>NC_083282.1:1997506-2305506 GCF_963506605.1 Zootoca vivipara | reverse complement strand
AGCTGCATGTGGAGGAGCGGAGACGCGAACCCGGTTCCCCAGATTACGAGTCTACCGCTCTTAACCACTACACCACACTGGCTAAAGCCTTTGCGTGTAATGTCTGCAGTGTATGTTTGATCTCCGTTCTGTTGCACATGAACCATATTTGTGTGTGAAAAAAGTTGAATGGCACTTTCAACTTCAGTTGTGAAAATGCTCTAGCTCTTTCCCTCCCCCTTTCCACCCCTTTAACTACGAACCCCTGTGATCATTTGGATAAAGTCATGGCTCAAGACGAATTGGGTGAGAAATAGTTTACAGGTTTGAAAAATGACCGAGACCTGTGGAACTCTAAAGACTAGCACATTCCTTTTGCTGTGGCTTTGGCTGACCAGAGCCTCCTTCATCATCAGGTGTATTTCTAGCCCTAATGACTTTTTGGAGCTTGAAGTACCATTTTCTGTTGCCTGGAAGATGTGCTTCTTCCTCTCCCCCTTCGCAACACCACTTCCCATTGACAGCACCTCTCTGGGGTCATTCAGATTGAATTATCTGACCTGCCCAGATAATAGAAGTTTAGCTAACCCCCTCGCTCCCTCCCTTCCCCCCCTCCCTCCTTTGTCTCTTTTGGTTCAGGAACTGGGCGGGGAGGCGGGAGCCCCCCTTTCTGTTTTGGCACCTGGGTGCCTATCAGGAGACGTCAGCTAATCAACTTCAGAGGCTTAGCTCCGACTTAGAGTCGCGGAGTGCCAAGAGATTACTTGATAGGAATTCTTTCTTGATTTGAAGCCCCGAAAGAGAAAGAATGTATGTGCGCAGCGCAAGCATAAACAGGAAAACCTGACCCCCCCTCTCTCTCTCTCTCTCTCTGTGTGTGTGTGTGTGTGTGTGTGAGTGTGCCGGGGAGGAGTCTGCGCGTCTCGCTCTCTGTCTCTGCGCCCCCCCCTCCCTCTCTCTCTCTCTCTCTCTCGCTCTCGCTCTCTCTCTCTTTGTGCGGGGCATGAAGGGGCCGCGGAGCGCCGAGAGGAGCCTGGGTGGGGGCGAGTGAGTGAGTGGCAGAAGCGAGGGCGGCGGGTGCGGGGATCGTGAAGAGCCGCTCGCAGCGCAGGACCCACCATGCCCCTTCCAAGGGCCGGGAAGAAAGCTCAGGATGAAATTGCTTTGGAGAGCTAAAATGGTAACGAACTCGCTTGCTTTTCATTTTTCAAAGGCTTCTCTTTTAGGCAGCGAATCCTCCTTTCAGGACCGGATTTGCTGTTCTGAAGGGTACATTTCCTTCCCTCTCGCCTCCTTGCTGGCTCTTAAGGGAGTCATTGAAAGTATCTTTTTAAAACCTTTACTGCGGTTGCTGCTTAGTGGGAATCGCTATTGTTAAAACGATGCTTCTCTGCAAACTAATGAACTTTTCTGTCCGTGCGCTTGGTGTGGGAAGGAGTGGGGGGCGGGGGCGGGAACAGTTAGGAAAGGAAGCTAGCTGGATAAATTTTTTGATAAACTGGGGGTGTTTTCTGCCTTGGTCAGCCGCAAAGAGCTGCTTTAATCTATATTAATCAACAAATCCAGAGGTATGTTGCAGAACAGATTTCCAATCCAGTTTAAGAGATGTTATGCTAGTTTTTCTTCTCAGCTTTCTGGCATGTGTGACTTAAAAAAACAAAAACTTTGGTGGGCATCACTAAGACTGATAACCCTTGCACATCCTGGAAAAATATGTTTTAGACAAAAATCCTGACATAGTCTAAGATCATAAATTCAGAGAAAATGAAGATTTACTGTAATTTAAATGCCTGTTAGAGGACTATCTGTCTTCCTGAGTAATAACTAACTCTGCAGTGGTAAAAGTAATGATAGTGCTATTGGTGGTAAGTCAGGAGGAATTCCTTATGAAAAGAAAAGACATGGTAAAACTATTTGAAATATGTGCAGTCCTAGCCGATTGTGTGTGGTGGGGATGGAGGGGAGCTAAGTGGAAACTCATGGCATCCTGATACCACAGGCGAGAAGAGCTTGCCAAGTATATCCCAGATATCAGCCTCCATTGGCAAGTATCTTGTCTTCGTCTGTGATAGTTGTACAGTATTGTGCTTTGTACCACTTGTGCTATGCAGTGAGCCCTCAGCAACAAGTTCTGCAGCTGTTGGTGGAAACAACCTGTTGTTGTTGTTTTAAGTCAAGCGTTTGTTTTCTTCCTGCAGCAGAGCTCAATTCAGGATTGGGGTGAAGAGGTAGAGGAAGGCGCAGTTTACCATGTCACCCTCAAAAGAGTGCAGATTCAGCAAGCTGCTAATAAAGGAGCAAGATGGCTAGGGGTGAGTAAAAAATAAATATATATATATATATAAATAAAATGTCAGGTTGGCATCTTGTACAAATGCTTGGTGGACCTTGGAGTCCTGGTTGAAAGAGCTGAAGACCAAGTGTACTGTGAAATGGTGCCAAAGTCTGATTTTAACATTAACATTCTTGCTGGTTTCCTTTTGCATTTGGTTCTTCATCTCTGAGCACAAGACCTGAAATTTAACAATTTGGGTGAACTGTAGCATCGATGCAGCTTTTATACACACACACACACACACACACACACACACACACACACACACAGAATCACCACCGCTGTAATGCATATTGGGATTTAAATTTGGGTTTCTCTTGTGTGTGTTTATTTAGGGGAGGGGGAAGCTCAGTGGTTGTGCGCAGGCTTTGCAGAAGGTCCCCCATTCAAACCCTGGCATGTCTAGTTGGAAGGTTCTCTGATGGCAGGGCTGGGACAAAGCTGTGCCAGAGACTTTAGAGAGCTGTTGCCAATCCAAGTAGACTATTCTGGGCTAGGTAGACCAAGTGCCAGGTATAAAAAAGTTCCCATTTGTTTTGAACTGGATACTGCAGCATTCTGGATACTTCTGCTGATTGCCGAAGGATTGATGTTTTTGAATTATGGTGCTGGAGGAGACTCTTGAGAGTTCCATGGACTGCAAGAAGATCAAACCTATCCATTCTGAAGGAAATCAGCCCTGAGTGCTCACTGGAAGGACAGATCCTGAAGCTGAGGCTCCAATACTTTGGCCACCATATGAGAAGAGAAGACTCCCTGGAAAAGACCCTGATGTGGGGAAAGATTGAGGGCACTAGGAGAAGGGGACGGCAGTGGACGAGATGGTTGGACAGTGTTCCTGAAGCTACGAACATGAGTTTGACCAAACTGCGGGAGGCAGTGGAAGACAGGAGTGCCTGGCGTGCTCTGGTCCATGGGGTCACGAAGAGTCGGACACGACTAAACGACTAAACAACAACAACAACAACAACAACAACAACTGCAGCATTTGCCAACCTGGTGCCCTCCAGCTGTTTTGTACTACAACTTCCATCTGCCCCTGCCAGTGAAGGCTGGAATATAATATTCCTCCAGATAATGATATTGAGAACACACTGATAAAGCCAGGCAGGCCTTGGCCTTGCTAGTATTTAGACGGGGAACTTCTGAGCTCCCCCCCCCCACCATGCAACCTCAAAGAAGAGTGGATATATGTGTAACTTCCTCTGTTCTTTCCATATTGCAGAGTTGGACATTTTTATTTGTGCTTACTGTTACACATCTGATGTGCAGAAAAGGCTGCTCTTCTGTAGAAGATTCAAGCCCGTAAAAATGCACAACTACATTGTGCTAAGCCTTATATGGTAGGGGGTGGGGACTCTAGTTCCCATCAGTCTCAGCTGGTATTGTTAATGGTCAGGGAGGATGGAGGTTGGAGTTCAGTGATATCTGGAAGAGCACCATGCCGGCTGCCCCTTAGGTTTTCAATCTCTGCTTTACTGGACTTGGTGAGAGCTTGTATTAAATGACAGCTTTCCAACACCAGCCATTGTTCTGGTAAAATGTATGATCTTCCTTTCTTAACGTTTTTTACCCTTTGGTATTAACAAGGCAGCCACTGCATATTGCTACTCTTCAGTTATCCTGATGATTTTATAGAAACTGAGAATCTACCCAATGGGATCGGTTGCTTTGGAATGATTACTACAGCCCTATTCAGACAAGACTGTAACTGAGTAGAGCCTATGCGCAGTGGAAGGAAGGGATCATATTTGCCATGCCCCAAGTGCTCCACCCCTGTACCCACCAGACATGTTGGGTGTGTAAGACTTATTAATGCAGAGAGGCAACCTTGGGCAATATGTGCATGTAGTGCCCATATTAGAAAGAGGTATCCGATTCATGAATGAGAGTCAGTATTGCCAATGCTCAGGGATGATGTGAGGCTTAGCCCAACGACATCCTAAGGGCCACAGGCCCTGCACTCCTGCCACATAGAGGCACCATGTCTGGATATGGCTTATGTTGTATTTTACAGTGAGGCTTGAACTATTTCCATCTTGGTATGTGTTGTTGTTTGTTGAAATGCAATTTTGGTGTTTTTGGTATTTTTATTGTCTTGTCTTGTAAGGGTTTAAGACGCTTGGTTGCTTTAAGCTCGGGTGCCTATCTCAAAAAAAGGCAGGCAACAAATAAATGCAATACTAATACATATTTAATCACTTGGAAGTTGCCTTGAGTGAAGTATAGCATAAAGTCGGTTTAGAAATTATCAATATCAATCAATATCAATATACTTTATTCAACCGATAGTCAGAAACAAAAAACATTTCTCAATACAAAAATAAACATAAAAAAGATTTTTTTTCCAAGCATTTGTTTATTGTGAATATAAAAAATGCCTTCTATGGGAAAGGACAACAAAAATTAACTTGGATTTTCAGTTCTGTTCTCTTTTCATAACTTCTCTACCTGATAGATATTTTAAGGAACTTTGGAACTTAAATGCAACTTGTCAGGTGGACTACGTTATAAAGCAACATGGCCAGGCAATATTAGCAAGTTCCCTCCAGTGCATCTAAGATAGTGCTGGGAATGTCCCTCTCTCTTCATATTCCTAAGAAGTACACAGCGTTCTCAGATGAACAGATGACTTCAAATCTGCTTCCTTTGCAGTGGCAGGGTTCCCATCTTTGCCTCCTGCTTTTAGTAGGGATTGGTGGGAGGGGGGGGTAAAATATTTGAATATTAGTCACAGATGACAGATTTGCTGGGGTAAAAGGCCATTGAGAGTGGCACTCTGTCCTGTAGCAGAGTTTTTTTAAAAAAAAAAATACAAAGGAGGGAGACTGCTTTTGTCTGCTTTAATTCGGAGTTCTCAGAGCACAGGAATGTGGATCTGGTTCAGCATCAAGGGCCATGCTGGAAAGCCATCTTGAAGCAAAGGGTGGTAGCTAATTTACATTCCAGTTATTGACCAATAGAATTGGCATGGACATTGTAGAGAACTCGTCACTGACAGTAGATAAATCTAGTCTTGAGACTGAGCCTTGAATCCAGCTTTTTGTGTGTGTTGGAGGATTGAAGCCATGCTTCCAAACTGTAGGCTCAACAACATATCTTAGAGATGTTGATAGGGAGTGTTCAGTTCTGTAGAAGAAGGAGAGAGTGGATGACAAAACATATGGTGGGTTGTGGAAGCACCTCTGCTCCTTGCATACAGTCAGAATGAGATAAGTTGCATTTTTCCTGCTTTCGTGGTGACAGGATTTCATAGGAACACGGGGAGCTGCCTTAAACCAGGTCAAACCATTGGTTCATCTAGCTTTGTATTGCCAACACTGAGTGGCAGGGCTTCCCACAGTTTCCATCTTTCTAACGCTGCATGGAGATGCCAGGGACATTTTGCATGCAGAGCTACAACCCTTCCAGTGTGTTGTAGTGGTTAAGAGTGGTAGACTCGTAATCTGGGGAACTGGGTTCGCTCCTCCGCTCCTCCACATGCAGCTGCTGGGTGACCTTGGGCTAGTCACACTTCTCTGAAGTCTCTCAGCCTCACTCACCTCACAGAGTGTTTGTTGGGGGGGGGGGAAAGGATATTGTTAGCCGGTTTGAGACTCCTTCGAGTAGTGATAAAGCGGGATATCAAATCCAAACTCCTCCTCCTCCTCCTCCTCCTCCTCCTCCTCCTCCTCCTCCTCCTCCTCCTTCCAGTGTTTGCTAAAGGAGAGAAAGGAGCCCAGCATCTCTGTTGTGAACTGGGGTGGGGTGGGGGTGGAATATAATGTTTTCTTTTGAGCTGTGGCAGCAGTACTCTTAGCTGGCAGCAGGAGTTGCTCTCCACAGAGCACTCTTTCTAAACAGAGATGCATTTGCTCATGTGGGTTCTATTTCATGGTCCTGGCAGTGACAACGACAGAACTGGAAGTTTAACCATGACAGAAAGGGGAAGCCCAGTTGGCTTTGCATGTATATATGATTCTGCTTTCTGGAGAAGAAACCGTTTGCTTTCTTCAAAGATCTGCAAGCCCTAAACAGAAAGCAGGCAGAATGCTAGTTTGTTGTTTTATTTTGGAACCAGTTTAATTGTCATGGTGATGAACTTGCACAATTAAAAGGACATGAAAAACATGCCCAGGGAGAAAAAAGAGAAACTTCCAAGGCATTGGAGAACTTAGCAGTGGGGTGCAGCAGCAGCAGCAGACTTTATGGGCTTGGAAAGGTAGTCAGTGCCAATAGGCTGGTTTTACCCAAGGCAATTCTGGTGCTGAGGGATGGGAAATGAAAAGCTGGGCACTGGCAGCCTGATCAGAGCCTTTAATTAGGCTAGCCAGTGTGGGGCACCCTCCCTCCTCATGTGGGTGGACTCCAGTCCTCACCAGCCCCAACTTGCAGAGCCACTGGTCAGGGCTTATGGGAGTTGTAGTCCAGCAGTATTTGAAATGTGCCCTATTGGTTACCACTGCTTTTGCACTGTGGACAGGGGAAGAGACTATGGGTCTCGGAGCTTGGCTATACTTCTTCTTCTTATTATTATTATTGGTTTTACATATAATCACATAACATAACAATCCTTGGCTCAACTAAGCCTAACGACTCCATTCCCTCCCATCTGATGGTTTGCAAAATTAAACTTTATATCTTTACATTTCGCTTCGTTTCCTATCCTTGTTATATCATTATCTAAAATATTATATTACTCAACCTGAATAGGTAGCAATTTCATCTTACAAACCTTCAGAAAGGGGTGATGGAAGGGGTGGGAATTAGAACACGGCATGTCAGGATGATGCTGACTGAGAAAGAGATAGGAGTGAGGAAGAGAATAATAAATTTCTGAGGCAGAAGCTGCTTCTTAGGAAGGCAAAAGCAGTATACTTCATGGTAGGAAACCCCCCCCCCCAATGCTGTTGGTATAGAAAACCCAACTCCTTTTCTCCCACAGTTCAGAATAATAGGAGAAACACAAAGTCTAGGATGGGGATTGATGGGATCAGCCATATCCATCACCCTGAAAAGTATGACCTAGACCCCAGTGGGCAACTCAGAGGAAAGTCTTTCTGCAAACCTGGCCCATTCCACACCCATCTCAAAGCAGCCTTCCAGTAAAATTAGTTGCATACAAGTGTTGCAGTTAAAGGCATGTTGCTGGTTTGGATAGCTCTAGCACTTAATGCTTCTATGCTGTCAGCAAATCTAGCTTAAAAATGGGAACTATAACTTTTTACGTGGGTCAGCAGGAATATTTTTCTGCACTTGGAAGCTTGATGTTGGTTCTTTGCAATGTTTCACTTTTTAGGTCTCCAAGATCTACAAGAAAGACCCAGTAAACAATTGCCATAACATTTGTAACTAAGAACCTAAACTTGAGTTGAGCTGGCAGGGTTCAGGCCAAAGTTGTTCCCCGTTATTAAAGGGGAAATGTCAGACTAGAGTAAAGGGGAAAGGGGATTAGTCGATCACCAAGAGATCACTATAGAAACACTCTGCCTCACAGCGAAAACTTCTGTTCCAGTGATCATGCGAAAATGCAGGGCAAGGAGAGGGGGCGGGGCCGGCTGCTATCTTCTGTCTCTGGTTAAGCACTCTGGCTGTTCTCCAAAACTCCAGATTCTTGTGGTCGGTGGACATTTGAACGGGGTGTCGGGCGCCCACCAGGAAGTGCCGCCAGTGTTTAAACGCAGCGTGGATCACGAGGAGTTCCCTGTCAAAAACCGTGTAGTTGTGTTCCGCCTGGTTCAGCTTCCTGGAGAAGAAGGCACACGGTTTCCAATCCCTCTTGGTGTCCAGCTGCAGCAAGATGGCGCCGATCACCCGGTCCGAAGCGTCCATTTCTATATGTAGTGGTGCATCCTGGACCACGTGAAACAGGTGCTGGTCGGACGCGAAAACCTCCTTCAGTCGTTCAAATGCGTGCTGTGCCTCCTGCATCCACCGGAACTTCTGCTTGCCCCTTAAGCAGTCTCTTATGGGTGCTGTTACATCAGAGAAGTTCTTAATGAACTTCCTATAGAAGTTTGCAAAGCCCAAGAGGCGCTGGGCATCCTTGCGTGTCTGTGGGCTCTGCCATTCCAGGATGGCTCTCACCTTCTCCTTGTCCATTGCCAGTCCTTTGTCGAAGAGCGTATAGCCAATATATTTGTATATTGTATTCCATTTTCATCTCTGAAAAGATATTGGAGGGCATTACTTCCCACCACAGTCCCTCATGGCCCCCTTGAGTGCACACTGGCCATGAGAATATCAACCAGATTTCCCCTTTTGTAACTTAGTGTGCCATGTTTTTTTTCCAAACTTCCTGGAGATACCATTTAAATCTCTGTTAAGGGTTGACTTGGCCTTGCTTTCTGCTGAGACAGGCTATTTCATTGTCTTGCATTTTGACATTGACACTTGGTGGCAAGTGGTAGCTTTCCTTTGTGGCTATGAATAAATAACTAAAGGGAGCATCAAGCCTCCTTGTCCCATCCATCCCTTTACAGTCCCTTCTTAACTAATCCCTCTTCAGCTCCTCTATCCTCTCTTTCTTGATGAGACTGGTACTGCTTACTAGTTCCCAGGTGTTGCTCATTCAGTTCTCTTTCAGACTTTTGTGTGAAGAAAGAAGGAGGGGCTTGGAACTAGGAACCAACTTTTCACTCCCATTCTTTACTGCAGAGTATGGGCGGACATGCATCCGAGGGCATTCCTCCGCCTGAAGGGCTGCCTGGTCCAAAGTCAGCATTAAATAATGATTAAAAGGGAAAGCAGGAAGGCTCTTGAAATGCTCCATCAGCCACAAGGGCTTACCTAGGGGTTGGATAGATTGCCACATCCCCAGCAAGGTGCAAAAATTGTGTCTCTCCACTCTGGCTCGGAGTAGCTAGCAGTCCGCCTGCCCGCCCATGCGCTGGCTGGGCTGTACCTCCACTGCTCTGGGCAGCTGGGCAAGGTGCACATGCCCTTCTGGGTTCCTTGGCGGAATAATCCAGTCACTGGTGTTGCTGTCTCAGCAGCCCTGCGGGGGGTGGGGGCCTTCCCAGTTGGCCATGGGCGCTATTAAGAGCGTGAATGCAATGCCCAGCAGACCTCTGAGGGAAGAAAGATGGAGGGAGCGGGCAAGAGTTGTAGGAGGAGGGAAATGGGAGGGAGGAGGCAGAATGGAAAGAAGTGAACAGAGGGAAGCCAGCAGACAGATGGACCACTGGAGGAGGGGAGGCCGAGCCAAGCCGAGCAGCCACGGAGGAAGTCACTGGTGGAAAACAAAAGGCAATGGAAAGCAAACTTTTTGAGTTTCTGATCTGTGGTCTCTCCCTGATACCAAGGAAGCGAGGGATGCCTCTGCTCAGCAGTTAGCATCTATGTAGCGGAATGACCAGTTGGGCACCCAGCTCACCAGCTCACACTCATTCCCACAATACACAGTGAGGTGTATTGTAATGCTATTTATATTCTAGCAATGGTTTTCTAAATTTTGTATCTATACATATGATTTACAGATTTAATCCAGGTCTGTGTCCTCTTTTGTCATCTGCACTGCCTCTTTCTTGGATGATACCTAAGTGCCCGGGTAGGACTTCCCTGGCTCTCACTCAACCCACCAACATCCCTTTAGTGCTCAGTTTCCCATTCTGCTTCTTTCAAACTCTACCATCATAAAAATTCTTTTCTCCTCACTCCTCATCTCCCCCAGGCCCCGTAATTAATGGCAGTCACTCACTCCATGGGAAAACATAGAGAGATGGACACGGGAGTAGAGACTAGGCTTGTTCCTTGATTCTATCTGCAGGGCCCTATCCCGGGTTCTGTTTCTTGCTCACACTAGAATGTTGAGAACTGACTTTTATGCTCTATTTTAATTCTGGCAGAGCGTGTTCACTTGAGTATTGAAAAGCTTGTAGCTGTGAGCTGTTTTCTCCCTGGATGAGAGCACACATATTTGTACTGTAATGTCCATGTATGAATCTGGCCACTTTTTCTTTTGGCCAGAGATGCTTGCTTTCTTCCATACAGTTCCTCGCCTTCAGAAAGCATCCAAAGAGATATGTCCCAGTGGCCTCATTATGGGAAAAGGATATGCAAAAGGTGCACAGAGAACCATCTTAAACACTTCTGCCATCCATACAAGTGAAGCAATTTTTTCCCTTCCTGGTGGTTATTAGAAGCCTCTTTAGCTGAGGTCATTAACATTGTAAGGCCTGCCAAGAGCAAAAATGCTTGCAAGTTATAGCATTCCCCTCTCCCCCAAATAATGAGTTGATACATAAATCCAGATTCCTGAGCTGCTGTTTGAGCCATATTTCTGGTTTTATTCTGTGTAGAATCTTTTTCTTTTCTTTTTCTTTTTGTTTGTCGTGTAACATTTCGTATTGTAGAAGTTTCTCTCTCTCTCTCTCTCTCTCTCTCTCTCTCTGGAAATAGAGAACAGCATAGATACTCATTACTCCCCCTTCCTATAATGGATGAGCAACTTTTAAGGAGTCACTTCAGGTCACACTTGGCTTCATTGCTTGAGGGCAGATGCAATCTAATTTACTGTGTTTCTCTGCTTTTTAAAGGTCTTAGTTTTAAGAAGGCTGGTGATTGGCTTCTTATAGCTGGTCAGATCAGTTGTTAAATGAGCACTCTGCTTAATCCAATTCATGCTGCATCTTTTTTTATTTAAAAAAATACATTTTGGAAAGGAATTTAGACTAGTACAAGTCCCCATTTCCAAGCATGGCCATCTCATTGGGATTTTGGGGGCATTATCCAGCCCTTCTCTGTTTGGGCCATGGAGTGCATATGCTCAATTTTTGCACTGGAACAAAAATTGCCTCACTGCATAGGAGGCAAAATGCCACTTGTCATTTTTTACTTCTTTAACATTCTGGGGTTAATATTAGTGCATACTGATATTCTGCAATCCCCCTTGTGAGGGTAGACATCCTAATTGCTGACCAAGACAAGATGGTCTGAGCAGATAGCACCAAATTTTGCAGCAGAGCACTGACTACCTATTAGTTTCTGGGCATACAAGTTCTGGTGTTCAGGTATGTAGTTCAGGACCCCAATACATCAAGTGCCACCCTCTCTCTTCATGAACCTACATGCACACTGTGTTGATCACCTGGGGACCTGAGCGGGATATGGAGAACAAGCCTTTTCGGTGGTGGCTCCCTGCTTGCGGAATGCTTTCCCCAGGGAAGCACGACTTGGTGCCATTGTTGTTTTTGTTAAGCACCAGACAAAAAACATTTTTATTTACCCAAGCCGTTAGTCCTTAATTTGAACGGTAACTATATATGTCTGTGGACACATTATTTTTTTGTGCTCATCCTTTTCAAGTTGGTTGGATAGGATTTATTATGTGTGGTGTTGTGGGTGGGTGGATAGATGAACACATTGCAGGTAGGTCTTGTTTTGTTGCAGATTTTTAATATTTGGTTTTAATGTTTCTTGTTATTTCTCTCTTTATCCTGTAAGTTGTGCTAAGACACTTCAATGTAAAAAACATCATTGGCATTCTTGTGGGGTCTTGTGCACAGTCACTATGCTAGTCACGGCTCAAAAAGGGGAGAGGGCGATGTGTGCACTTGCATTCATCAGAAGCCCCCAATTTGCCAGGGCCTGCTCTGGAGGGATGGGAAAGAAGTGGGAACGGAGGAGATCGGTGTGCCTTGGCTATCCAGGACACAGGAGCCCACAATGGAGGCTGCCCCTTTCTAGTTCTTAGGGAGATTGAGGATTCAGTGAATTGCAGTAAGGCCTGCAACATAGCTGCTGCTCTGGTATTGGCTGCCTCCACAGCATGTCCCACCCCCACCTTGGCCCCATTCAGAGCTCCTTTGTGGTGGTTCAAGCAGCCCAGCCAAAGGCTCTGCTAGAAGGAGTGAGAAGCAGGGCATTGCTGTGCTGGCATGAGCCAGACACAGTTGCGGTCTGTGCATCTCATAGAAGCTGGACACAGCAGCCAACAGTGCTACTTTGCCAGCCCCCGCAGTCCATTTTAACAGATGGAGGCTTCCACACCCTGCTCTTTGTACATGGGGCCAAAGTCTGGATCATGCCATGAGCTGAAATCCTGAGCAACGTTGTGCAGGCCTCTTGTAATTATGTGCAATGTTTATTTATTTGTGCAGCTACATTGCCCTGTCCCCAAGGCCCAGCACCACCAGCAACATGCTATGACAAGTCAAGTGTGTTGCAAGGGAACCTCTCCACAAATGAAATGGGGTTTTAGCCCACCTTATAGGGTGTCTACCCTCCCAAAGCAAGTTATAGCATTTCAGTACACTGTAACATTAACCCCTAAATAGTAAATGGTAAAACAATAAGTAACAATACTTTGCTTTTGCCTTGCACCCAGTACTAGTTTCAGGATTTTTGGGACTTTGGGTCAAGGCAACCTTGAGGGGAACTGCTTTATCAGCAAATAATGACACATCAAAACTAAGAATTTTCTCCTGCTGCCTCTGACCTCCTTATGTACTGAGAGTGGCAGTGGGGTTGCTGTAGGGGGCCCTTTTTTGGTCTTAGGGACACCAGCAAATGCTCATCTTTCCTGCTGTCAGAAACCTTATCCTCCACTCCCATGGGCAAAATTTGGGGAACTGTTGAAAGCTTTTAAAGGGAAATGTTGAAAGCTTTTAAAGTCTCAGATGTGGAGCATGTATCCAGTGATATTCCCCTGATGAAATAAAACACCTTGATCCAGTAAAAATGTTCATCAGTGGAACAAGGAGGGAGAGGCCTCTTCCTGATTCCGTCTCCCCTGCTATCCTCTATGCTATTTTTCACACTGTCCACCCCCCAAAAAATAAATCAAACCACTTTTCACAGACTAGCTTTTTTGGTGTGGGTTTTTTGTTTTGACATTCTGCAGCATGTCATCAACCCAATAATAGTGTATTAGTGGTTGATAGTTGACTGTCCACACATCGCCCCGTGTTATTCATTCTGTGGTGCTTCCCTGATATTACTGCATTATTTCTGTCTGGAAGGGCACTTGTGCCCTACAGCACACACTAAAGCAGAAAGGAAAAACCTGGAACGTTTGTGATATGAAAAATGACAGCATGTTCTGGGCATGCTCCAGTTGAAAGCAAAGTAGCATGTCCACCCCAAAACTTTTGCAAACAGTCTTGAAATTGGGACTGCTGTGATATCACTGTGAGCAGAAAACGTCATGACAATAAACATGTTGTCGAAGGGCACCATACGTTTTTCATTTATTCCCCTGCCTTCTTCCATACATCCTTATTTGCTTCTCCCCTCATTCCCCCCTCATTTACCACTTGGCTACCTTTTTTTAATTTCCCTTTACACCTTGCCCAATTTCCCCTCCCACTTCACATTCTAGTCTTTGGCAATCTTTATAAACGACATCTTTATAAACGACTTGGATGATGGGCTTGAGGGCATCCTGAGCAAGTTTGCAGGTGACACCAAATTGGGAGGGGTGGCTAATACCCCAGAGGACAGGATCACACTTCAGAATGACCTTAACAGATTAGAGAACTGGGCCAAAGCAAACAAGATGAATTTTAACAGGGAGAAATGTAAAGTACTACACTTGGGCAAAAAAAAAATGAAAGGCACAAATACAGGATGGGTGACACCTGGCTTGGGAGCAGTACATGTGAAAAGGATCTAGGAGTCTTGGTAGACCACAGACTTGACATGAGTCAGCAGTGTGATGTAGCAGCTAAAAAAGCCAATGAAATTCTGGGCTGCATCAATAGGAGTATAGCATCTAGATCAAGGGAAGTAATAGTACCACTGTATTCTGCTCTGGTCAGACCTCACCTGGAGTACTGTGTCCAGTTCTGGGCACCACAGTTCAAGAAGGATACTGACAAGCTGGAATGTGTCCAGAGGAGGGCAACCAAAATGGTCAAAGGCCTGGAAACGATGCCTTATGAGGAACGGCTTGGGGAGCTGGGCATGCTTAGCCTGGAGAAGAGAAGGTTAAGGGGTGACATGATAGCCATGTTCAAATATATTAAAGGATGCCATATAGAGGAGGGAGAAAAGTTGTTTTCTGCTGCTCCAGAGAAGCGGACACGGAGCAATGGATTCAAACTGCAAGAAGGAAGATTCCACCTTAACATTAGGAAGAACTTCCTGACAGTAAGAGCTGTTCGACAGTGGAATTTGCTGCCAAGGAGTGTGGTGAAGTCTCCTTCTTTGAAGGTCTTTAGGCGGAGGCTTGACAGCCATCTGTCAAGAATGCTTTGATGGTGTTTCCTGCTTGGCAGGCGGTCGGACTGGATGGCCCTTGTGGTCTCTTCCAACTCTATGATTCTATGATTCTAACCTTTTTTTTAAAACAACAACATATTTTTATTAAAGATTTCTTGGTTTACAAAAGTATGTGTGATGTCTCTTTTTCAAGTTACATTTTCTACAGATCAGTTTCATTTGTTGAGACATTAGTGTTACATTTTGAAGAAAAGGGGGGGAAGAGGTGGAGGGGCATGGTGAGGTGGCCATGCTTCTGTTCTACTTAGTGTAAGTGTGGGGTGTTGTGTCAGCGTCGCTTGTGTGACTTCTCTTTACCATTCGCTTGTACTCCTTTGGTGGTGAGAGAGGAAGTCTTTGGCAATCTAAGATTTAAATGCGTAAATGAGAGCAATGTCAAACCACTAAAAAGTGAGGGTGATAAGTAGCTGAAGAACTTTCTAGATATACTGCTATGGTGATTTGTATGCAAAAGCTCAAGCAATATTGACCATCACCATATTTGGTTAGGAGATTATTTTCCTTTTGGGAATCTTGCATTTTTTCCATTCAAGATTATGAATAATGTCCTCATGTGTGCAATACTGGATATGACAGCATGTTTGGCTGTTGAATACAGCTGCAGACACACATGTTGGCAGCAAGCTTGTATCGGGTAATCTGCTTGGAAAATCGTAACAAAAACATGAGTTAAAGTTTTCAGTTCAGGTGTTGTTCTGTACCCAAAGCCCAGGCACAAACCCTGTCAGTGACGTCCCTCTTGAGGGCCTAACCAAAAAATATATATTGGGAGAGGCTGATGGATAAAATGATTTAACTTAGAAATAATTTCTTTCTTTCTGACCACTTGGTTTCTTGAAGCTAGATCACAAATGAAGCCTAGCAGTTCAATCCTGTATACGTCAACTTTAGGGATGGAATTTTGCTCAGTCTGAGTTTTTAAGTGACGGGACCAAATTTATGTCTCCCTAATACATGGATCAGGATATAATTATGCTTTGGGTTTCAACCTTCTCTGAATTTCACAGTGCCATTCTCAGTACCAAAACCACATTAAAAACGATGTGTTTTACAGTGGTACCTCAGGTTACAAACTCCAGAAGTAGTACCTCGGGTTGCAAACTTTGCCCAAGGATGAGAATGGAAACCATGCGGCAGCGGCGCAGCAGCAACAGGAGGCCCCATTAGCAAAGGTGCGCCTCAGGTTAAGAGTGGTTTTGGGTTAAGAATGGACCTCCGGAACGAATTAAGTTCGTAACCCGAGGTACCACTGTATAATAAAATAATTTTTATAATGGGTATGTTGAGATAAAAAAAATATTTAAATCTGCATACGTAATTTGAATTTCAAGACATTAAAAAATCTACCATGTACTAGAAATAGACCGATCTGTCCATCCTCAGTCTACTCAGAAATAAGTCCCACTGAGTTCAATGGGGCTTCCATCCCAGTAAGTCAGTATAGGATTACAGCCAATAAAAATTTCATTAGTGAAGCATAGATCTTAGAATTGTAGAGTTGGGAGGGACCACGAGTCATCTAGCCCAACCCCTTGCAATGTAGGAATCTTTTGCCCAACTTGGGGCTTGAACCACAACCCTGAGATTACGAGTCTCCTTCTCTACCGAGTGAGCTATCTGAGTGCGCTATCATTCAAGGAAACAAGCAGAAATGCTAGTAGAAAGAATGTGGCAAATAATATAGCTGGAAATATAGTGCAATTGTGCAAACTGAGTAAGAGCCTTTGGTTTCAGCCTTTTGTTTTGGTTCTGTTTACTCATTGAAATGAAAGAGGTCTAGCAAGAACACACTGAGAGTCGTGCTTCTTTTCATTTAGATTTATAGCTAGCTTGTGAGCAAATGCTGGCTTCGTTTCCCAACATGAGTACCTTAACTGGGCAGGGGGGCCATGCGACAGCTGGTGTCCCCCCCCCAGCCATAAATTATTAATGTAAAGAGCTGGTGTGCAGCAAGGCCAGTAAAAACATTTAGTGGGCTATTAACCTTTGTGAACTGATTTGCAAGGCTATTATCCCTGGGGAAAGAGTTAATCTAAATGTGGGATGGGGAAGCTGTGGCCCTCCAGGTGTTGCTAAACTACAGCTCCCATCATTGTTGGCATTTAACCACATCTGGAGGACCACAGGATCCCCCCCCCTGGTCCAAGTACATAGAATTTGTCCTGGTTGGCATCCATTTGTCGCACAAAGCATTGGAAAAGTGGCTGTAGAGACCTACTGTATATGGGGAAGACATGGGGCGGATGAAGTTGTCTTGTTGTGCTGCTGCAGATGCACCATGGTGTTTCTTCCCTCTATGTTCCTCCCAGCGGTCATTCCTTCTCTGGTCACTGCTGTGGATACATGACCTGATTGATGATCTCCAGGTACTGCGCTTGTCTGCAAGGGATTCCCTTACGGCGGAGTTAATTTTGCCAGCTTTCATGTCACAATCTCAGACATCTTTGTAACACAGGGTTGGTATGCCAACGGGCCTGGGGCCAGGCCACCAGAATTTTTCCTATGCTCTGTTGAGTGGGGCTAACCCAGAGAGACATAGAAGGCAGGCATCAGGATTCTGGCTTCAGATTCTGGTGGAATAGGGACGTTTCTCAAAATGTGGTTAGACTGCAAGAGTGAAGCAGACCCACTGATGGTCCAAGTTGAAAGTGAATAATAATTTAATAGGGAGGAGCCTTGACTTAAAGTTGTGCATACTGGTGGCCTCCACATGCATCTCCTGTCATTTTAGTCAAGAACTTTCTGAAGTTTATATGGACCTGAGAGGTTGGTTGAGGTGGCAAGGTGATGGATACAGGTTCTTCACTTGAATCTAACCACACTGCTGTCCATCCACAGGGACAGTCGGTCATCAAGTCCTCTTCTTCAAGGTAGACTATGGTTAGGACTTTGGACAGGAGTTGAGGAATGCAGTGCCCGTGAAGCTGGTCTCTGCTGACCTTCAGCTATGCAAACCTGCTTCCTGGCTAGCAGAAGATTGGGATGCCACAAAATCTTACCAGTGGGCTGCTGGTAGCCAAGAATCCAGAGCTGAAGTTCTCACCATGTTTTATCAGTAGCCGAGTGCTGTTGCAATAAAAGGCAGAGTGCTTTTCCATGGTAGAAGGCAGCAAGCTCCAGGATTCTTCTGTAACAATTGCTGTTGTGGCTTTTTAGCCCTTCATCATGCTTAATCGTTCCACTTCTCCATTTAGAAACATCTTTTGTTCTCGAATGAAGCTGTAATTACTTGTCATGGGAATCCCTGAATCTACTTTTGAAACATTTTAAATCTGTCCTCTGCTTCTCTATTTTTTTGTATGTTGGGAATTTAGCTGAGAAGAATTTATTTCTCCTGAGGATGATGCAGCTCATGGCTCCCACACTTGTGTCAAAAGCCAGATGGGTTTTAATGATCAGAGGATGCAGTCTTTTTGTGTGTGCCTGTTTGCACTATTTTATTATGGTCCTGATTTTCTGCACTTCTGCTGACCTGCCATCACTTTTTTAAAATGTCAGTTTTTTGTTTAATAGTGCCTCCAAAAGCCAGGCTAAAATTTCTTTGCTTTTTTTTTTTTTAAAAAGGAAGCAACTTTATTTATCGTTTTTCAGTTTTTGTAAATAAATCTTAAAATTAGTCCACTGTTTGAATGCCCTGCAAATCCTTAATTTCCCTGTCCCAAACTCTTGCTCCAACAGATGTTTCATGTGCATGCACACTTCGTCAGATACACTGAAACAGAAGTCACCAGACCCTTATGTATATTCAGAGGATGGGGGGTGGGGGTGATGGGAATGGGTGATGGGCTGATAGGAGTGGTAAACCTGTTGATGACTGTTAACGACTGCTGATTACTGCAACTGGTCTTGCGGGGGGGGGGGGAAGCAAGGGCTGAGGTGCTAAGGAAAGCTTGATCATGTATAATGAGATAAGAATCCTATGTCTTTGTTCATCCCAGGTGGCTCCATGGTTTTAAGCTTGCTAATGAGTTGCAATTCAGCAACTTCTCTTTCCAGTCTGTTTCTGAAAATTTTCTGTAATAAAACAGCTGCTTTGAGATCTTGTATAGAATGTCCTGGGAGATTGAAGTGTTCATAGAATCATAGAATAGAATCATAGAATCATAGAGTTGGAAGAGACCACAAGGGCCATCCAGTCCAACCCCCTGCCAAGCAGGAAACACCATCAAAGCATTCCTGACAGATGGCTGTCAAGCCTCTGCTTAAAGACCTCCAAAGAAGGAGACTCCACCACACTCCTTGGCAGCAAATTCCACTGTCGAACAGCTCTTACTGTCAGGAAGTTCTTCCTAATGTTTAGGTGGAATTTTCTTTCTTGTAGTTTGAATCCGTTGCTCCGTGTCCGCTTCTCTGGAGCAGCAGAAAACAACCTTTCTCCCTCCTCTATATGACATCCTTTTATATATTTGAACATGGTTATCATATCACCCCTTAACCTTCTCTTCTCCAGGCAAAACATACCCAGCTCCCTAAGCCGTTCCTCATAAGGCATCGTTTCCAGGCCTTTGACCATTTTGGTTGCCCTCCTCTGGACACGTTCCAGCTTATCAGTATCCTTCTTGAACTGTGGTGCCCAGAACTGGACACAATACTCCAGGTGAGGTCTGACCAGAGCAGAATACAGTGGTACTATTACTTCCCTTGATCTGGATGCTATACTCCTATTGATGCAGCCCAGAATTGCATTGGCTTTTTTAGCTGCTGCATCACACTGCTGACTCATGTCAAGTTTGTGATCAACCAAAACTCCTAGATCCTTTTCACATGTACTGCTCTCAAGCCAGGTGTCTCCCATCCTGTATTTGTGCCTTTCATTTTTTTGCCCAAGTGTAGTACTTTACATTTCTCCTTGTTAAAATTCATCTTGTTTGCTTTGGCCCAGTTGTCTAATCTGTTAAGGTCATTCTGAAGTGTGATCCTGTCCTCTGGGGTGTTAGCCACCCCTCCCAATTTGGTGTCATCTGCAAACTTGCTCAGGATTCCCTCAAGCCCATCATCCAAGTCATTGATAAAGTGTTCTCCTACTGGTTTCTCTGTCTTGTGGTTCCTGATGTCAGATGTATGTCCATTTATCCTTAGGCGTAGGATTTGGCCTGTTTGTCCAATATAGAGAGCTGAAGGGCACTGTTGGCATTTGATGGGCAATTAAATAGTCCTGAGATGGTATGTTGGATGTTGTTGGGGCCAGTAATAGTGTTGTCCGGGTGTATGTGGCAGCAAAGTTGGCATCTGGGTTTATTGCAGGCTCTGGTACCAGTGTCCATGTTAAGTCTGCTTATTGTATTATTGTGGGTGAGGAGTTGTTTAAGATTGGGTGGCTGTCTGTAGGCAATGAAAGGTCTTCCTCCCAGAGCTTGAGAAAGGGAGCTGTCATTGTCCAGGAGAGGTTGTAGATCTCTGATGATGCTTTAAAAGAAAGAGGAGAGCGCAAAATATGGTCTGAAGCTCAACATCAAAAGAACCAAGATCATGGCCACTGGTCCCATCACCTCCTGGCAAATAGAAGGGGAAGAAATGGAGGCAGTGAGAGATTTTACTTTCTTGGGTTACATGATCACTGCAGATGGTGACAGCAGTCCCGAAATTAAGAGACGCCTGCTTCTTGGGAGAAAAGCAATGACAAACCTAGACAGCATCTTAAAAAAGCAGAGACATCACCTTGCCAACAAAGGTCCGTATAGTTAAAGCTATGTTTTTAACTATGGGGTCACGGAGAGTCGGACACAACTAAACAACAACAACAACATGTTTCTCCCAGTAGTGATGTATGGGAGTGAGAGCTGGACCATAAAGAAGGGTGATCGCCGAAGAATTGATGCTTTTGAATTATGGTGCTGGAGGAGACTCTTGAGAGTCCCATGGACTGCAAGAAGATCAAACCTATCCATTCTGAAGGAAATCAGCCCTGTGTAGCACTGGAAGGACAGATCCTGAAGCTGAGGCTCCAATACTTTGACCACCTCATGAAAAGAGAAGACTCCCTGGAAAAGACCCTGATGTTGGGAAAGACGGAGGGCACTAGGAGAAGGGGACGACAGAGGACGAGATGGTTGGACAGTGTTCTCAAAGCTACAAACATGAGTTTGACCAAACTGCGGGAGGCAGTGGAAGACAGGAGTGCCTGGTGTGCTCTGGTCCATGGGGTCACGAAGAGTCGGACACGACTAAACGACTAAACAACAGCAGCAGCAGTCAGCCATGGCAGTGATTCCCTTAGGACAATTATACAGTTTGTGGAACTGTATTTCCTTTTGTTTGTTTGTTTTTATAAACCTGCTTCCTGCTAACTTCTTACCTTTCCTTCTGCCCTCAGATGAGAAAGGGAGTAGCTGTTTCCTATACATATTCTGTGAGCTATTTCTGAACTGATAACATGTACCTCCAGTTTAAAATGAATGCCTTGCGTAATGACACACTTTACTGTGATAGGAGTCTACCATGGGACCCTCACACAATCACTTCACTCCTGGCAATTAAAAAATAATAATAATATGAGCATTATGACTCAGTCCCCATTTACTCTATTTTATATCATTTCCTTTGTTGCTTGCCTTCTTGATTGCTGCATTATATTATATTATATTATATTATATTATATTATATTATATTAGGGATGCAGTATGGTTGGCAGATAAAGTGTTGGACTTTGGGTAGGGGCATGTAGGTTTATATTCCTCCTCAGCCAAATATTCCTCCAACAGGATTTTCTGGACTCTGCACTTTATACATGGATTGGGTTCTCTTTCCCACTTCCAGAAGGGGGGACAGGTTTGCATAATATTTGCACATGTTTTGTCTTTCATGCAATTTTTTATTCTCTTTTTGCAAGAGGGGTACAGGGTCCAAAATAGATGCAAGTAATAAGATGTCTGACAGAATGTCAACAGGTGACACTTTCCCCATAATTGTATGGAAAACTTGTTGAATTTCCTCCTGCCACAGAGATCCCAACCCAAAACCATGCAAAGGACTCAAGTTTCATGAGCTGTAAACCAGTAATGTTACTGAAGGTCTAACATCAGTTGATCATAGCTGCCAAGTTTTCCCTTTTCTCGTGAGGAAGCCTATTCAGCATAAGGGAAAATCCCTTAAAAAAAGGGATAACTTGGCAGCTATGCAGTTGATCTGAGATTGCTTCCAGATGACCTGTTTATCCAGCATTCATCCTGAGCTTTTTGCATAAAGTTGGCAGGGTAGTTAGATGGCATAGGCTTTTTAATAGGCATTCATTCTGATTTGCCTGCAAGGAGGTTTGCATGAAGCAAATGTTACCCCACAATATCTAGAGCATTTCCCCATCGTTTTCCTTATCACATAATGCCTGATTTGGGGAGAAAGTGGGATTGTTGGCAAAAGCTCCAAATCAACTTTTAATTGCATAACCTGTAATTGCCTCTATTGGATTGAATCCCACCCCAGAGCAACAACAGACTGGAAGTACGCTAAGGCTGGCAATACTGTACTATGTTCAGAGTGAAAGAGAAGGTGTAGTATCTCAAATAATGGGGTGAAGAGATTTAAGATGGAGAGTAACCAAGGTTCAGATGCCCTTGCTTGGATAAATTCAAGATTAAATTGTTAAAAAGCAAGCAGTTGATACTAAGAGCGTTTGTTGTTGTTACTTTTTATTTATACTTCATAGTAACTGCAGCAATATTATCAATGCAGGACCAACAGCCCCCCTTTTAGCAAAAATAATATGACACAAATGTATCCATTTAACAACCCATCCCTAAGAGTTCCTCCTTTCCTCTCCATCTTGAGTGAAAAACAAACCCTTTCTCCATTGCTGCTATACTCAGCACCCCCAGCTGCATTTCTGTAAAAACAAAATACAGTGTATCGTGAGATTTGACACCACTGCAGGAATGCCACACTCTCGGCCCCCATCCACACAACACACTGGTCAACTTTGCAGGGCTGAAGTAACTCACGCTTTCTCAGCCACAATTCCCTTCCCTAGGGATGGAGAGACTAAAAATGAATAGCATTTGCATCTGCTACATCATATGCAAGATGTTGGCTTTGATGCAGCAGGCTAATATGTTTTAACGTCTGGGAATCCCTCCCACAACTGAAATATCTTTAAGGAATCCAATATCTCTTTGTTGGATCGCAACAGTTCACAATGTTCTGCATCTGTGCGCTTCATCATTATCCGTATCCCCACACCCACTAACTTTTAAAAACCACACATAAAGATCCATTGTAGTTTGAATTGTGATTTCTTCTTCTACCAAGCCAGACACCCCTTCCCTGCCCCACAAATCAATCAAAACAGCAGAACTTGGTTTCTCTGGGAAAAACATATTTTCTGAGAAACAGGAGCTGCAGTGTCAGCAGCTGGGATGAGATCAAGGTGCTGGCAGAATATTTGAACCCATAGCTGAGCGGTCCAGTGCCAAGACCACTACCTATTGAACTGTAGTTATTTTAATTAAGTGTGGGTGTTTCAAGCACTTCCTTTGAATAATATTATTACCCTTGGTTTCTTCTATTTTGCTTGAACACAGGGCAGGTTTACTCTTAGGTGCTACTTCTTACTTTCTCATATGCTCAAGGCAGCTGTTTCCCTTTAATTTCTGCTTCATATACTCAGTTCCTTCTTTCACTTCATATACTCTACAGGGGGATCCAGCATCTATTTCTCCCTTTCAGAAGCACTGTGTATGTTCAGGCATTACAGCAATCTAATAAAGCAATCATTGGCAAGTAGATAGTCTGCTGTAAGGTTCCCTCCTCACTCCCCACATTTCCTCCATCTTTGGTCGTCCCGGATATGTGTGAGCTTTTACAGTTTCTTGTTCAGAGGTTGGAAATCCCCTGTAGCCTTTTCTTTCAGATCTACCAAAAGCTGAACTGCACATTGTTGAGGATTTTTTAAAGAGAGGTTTTTGTTTTTGTTCTGCTTGGTTTTAATTTGTATACAGTGAGGGTTATGTGCATAAGTTAACCCTATGTTCAGGTTACCAAAACATCTAGCAGTAGCAGTATTCCTTGCATTATTGGTTGTCTTTGTCTTTGTTTTTATTATGTTTTTTCTTTTTTATTGTGATTTTATGTTGTGAACCACCCTGAGAATCTACAGGTGTAGGGTGGTATGCATATTTAACAAAATCGTAGCAATAATAATAATAATAATAATAATAGAACTTGTAGCAAATCCATCCACTTAAGGCTCTGCCAAACAACCTATTTATTGAGCCGGCATCCTGATTTGACAGTTTTCAATGTACACCCTCAGCTTAACTGCGAAGTGAATGCTTTCAAATTGGATGGGGAAATGCACCAAGCAAAACTACAGAGTAGGTAGAGATTATGGCTAACATCATGTGAACACAGATTCAGGCACCAGCAGTGGGAGCACACTGGAGCCAGACTCGACTGTAATGTACACACAGCCAGAATCTGGTCTTCACTGAGCCTTCATTCTGATTTGTTTGTGGGGAGATCATACAGCAAGTAAATGGTTGTCATTCACTCCTGTGGATAAATAGAACTCTGGACTTGGTGTTAACACTACAATGGCTACAAATCCTGCTTCTTACCCTTGACACTTAGGGTGGCCTGGTAGAGGGACAGTCCTCTATTTTGAAGGGCTGTCAGAGAACAACAATCTGTTTGAAGGCGTCCCTCATTTGAGGGCTGTCCAGTCCAATTCTGGTTTAAAAATAAGAAGTCATAAAGAAGGAAGAGCAAGAACCTTGAAAGTTGCCCATCAGCAATTAGCAGCACCTGGCCAGCAGACTGAACAGACTCATAAGCCACCTAGTGTCTTCTTTACTATGGTGAGGTGTAGTGTATTTCTACAAGGTGTGACTGGAAAGTTTGGTGAATGGTCACAGAAATCGGACAGTGAGAAATATTCAAACATACATTCAGCATTGGAAACCCACAAAATGCTCACAATTGCATACAGATATGAAGCTGTGACTTGAAAGACAGTGTATGAGTGGTTTAAGCATTTCCGTGAAGGGCGGTAAACCATCCAAGATGACCCTCGGTCTGGCAGACCGTCAACAAGCAGAACGGCTGCAAATGTTGACAGAGTTCGTGAATTATTGATGCAAGATCAGCATTTGTCCATCCAAATGATTGCAGAAGAATGACATATTCCACGCGAAATCATTACTGTACTGAGGTTACTGAGTTGTCCCTCCCTCCATATTCTCCATATTCTCTGAATCTGGCCCCACCTGATTTCTTTCTTTTTCTAAAACTGAAATCTGCCCTGAAAGGGCACGGATTTCCCAACATTTCACACGTCCAAGCTGCTGTGACGAGGGAACTGAAAGCAGTACGAAAAGAGGATTTATCCAAAAGTTTCCAACAGTTACAACAAACATTGTCAACAGTGCATGGTATCAGAGGGGGCTTACTTTGAAGGCCTGTAAGGTATATATGTTCAAAAATTTCTCGTTGTCTGATTTCTGTGACTATTTACCAAACTTTCCAGTCACACCTTGTATTTAAATTACTGTATGCAAGTTAGGTAAAGGTAAAGGGACCCCTGACCATTAGGTCCAGTTGTGACTGACTCTGGGGTTGCGGCGCTCAGCTTCCAAAGCCGCTTCTGGCGAACCAGAGCAGCACACGGAAACGCCGTTTACCTTCCCACTGTAGCGGTGCTGTAAGGGTGACTCCCTACAGGGAGCCAGCCCCCATCATCCTGACGTCCACCTCGCCAAGCACAGAGAGCAGCAGTGGGTCTGAAGCAACCAGAGGGGGAGGGAGAGACTTGGAGGAGGAGAGAAATCAGAGGGAGGAACAATGAGAAAGCTCTGGGGTGGAGGGATGCAGGCAGATGCTCAGGGATGTTGCAGAGCCAGGGTACCGACCGCTTAGGGAGGAAGCTGAAAGGGCATCATTCCTTCCGGCACAAGAAGTAAGGAGAGCGCCGCAACGCAGGTCAAGGGGGTGGCGTTTTGGGGTGCCCAGACTACTCTGCTGGCATAGGAACAGATGTACGCCATTGCTGGATTCTGATTTGGGATATGAAGTCATGTTTTAAGCTGTCTCTACACTGTAAATAAATAGCACAATAAACATCTTTGAAGATAAACTGGGCTCAAGTGGAGTTACTCTAGAGTAGCCATGACAACCCTCTGACAGGTACCTATTTATCTACTTGCACTCTGACGTGCTTTCAAACTGCTAGGTTGGCAGGAGCTGGGACTGAGCAACAGGAGCTCACCCCATTGTGGGGATTCGAACCGCTGACCTTCTGATCGGCAAGCCCTAGGCTCAGTGGTTTTACCCACAGGGTGAGTTAAAAAGGTAAAGGGACCCCTGACCATTAGGTCCAGTCGTGACCGACTCTGGGGTTGCGCGCTCATCTCGCATTATTGGCCGAGGGAGCCGGTGTATAGCTTCCAGGTCATGTGGCCAGCATGACAAAGCCGCTTCTGGCAAACCAGAGCAGCACATGGAACGCCGTTTACCTTCCCGCTGTAGCGGTTCCTATTGATCTACTTGCATTTTGACGTGCTTTCGAACTGCTAGGTTGGCAGGAGCTGGGACCAAGCAACGGGAGCTCACCCCGTCACAGGGATTCGAACCGCCGACCTTCTGATCAGCAAGCCCTAGGCTCTGTGATTTAACCACAGCGCCACCTGGGTCCCTACAGGGTGAGTTAACCGGGTGCAAATTTCATGCAAACTGGTGTCATATTTTGTCTTGTGTTTTGGTTGTGCTTTGATGTCCACCCTGCTGATACCAGCTGGAAAACCATGGAGGAAGTAATATTTTACTTTTTGAAGACAGTCTCACTATTGCAGGAGAGGGGCAATAAGATTCATACTCTCCACCACCCGCAATGTCAGTGGGATGCCAACTGTGACTTCATTTATTTCAGGCACGTCCAACTTCAAGTAGGTTGTGATACTATCCAGTAACGAAAACTGGTCTACCACACTCACCCATTGTCATTCTTCAACTTAAACATATTATATTTGGCTTATGGTAAAATTCTAACAAATGATAGTGGCTTCCATAAAACCTAAAAGGTTCATTATAAATCAATATATTTTCAAATATAAAAGGTTTGTATACTCGTAATTGTGTGTTTCTATAATACTCAAAGAAAATAACAATGAGGACAGGGTCCTCCATAATCAGAACATGATGCATGGAATGTGGTTCACAAAAGTTCGTGCCATAATAAATGTTTTAAAGTACCCCAGGACTCTTGCTGTTTTTCAAATGAGTCAGGGGCACAATTACAGTGGTTTCCCCCATAGTTCGAAATAGAAATTGGGTAAACTCAACTGCAGAGTTGACAGCCTTCAAGCACCACCTTAAGAACTGGACGAAAGCTGTAGAAGCCCTTTCACCTGGATCCAACTCACCCCTTCCTTTTGAGTAAATTTAAACCAGCCCTTTCTCTCTCTAAGGAGCCAGCGCGCAGAGCTTCTCTCTCTTTCTCGCCCGGCCTCTTCCCCTGCTCCTGCCTCCCACCCGCTTGCTTCTCCTTCTGCCTTTGTTGTGCGCATGCGTCTTTTGCGCCCGACTTTGAAGCCATCGCCTTTCTGACTGGCAGGGAGTGTGCTGTACTCTCTAGGGCTGCTGGGCTGCCTCAGAGAGGAGCTGGGCTCATGGGGGTGGGGGGAAGAAGGCTTTCCTTTCGCAGCCTGCGATCAACAGAAATCCAGCAATAGACCAGTCGATCATGATCGACGCATTGGACATGTCTGATTTATTTACTACCATAGATATGCTAGCTGCAGATTACTTCTGCAGTTCCCATTCTGCAGAGACATGCAGAATTTACCCCAAACTTCTTTCAAAGCTTTGATGCAAATTAGTATCTTTATGTAATGTAAACAAGCCATAATTTAAATCCTTCCCCCCCTTGCTTTCATTTGCCTTTTGAGTTTTCAGGGGCGTAGCCAGGATCAAAACTAGGGGGGGGGGGCAAGCCATGGTCGTTCAGGGGCGGGGCCAAGGCACAGAAGGGGAGGGGCCACAAAGTGGGCGGGGCTAAAGGGCCAACGGGCCTGATGACATCGTGGCGGTGGCAGCAGCGGCCACCTTGTGCTTCTGGGGCTGGTGGCGTTGGCGGCTACCCTGCTTGGCTGGAGAGGACGGGAGGGTCGGGCAGGCGAGAGGGGGTGGCAGGGCGGGCGAGGGCGAGGCAAGACACGGCCGCAGCCACGACGGCTCCGAGGCGTTGCTGCATATCAGCATAATATTTCAACCATGGTTCAAGCCCCACCTTAGGAAAAAAATCCTGCAATGCAGCCGGTTGGACTAGATGACCCTTGTGGTCCCTTCTCTGGATGACGCTGTGATGCTGGAACTCTGCAGCAAGAGGACAGGAGGGTCGGGCAGGCGAGAGGGGGTGGAAGGGCGGGCGAGGGCGGGGCAAGGCATGGCCGCAGCCACTATGGCTCTGAGGCGTTGCTGCATATCAGCATAATATTTCAACCATGGTTCAAGCCCCACCTTAGGAAAAAAATCCTGCAATGCAGCCGGTTGGACTAGATGACCCTTGTGGTCCCTTCCGACTACAATTCTACGATTCTATTGATATATTACCATACCATATGCATCGTTCTGCTTTCTTGAATTGTCCTACTCCTAGGCATAGCAGCCAACTCCTAGAGGCCTAGGTACCCCCCCCCAATTACTGGTAAATACCGTACTTGAAAGAGTCATCCCCCCATGTTGATGGGCTTTCTATGTGGGGCTTATCTGCCCCCCCCGTATTTTATTAAGGATGGAAGAGGGAGGGAAGGAAGGAAGAAATAGAGAGAGGGATAACTCATATTTGTGGGTGCCTCTGGGTGATGCTGTGATGCTGGAACTCTGCATGTACAGGAGCCTTGTAAGCAGCTTTCTCTCTGCTTGATTTACAGCAGGCACGTCCAACAGGTAGATTGTGATCTACCAGTAGATCACTGGATGTCTGTGGTAGATCACTGGTAGGTCACTGGCACCCCTAAAAAAAGCTCACCCAAAATTTTCCTCCTCCCTCAAAAAAGTTGAACTATGACCTGAAGCCCTAAACAAAAATGGGCCTCCCTCCCTGCTAAAAGAAGCTCAACAAGTTTGACCTAAACCCCCCAAAACAGGTTTTCCCTTCCTTTAAAAAAAACTCAACAGCTTTGACCTGAACCCCCCAAAAGGGGGTAGATCACCCCCAGTTTTAAACTCTGAGTAGATCAGAGTCTCTTGGGAGGTGGCCACCCCTGATTTACAGTATACAGATGCAGGAGGAGGGGCAGACTGGAACACCAATGCTTTTTATAAACATCACTGTGTCTGTCAAAGCTACAGCCCCCCCTTTCTCATTCACTTCTTTTTAGCCTTGCAGAGCCACCTTAGTCAAATTGAATCCTCTGAGTCTGCACCCTCATTAAATCGCCAATAGAACTCTTAATGCTCCTGAATGCTCATTAACAACTCCCACTTAAGAACAATAGGGTGAAATGGTCAGCTATCGAATCTTGCCTGGGGATATCTGCTCCATTGTCTTAACTGCTTAACTACTGGTAGCCACTTTGCTTTATTTATTTGATGTGTTTTTGTTACTGCTGTGTCCCCCCCCCCCCAGCAAGCGGAGACTTAGCTGCTCTTGCTAAAGCAAAGCCCTTTCCACTTCAGTTTTTGGAGGGGGAAAGTGCTGGTTATGGTCTGTAAAATACATTAATTTTTTTGCTTCTGGGAGGGGGCAGCTGCCCCCCCTGCCTACGCCCATGTGAGTTTTAATCTTTATAATAATCATGACAAGGTCACAGCCACTCCCAGTATCAAGCTCTGGGAAAATGCACATATATTGTACTGTATTTATGTTGGATTATAAATGAAAGCTGGAATTTGATTCTCCAACTTCTAAGAGGAGCCTGCAGACCACACAGAAGTACCTCTGGGAACTAAATGTTCGTTACCCTCGTCCCTCTCAGAGGAAGGACTACATAGACATTTATTTTTGTTTACCTGAGTGCTGCTTACCTGAGTGGCCTTCCCTTATCATGAAGAAGACGGAGGCCATTGGATGAATTGTTGCTCAACAACTGATCAGTTATTAACTTTCTTATCACTTCTTGTGTGTGTCTTTGTATTTGCATTTTCCATGTCAAGCACCACAATGTCTTGGGTTGGTCCGGTTGAGTTAACTGCAAGAGGGAATTTTGTAATGTAAACTGCCCTGAGGATGTGGTTGACATCATTATTAAGTAGTAAATAAGAGAGAATCTGGTAGAGAGAGTGTGGCATGCCTCCAAACTTTAACTGTTGTCTTTCTGTTAAGCCTGCACTCACCCTCTCCTGCATATTCAGGCATATTAATGTCCCATTATTAGTACTGATCATGTGGGTTAATTTCCTTTCAGATCAATGTGGCACATAGGGCCAGACTTTATGCTACTGTGAATGTGTGGCTGCTGTCAAAAATGGCTGTCAAAGCAGGTTCATGTCTCCAACTCTGTAATGTCTAGTAGAATTTATCTTGCTTTGCAATGTCCCTTCATGCCACATTTCCTTGCCCTTACTGTGAGCAAGTGATCATGAGAAGGGCAGGGCCACCATGGCAAAGAGAATGTGGTTGGTCACAGTGGGAGGAGAAGGATTGCGTATGTGTGCGATCCCTTACACCAGCTCACTTAACAAAATACACTTCTGTTCTCAATAAGGACATTCATAAAACATTCAATTTATTCCAATGCTGGCTAACATTTAGTTGTGATGTAGTTTCTTAAGTTGAAAAAAACCTCCCTATAACAGCCTGAAGCATTATAATGTTTTGTTAAAGCAGGATCCCCCAAATTCACCCCTTGATGAGCATATAAAACTGTCATCAACCCCAACCCAAATTATTTGGAATGTAAATGAAACAAAGCAAAGAAATATCAATATACAATTATTAATCACCAGTCCTCATTACTAGGAATAATAAAAATTTTAAAAATAAAGAATATACCGTGTTTCCCCCTTTTTAAGACGTAGTCAGAAAGTAAGTCATGGCAGCATTTTTTAGTATTAGTGAAATATAAGACGCCCCCCGAAAATAAGATATACCTCCATGCGAGACCGCCGAGCGCCCCAGCCAGCCAGAGGGGCCTGGAACCGGCTGCTGTTGCTGCAGTGAACACATGGAGCGCCCTGCAGCGCCTGGCCTCTTCTTTTCTTTTCTTTTTTTTTGGGCTACCCGAGGCCTGCCGCCCCGCCGCCGTAACCTGCGGCTGCAGAGCGGAGCGCTCCGAAGCGCTGAGCGCTCGGAGCGCCCTGCAGCGCCTGGCCTCTTCTTTTGGGGGGTGAGTTGCCCAAGGCCTGCTACCCCGCCGCTGGAACCAGCGGTCTGCAGCGCTGAGTGCTCGGAGCGCCCAGCAGTGCTGGGCGGAGCGCCGAGCCAGCAGCCTGCCGCCTCGGTGCCTGGAACCAGCGGCTGCTGCAGCGCCACATAGAGCGCCCAGCAGCACCCCGAGCCAGTGGCCTGGCCCCTCCGAGGAGGCCTTAAGGTACAAGACATCCCCTGAAAATAAGACACCGTGTGTTTTTCTGAGTAAAAAAAGTTATAAGACGGTGTCTTAAAAAGGGGGAAACACGGTAGTTGTATTGTGGAGGTTCCTCATTGGTCATTGCTCATGCCCATCCCCTTTCTTTCCAAGGCTCATTGTCTGCCATAGCTGCCAAGTTATCCCCCTTTTTAAGGGAAATTCCCTTATGCTGAATAGGCTTCCTCGTGAGAAAAGGGAAAACTTGGCAGCTATGTTGTTTGCACTATAAATTTCCCGCATACCCCTTATTGACCTGCAGGTTTTTAAAATTCACCCCCATTCACATTCCCACTGACTTTCCCTCAGGAGTCAATATCAACCACTTTGGAAAACCCTGTGTGGTAGTAGGAATGTATTTACTCTGCATTTTTCTCAGTTAAGTAAATATATTTAAATGGTCAGATTTATGTCAATAGAAATGAGAAATATTTTAGTTGAATGAACCATAGCTGCCAAGTTTTCGCTTTTCTCGCGAGGAAGCCTATTCAGCATAAGGGAAAATCCCTGTAAAAAAGGGATAACTTGGCAGCTATGGAATGAACATGTAATGCTTGGTGCAAAATCAGTTCTGGCTACCCCCACTTCCTCATCTTCTAAATTCAGAGGAAATCTCTTATCTGTCTCTTAGGTTGTTTATTTTGGATAGAGTAGATGTTTACTGAGAAAATATCTCCCCCACTTGCCTTTTAATTTTTCAGCCTGTGCCTTACAATGCTTTGTACTGTTAAAATAAGCTTTATAATCTCAAACAGAGCCATTTTTGCAATCTGGCTGACCAAAGCTACAGAGATTTATATAATATGAGTTTTGTGCTCTTGTTATGCAATGGAATTAATATGGGCAGCTTCTTTTAAAGTCCATCTTAAGTTGTCCAGCTTTCTTTCTTTCTTTCTTTCTTTCTTTCTTTCTTTCTTTCTTTCTTTCAGGCATTGTTTTCTCTATTTCGGTGGACTTCATGGTAGCTGATAAGCTTAACAGCTGAATCTTTGAGGGATAGAGGGAAAATATTGCAACTTTTCCTCAGCAGAGGGGACTGAACTTTTAACAACTCATATTGCTGTCACTATTATATTCAAAAGGTGCTTGGCCCAACAAGCCTGATTTTAGTTAGGCTGCTTCCAACAACATACATTTATGGTTTTGTAAGTTGAGTAAACCGCATCTAAAACCGTTCCGTTCGTAAGTCGAAGAATTCGTAAGCGCGCGCCAATTTTTTTCATTTGTAAGTCGAATAATTCATATGTCGAGTTATTTGTAAGTCGAGGTACCACTGTACCAATGACAAACTTAGTTGGTCTCTAAGGTGCTACTGGAAGGATTTTTAAAATTTTGTTTCGACTATGTCAGACCAACATGGCAACCTACTTGTAACTATTCTTTACACACTTTTATATTCCTTCGGTTTATAAAAGAAAATTGAATGGTGGTGACTCTTGGACTCTCCTATGTTGGCTTTAAAGAAAGCTTAAGTGGCTATAACATAAAATGAAGGGTAAGAAAATGCCCTCCCTGTACATTATTTGTCCCAGCCTATATTGGGCTTCTTTCAACTCTGCAGATGTAAATTACAGTAGCCATTAAATTCCTTTAGTCACAAATAGAAAAGCATTAATAAAGCCTTGTAGGTGTAGTTTAAGTATATTGTAACACAAAGGCAAATCAAAAGGAAAGAAGTTTCCTACCAGTGGAGAACCCAAGTTTCTTAGGATATAAATAAACCCATAAAACTACTTTTGTTCTTGTCTTGGGAAGAGCCAGACCTTGGAAGCCTTCCCTGGATTTGTTATGACTGTGGAAAATCAGAACAAGGGTCAAAGTAGATTAGATGACAGTGGCCACTTTTGTCAAGCGCGGGCATACTAGTCACTAAGAACCTCATGAACACAGGAAATGTACCGTATTTTTCGGACCATAACACGCACCTAGTTTTTTGAGGAGGAAAACAAGGGAAATTTTTCCCCTGGTTTTCCTCCTCTAAAAGGTTGGGAGGGGGGCGCTGGAGTGGAAGCGAAGGAGGCAGTGGGGGTTGGTGGAGAAGAACGAACAGCATCCCTCCGTTGCCCCCCACTTCTTGCTGAACATGGCGGAGGCGTGGGGAGGCTAATACGAGGTGGGGCTTACCTGCCCCCCCATATTTTATTCAAGTTGGAAGAGGGAGGGAGGGAAGAAAGGATGGAAGGGATGTGTGTGTGAGAGAGAAAGAGAGACAAGGAAGGAAGGGGTGAAAAAGAGAGGGGGAAGGAAGGAGGAAAGGAAGGGGTGAGGGAGAGAGAAAGAGAGAGAGGAAGAGAGAGGGAAGGAATGAGGGAAGGAAGGGGTGAGAGAGAAAGAAAGAGAGGGGGGAGAGAGGGGGAGAAAGGAGGGGGAGGGAGGGAAGAGAGAGAGAAGGAAGGAAGGAAATTTGCTACCAAGGAGTGGGGTGGAGTCTCCTTCTTTGGAGGTCTTTAAGCAGAGGCTTGACAGCCATATGTCAAGAATGCTTTGATGGTGTTTCCTGCTTGGCAGGGGGTTGGACTGGATGGCCCTTGTGGTCTCTTCCAACTCTAGGATTCTGTGATTCTATGATTCAGTTTTTAAAATAGCACAGTCCTTCTGAGTGCACTGGGGTGACTAGGACCTTCTAGCTTCTCAGTTACAATTGTCTGCCTCTGTTTATGAGATTTAATTTATTTGTTTGTTTCTCGGTACTTTCAGGTGTCTTTTAAAGAGCGTGTTATGATCTACCTGGAAGTTATTTGCTCAAGTACATTTGAATAAATAGCATAACATCAGGTTCGTTTGATAGGAAGAAGTAAAGGCCAAATGGCACATTCTCTGCAAATATGGGCTCCTAAACCCATGGTTGCCAAAATAATGTGAATGCAGAGGCTGGGGGCATTTGCAAGGGAGAATCAGTGGGTGGGAAGGGAACAACTTGCTAATTCTTCCCCACAAATCTTTCTGAAGCTGTTTTCCCACCTCCCAGCTGAGCTCTGAATTCAGAGAGCATTCCACAGATGGGAAACTTTAGAAGGGCCTTGGATGGGAAGTGCAGGGTCTGGGTTAGTTTGTATGGGGAGAGGTGGTGTGCATATAAAAAACAATAAACATTTATCAGCAACCAACACCAGCATGTTATAAATCATTTAAAGGAACTTCTGAGGTATAATTTTGTTTGAATTCTCCCAGCAATTCTGCCTTCCAGTCTTTAAAGAGACTTGGCAGGCAACCATTCAATAATACTGATTTATGGAATAAAACACTGCGGGCTGAGTTAGCACGCTAACAGGAAATAGCTCAATCTGGATTCAATCAGAGACAGTCTCTTTTCTGACATGATCAAGATCTCTGAAAAGAAAGATGAGGTTTTGGGTTTTGCTTTCTGGCCAGCTGTCTGCCTACAAAAACACACACTATATTGACTTATTTTCAAAGAGTTTTTCTATATTGACGGGAAATTTTCCATATTATATCTATAAAGGTCAGGGGAGGTCATATCCATTTAAGGACTGCCTCTCCCCATACAAACTAACCCAGACCCTGCACTTATACCTCAGAAGTTCCTTTAAATGATTTCTAACATGCTGGTGCTGGTTGCTGATAAATGTGTATTATTTTTTATATGCACACATATGCACTCTATTGACGGAGAAAGTTCTGTGCAGTATCTGTATTCCACAGCTATGAGAAGTGCCCAGCCACCTCCCATTCCATCTTGAACTTGTAACAAGAATGGGAGAAGAATAAACAACAATGAGGTCATTGAGCCATCCTCAGTTGGTTTATCCTTTCTATAGCATATTCATTGATGTTTTTTGTAGTCTAAATGTAAGTGATGAAGCTCCTCTTGGGAGACCAGACTCCTAGTATCTTGTAGACCTCATTGCTAAAAGATGTTGCCTGATAATGTTTCCTTTTGTGTAAACTTTTTACCAATAAGAGAGATGGATATATGACTCCTTTTCTAAATAGTACATTTGGCATAATCAACTCTGTTGTAACTCAATAGGATAGCAAGTGAAGACCTGCAAAAAGTTGCATATATCACCCCCATACTATCTGAGGAGCTATCCATCCCTCCCCCCTCCCCCCTCCCCCTTTTCTGTTTTCAGTTCCCCACTCCCACATAGAGGGCTGTTTTGTTCATTATCTCTGTGGAAACCACACTGCTGGGAAATTGAGTTGCACCGAGTCCCTGCCACATGCTTAGCTGCTGATATAAATGTCTGCCCACATGATAACTTTGTCAGGTCTGCTTCTCTATGTATTGGCCTGTAGGCCCACTTCAAGTCTTTCCCTCTGCTACAATCGTACAAACACAATCTCTCTTGCATACTTGCACAGTTGGAGTCTCTGTAACACATACACACATGCATGCACACACACACGGAGGAGGAGGAGGATAGAAGCCTGCAGCTGTGATACCACTGACCTCTGATGCTGCAGTGACATTTCTTCAAGTGACTAGGCCAGATCATCCATGCCCCAACCCTGTTCTGGACTGGAGGAGGCATCAACTTTTAACAGACATATACACCAAATTTGGCACTTCTAAACCAATGGGACTTTGTTTATTTATTTAATGCATTTGCATACCACTTCATCATTAGTGTTTCTATGCAGTCTTTTTAGGCTCCTGGCCTTTTTAGGTCCCCCGGCCTAAAAAGTCATGAAACCAAATACTACCTTAAAATGCCTGCTGGAGTAAGAAAACTTTTTCCTATGCATCAGATTCAGCAAAGAGGCTGCCTATCTAATCAGGAGCCAGCTCTGATTTGCTTGCATCACACTGCCTCTTGTATCAAGTGCCCCCTTTTATTCAAGCCTTTTATGCAGTACCTTTAAAAAAAAACAACCCAGATAATTATATGTAAAATTATGCACAAAAATATGTAGAAGGCTTGCAACAGAGTCAAGGCCCATGTGGTAGTATATTTTTGCCGTAAAATTTTATTAATGTTAATAATGTATTTTATACAGTCATATGCATTGTTGTATGTATCTGTTTATATGCTGCTGGCTTTAGGAAACCTGAAATGTGCATGCGATTCAGAACCCGGCAAGGGCTGCTTCCGGCTCTTCAGCCAGCATAAAAGCCTGGGCACCCCAAAGCACCTCCCCCTAGCCCTGCGTGTGGGCGCGCGCCTCAATTCGGGTTCCGGAAAGGGCTGCGTTCCTTCTCCCGTCCTCTGGCTGGAGCATTGCAGAGGCTCCAGCACCTCGCTACTGTTGCCCTTCCCTCTCTGGCCTTGGCTCTGATGCGTCTGAGAGCCCTCTCTCCACCCCGCTCCATTCCTCATTCCCTCCTCCTGACTCGCTGCTTGTGCCGTCACTGGGCGAAGTGCTTGTCAGGATGACTGGGGGAGGGTCCCCTAAGGAGTCCCCCTGACACATATGATATGCAAGAATCATATACAGTGGTACCTCTACTTACAAATAACTCTACTTATGAATTTTTCTACTTACAAATGGAGCTCCGTCCGCCATCTTGGATGCGGTTTAGATAGGATTTTTTCTACTTATGAATTTTTAGATAGGGTTGCTTCGACTTACGAATTTTTTCTCCCAATGCATTCCTATGGGATTCGACTTACAAATTTTTTCGACTTACAAATGTGTGTTCGGAACGCATTAAATTCGTAAGTAGAGGTACCACTGTATAAGGTAGTTTTAACACAACTTGCAAAAATAAAAATATAAACCCTTCTCACTGAGATAAAGGGAGACAGAAGGGATTTTTTTAAAAAAAGTGTGCAGAGAAGCTGGACCTTGATATTTTCAGAAAACTCTGTTACCTCTGTTCTCCTGCAATATTTTGGGTGCCTTTTGGCAGGTGCTTTTGTTTAGCAGACTGGCTTCTACAGCCTTACCAAAAAAGTACTATTTTTTCCCTACTAATCCACATGCATTTAGATCCCTGTGTTAGCCAATAAAATGGGGAAAGCAACTTTTTAAAAGCTTCCATGGCTGGTTCCCGAGAGCAGATTCTTACCCACGAGGCTACTTAGTAGTTCTAGATTCCCGCAGAATAACATCATTCCCTTGCACATATACAATTGTTGGTGGGCCTTTGTGCATCTGGTTTATTTTCTCTGTTATAGTCAGCTTTGCACAGGCCAGTTCCAAAAGCTACTAAAACACATGATGTTCTCTTTCAGCAACTTTTGGATGAGGATCTGAATAGACTAACACAGTTTGAAAAACTTCAATAAGTTAAAAGAATGAGTTTTCATGAAAGCAAATAGCTTAGCAATAAAAATAGGACAGGAATTGCAAGATATGGCATCTGTTCCTTGTGAGATGTGTGAACCAAGGAGTTTAATTAATAGTTATTCTACAGATGGGACATCTTGACTTGAACATCATACTTCAAAATTCCAAAATGTCTTAATAAAAATGCTTGGCTTCTTACATTGGTACTGTATCTCAGTTTTTTGGGTGGTCTCCCATCCAAAAACTGTCCAGGTTCATACTTCCTTAGCTTTACAGTTGGATGTTTTCAAGACTTCTCTGTTTTAGACACATGTTATATCAAGCTTTTGTTGTTTGTGTTGATTTTGGCTTCATTTTAATCAGTGCAGCCAATTTTTGCTTCTTTCCTTCCTAAGTTTAGTTCCATTTTTGGAGGATATGTGGGAGGAGCTTTCTTCCAATCCTCCTGTTGTGAAGATAAAAAAAATGTGTTGTCTTTAGGCGGAACTAAACCCATCAACTACGAGGTTGCTAAAAACACTAGACCATTGCCAAGAAAAGCAACCCATGTCTAGTTTCTCCATAATGTGAACTATGTGATGTGACATTACAGTGTCATGAGTGTCCAACATCAGGGGTAGGAACTGGTGGCCTTCTAATGGTTGTTGGACTCCAACTCCCATCTGCCTCAGCCAGCATGGCCAATGGTCAGAGATGATGGGACTTGTATTCCAGCAACATCTGGAGGCCCACAGGTTTCCCACTCCTGCGCCACTTCACTGCAACATGGGAAACATGGAATGATGATGTCATAGCATACATTTCACGACTACATATTTCAGCGGACAAGAGACATCAGGCATGGGGTTGCTATTTTCAGTAGCTATCCTGTGTTTTGATAGCGTATACTGTAGCTGTAATGGCTTGGGTCTCTCCCATAGAAGCGAGACAACTCCGGCAGTAATTATCTCAGATTTATTGCTTAAACACATAAATCACTGTGGAGCTCAGTGTCTTCTCCCAAGTTTGCTGTTGCCAAGTCTGAGCTCTGCCTCTTCCTCCCCCAGCAACGAAGTCCCCACTTTCATTTTCTTTCTTTTCCCCGCCTCTCACATGTTCTCGCGAGCCTACGTGTTTTTGGACAGGCTATTTCCGGTGCCCCTGCTTCTGAGCCGGAACTTGAACTGGCAGTTTGTGTTTTACCCCCTTGGACTCCCCCCTTCCTGCTCTTTGTACTCAGAGCTTAGGGTTCTACTGCAGCTCGGCTGCCCTTCCCCAGTTTCATACTCCAAGCTTATCTCGTTTCCTTGGCTCTCAGGGCGCTCAGCCTCTGCTAGCTGCTAGCTATTGTCTCTGACAATAGCCTATTCCCCCCCCAAAAATTTTTTTTATCAAAATGCTCATGGTATACAGGTCATAGAACAGGACATTATACTGAATGGTTAAATCTGGGCTGACTTCAAGGGTCACCAGTGTCAGGCATTTGATGAGACCTGCATTCCAGCAAGCTGCCTACTGCCAACTCCCAGAGCCCCCGTTGTACTACTGCTTCCCCTTTTGGATATTGCTGGCTGTTCACCTGCCCTCTCCAAGCAAGTGAGAGCAACAGGTAAAATTGAACATCAGACAGTGGCACATAGGGGGCTGAGAGGGAGAGCAAGAAAACAGCCAGTGGTGAGAGGAGGAGATGGACTGTCATCAAAGAGGGAGACCTGAGGGCATTTTGTCTTAGGTCTCCATAAAACTTGGAGCCAGGTTACCAGATCTTCTGGAGTTTAATAGCGTCCCCCAACCCTACTGGTTTTCTATTTATTTACTCTTATGGGCTCAGAGTAGCTTTTGTATGGTTCCCAGATGATCTCCCATCCAGCATCTTGAAGTACCAGACCTATTCAATTTAATGTACCTCCAGACCATTCCTGGGCATCTCCTATTAAAAAGTATATTCTGTTTCACTATGATTGCTCTCCTCTTGGTAGGGGTGCTTGATTAATTTCCCCTTGTTTCTTATATTTTGCATAGGTTGAAGGGGACCAACTGCCCCCAGGGCATACAGTCAGCCAATATGAGACGTGCAAGATCAGGACAATAAAAGCTGGCACTCTGGAGAAGCTTGTGGAGAACCTTCTAACGGCCTTTGGGGACAATGACTTCACCTACATCAGTATATTTCTGTCCACATACAGGGGCTTTGCATCTACAAAAGAGGTTCTGGAACTTCTCCTTGACCGGTAAGATTGAAAGGCTATTTTCAGTCAAAAATAGTTTTAACTCATGCCATACAAACTGTCACAAGGATTAACCATAACAGATGAAGTTTGATTTTTGAATTATTGCTAACTTGAGTGACTTTTAAGATGTATTTTAAAGTAAGGGTCTACTACCACCTACCATTTCAGTTCAACAGTTATCACTGGGACTACTTTGTTGTTGTTTTTCAAATAATTTTTATTCATTTTCCAATATCCACCAAAAAATCACAAAAAACAAACAAACAAAAACATGAAAAAGAAAAACATAACAGTTCTTACTTTTTTACTTAACATTGTTGACTTCCTCAATTCCCCACACACTGGATTCATTTTAAAATCTCAAGCAATTTTCATTTTGTATCTTAAATCATTCTAACACATTTTATCATTATCTCTCAACTATTCTATTCTAAAAATGTCCACTATCCTCCACCAATAATTAATCAATTAATCCAAATCAAAAATTATTTTTCCAAGCTCTATCTTTTATTTCTCCCCTTAGCCTAAAATTTATTACCCAAAACGTTCCATGAATTCAAATATTATTTTTTTCTAACATAATAACATTTAATCACTTAAAACTAAATCAACCCCCCTTCCCCTGGATTCAGGGTTTCCCAGATGATTCAGCGAGTTCCATAGGTCATTCCAGTTTCAGACCATCTAAAGCAGGCATCCCCAAACTTCGGCCCTCCATATGTTTTAGACTACAATTCCCATCATCTTGTTAGCTAGGGATCGTGGGAGTTCTAGGCCGAAACATCTGGAAGGCCACAGTTTGGAGGATGCCTGATCTAAAGCAATCAAAAAGTAACATCTAGTAACATGCTGCCTCCCCAGTTCTTTAAATGTTTCAAAACACCATCCAACTGCTTTCCCACTTTTTAGCCCTTTCACAATTTTTCTTTCCCTTAAACTTTGGCCCCAGTATGGATTCCGCCCTCCCTCTCTCACTGGGAGGGCATTATTCCATACTGGTTCTTCTTTAAAAGCTCTTGGAATCAAACATGAATCTTGCCCCCCCCCTCACTGGGGGAACAATGTTCCCTTCGCCTTCCTTCTTTTAATTCTACGTTGTCCAGGACTGGTGGTTGTAAGTCTTTCTTGTCTAAATTCTCAGTTGGGAATAATCCTTCTTCATTTTCCACCCAGTTCTGAGTCATTTTTTTCATTTTTGCAATCTGTATTGTGTTCTGATACACCTCACATCTTAAATCTTCAATAAGTTCCAGAAGTTGCTTTTGAAAGTCCAAGTCAGATGATGTTGTGCAGGCATCCCCAAACTGCAGCCCTCCAGATGTTTTGGCCTACAACTCCCATGATCCCTAGCTAACAGGACCAGTGGTCGGGGAAGATGGGAGTTGTAGGCCAAAACATCTGGAGGGCCGAAGTTTGGGGGTGCCTGATGTTGTGTCTACTGACATCCTGCTTGTCTCAAATTTCCTGGGAAAGCAGAGATTACTAGACAGGAAATGGCATAGTTCTTATTTCCAAAATTCAGAAACAAAAGTTATGTCCGATCTGGTTACTAACTCTCATTTTTAATTCTTCTTCATATCTTAAAAATCTTGTGTCCATTTATGAAGAGAGCATTGTCCAACTTCATATACACAGCCTTGTATTTTGTGCTCTCTTCACTGCTGACAGTTTCCAGCCTCAAAGAGGCAAGCAAATTCCTTTCTATTATGATGTCATAATGGCGGCTCGCTGATCCCTCCAGGGACCCGACTCCAGCTTTCAGGGGGGGACTTTCCCCAGTCCAGAATAAAGATATTTACAGGGATTTTGCTAGGTTCAATCCTTCTCCCCTTTACCCTGCCTTAGGGGGAAGGTTTAAGCTCCAATTTTTGCTAATTGAATGCTTCCTGTCAGTCTTTCTGGCTTCGGGCAAATTAACTGCGTCTCGATTCACTCAATGGGGAAGATCAACTTCCTCTTTAAATCTCCTCCCATATCCAATTACAAATTATTTCAAAGTCTTTTTCTTTACTTTCTCAAATCCAGCTAATTTAGAAGAATCCACCGCTCCAGGCTGCTGGCACGGAGCTTCGCGTTGCGGGGGTAGCAGTTTAACTCAAGCACCCCGTCTCCACTCCGCTCGCTCTCAGCGCCCTTATTAGGGCTACCAGGGGGCGGAGGAGACCGAAAACAGTGCAGCTGAGTCCCCACGTCCCCAGAACACTTGATCTGGGGCTCTTTTGGGGAGTCCGCATCGCTCTCACGGCTCCCCCCTCCCTCGCAATGCTAGGGAATCCCGGAGCTCGGGATTCTCTCACCAGTCAGCAATGGTGGCAGACCGGAAATCCAGCACTGGGACTACTTTGTGTCTTCATGTCACTTCATTTTTTATTCTGAAAAGAAAGTACAGGCTTTTAGCCCTCGTACTAGCAAGGGAAAATGGAAAAATGAATTTGCTTCTGGGACAGAGTGTTAGTGTGGTGTATTTATGCCTGACTTCGTCCTCAAATAGCTACATTTTCCCGCCTCCCTATCACTTCTGGAGTGCAGGTAGCTGCTTTGGAGGAATCACTCATGCAGTCTGATGTGCTGCTAGGCTTGAGGGGCCTCCTGGAAGCAGCTCATCCAAAAGGTCCCTCCCAACTTTGGCACTGCTCCCACTTAACCCTGCCAGCGTCGCCTTCACCCCAGCATTGATGTGTTCATGCACACATGCGTAGTCTACCTGCCTTCCTCTCTCATGCAAGTCCTTGCTTTGTGGCTAGCCCTCTCATTCCCTCCACCTCACTTGGAGACTTAGTCAACTGGATGACAAGGGAGTTTGCTGAATCCAAGCCTATCACTTGACTTAGTTTTGAACTTGCCCTTGTGCAAAGAGAGCGCAGTGAACTCAGCCACTCAGATGCTATCCCTACAGCTGCAGAGCCTTATCTGGTGCCCTCATTTGCTCTGCTGCCCCAGAGGTGGCATTTGAGCGGCTGAGCTTTCTGCCACTTCTCTTTGCACTGTGGGAAGTTTTACAGTTAAAATAAAATGACAAAGCAGCTGCTTCAGGTAGTAGGAGCAATGCTTTCTAGCACAGTGCTGCTTGCCAGCCACTGACAAATATTTGGGGGCCTTGGACTTATTGCCTGCTAGTCTGATGGCAATGGTGGCACTGGTGACAAGATGGAAAATAGATAGCGTACATCTGTCATTTGTCTTTTACAGAAAGAAAAGTAAAACATGCTTAAGCAGAGAAATAAAGCTACTGGGAATAGTCACACAGTTTCCCCTTTCCAAGAAACCAAGATGTGTGTTTGTGTGTGTGTTTAGCAACTCACCAAATGGAAATCCTCAGGATTCCTTGGGTGCCGTTACAACACTTAAAGTGGTGTGAAACCAATATAATTTCGAAGTGCAGTTAGAGTTTCTGTCTCCTGTTCTTTAATTTTCAGGGAGCTGCTCTGAAGGCCAGCTGTATGCTCCTATTCATGTTGTCCTTTGCAGGCAGGCACACTTCGGTCACACAATCAAAGAGGACAACTAAACTTGCCTCTTCGTACAGCCTGCTTTGCCAGCTTCACAAAATCCATGTGATTTCCTGTGGTTTGTGCTGTAAATCCAGAGCTGAAAGTGAACAAGATTTTAAAAACAAAACTCCAGGAACCAATCCCTTACCGATTCTATACAAGGGGCCACTGTTAAGGATGAGTTTTCATTGCAAGCCATGGCTTTCAATTTTCTTTTGAGGGACATCTTACATTGCAAGGCAAGGCAATTTGTATGCTGTTCTCCTGAGCAAGGCTGAGCTTCCTGTGGGGAGGTCTGCTTTAGTCGTGGTTGACTGGCTGAGGCACAGAATTGGGGGTGGCTGAGGGAAGCTTGTAGTGCAGCTGTTCATTGTTGTTCCTACTTTTTAGTTTAACAAAGAACATCAGTTTGCAGACTGTCAATCGAGCACTTTCATAAAACACAAGGCTATATATAGTATGTGCACTCCCTTCAAACAGGGGTTTGACTGTCGGCGGAAAGATGAAAAGAGACAGGCCCATCCTATCCATAGAGGCTAGTGGCACGGAGAACTATGGCACCGGGCGCTGGAGGGTGCTGGAGGGTGCTGGAAGGGCGCCAAGTGAGCGTAGGGTTCCGGCGATCTGGCCAGGACTGCGCTCCACTAGTTGAGAGGCTGTGCCGTGTCTCTCTCCTTCTCCGAGGATTCCGCGCTGCGCCTCCTTCTCGTTTCCCCAGCGCTGGGTTCCGCTCAGTCGAGCTTTGCCACCAGTGTGCGCACAGCGCCCAAGCAGCTCTTGCTGGTCCCGCGGTGCGCGCACTGGTGGTGAAGCTTGACTGAACGAAACCCAGCGCTGGGGAAACGAGAAGGAGGCACAGCATGGAGTCCTCAGAGGTGGCCTCCCGCTGCTGCCGCAGTCCACTTGGCACTCCCGGGCCCTTGGAGAGGCTCTGGAGGGGGGCGCTGGAGGGACCTTAGCGCCAGGGCGCTGGATGGGCTTAAGACGGCCCTGAAAAGAGAAGTACTTTTACAGTGACTGGATGGGAACCTAAGCAACCATCCAACAACTGTGGGTTTGATAGCTTTGGGTCCAAATTCAAAGTTGTAACGTGTTGTTGGGGTTTTCTTTATAATTAACAAAATGCAGGGAGGTTGTATGTTTCAGGTGGGGTTGCAAAAACATGGCTTCTGTTAGCAGAACTAAAGATTAATTCATGACCCCAGTTGAGGAGGATCACCAACTTGCCTTTGGCGATGGGTTTATGGGGAGGGTCACCTCTGTCCATGGGTTTGGGGAGCTCTTTCTAGGACCTGCTGTTTTGTTTTGTTTCCTCCATTTTTAAAGCAGAATAACAGTATGCTACAAACCCAGAAAAAACTATTTTTAAAAAATGAAATAGTGAAAAAGCAAAATAATGTCTCAACACATACCAAATCATAATTATTAAATTAACATTTTAAATAGAATTGAATCATTCTACAAAGTCAGTAATGGCTCTGTTAAAAATATATTTAATCTTCTATAGCGAGAGGCTGGGTGAGTTTGTTGGTTGTTGTTAATATTAGAATATTTCTTAATCTTCACAGCCATCCCTTAGACTTCCGGTAAAGCAAGAGACTCTTAATCTCAGGGTTGTGGATTGGAGCCCCACATTGGGTGAAATCATAGAATCATAGAGTTGGAAGAGACCACAAGGGCCATCCAGTCCAACCCCCTGCCAAGCAGGAAACACCATCAAAGCATTCTTGACATATCCCTGTCAAGCCTCTGCTTAAAGACCTCCAAAGAAGGAGACTCTACCACACAAATCTTCCTGCTTTGGAAGGGATGACCCTCATGGTCCCCCCCCCCCAACTCCACAATTCTTTGATTCTATGATCCCACTAATAAACAATAATCACCCCACTTCTGTTTCTAGATGTAATGATAAAATCTGTGTCCCTTTAAATAATAATTCCTTCTGTGAATTTAAAATGAAATCTCTCTGGAATCTTAAACACACTTACTTGGGAATAAGTTTTATTGAGCTCAGTGGGACTTTCTTCTGCATAAATGTATATAGGTTTGCACAGTAAGTTATTTTATAGCACTTAACAAATATCCCTGAACCATATGAAGTATAAAATCCTTTAATTTATATTCTCTTCAGTCATAATTTGAACCAGCTCCATAAAATGTCCTTAATAGCTCTGGGGTTAAATGCTACCATAATGGGTTTTAAAGAAAAAGAAGTCCCACTTTTTATATTTATATGCATCTTTTTCTTCTAAGAATGATGCACAAAAGTAGAAACCAGTAATATTCAAACAGTCTCGTATTAAGTGGTTCAGTGATACCAAAACAAAACATCTGTTTTACAAAGTTTCTCTGCAAGACTCTTGACAGAGAAGAGACTGTGAGCAGGTTCAGTTAGTGAGTCCCACAAGCAGAAGCCTGCACAAGGACTCCCAACTGTTGCAGTGGGGCTTCCACCCCTCTCCCCCCCCTCTGCATCCTCTCCCCACACCCCTGAAATTGGCTGGTGGGGGTCAGGAGAACCCATGGAACAGAACAGCACAAGGCAGGAGAAGAGGGTGGATCATTCCATTTAATGGGGCTCCTTGGGGCCCTAAGTCATGTTAATCAAACTGTGATAAATGGCCAACCGTAAGAATCACATTCCTTCCAAAGCACTCTGCCATATAAATGCAATCAGAAAAGAGGCCCTTCCCACAGGCTTTATGGGCAGACAGGCAAAAAAGAGTAAAAATAAATAAATGGTGAGAGTCACCATAGGAAATGAAATGAAGAAAAATTAACTAATGGGTAAAAGCCAAATATAACACGTTTCTTCAAATTCAGGCTAAAAACCAAAAACTGATGGGGACAAGTTCTAATCTCAGGAAGCAAGGCATTCCAGAGATAAGGTTAAAACAAGGGAGGAAGGTCAGAAACTAGAAGAGATTTTGGGTTTGACAAGAAGTTAAGTACCTTTAGAGAGGGAAGTATAAAGAGAGCAAAAAGATAATGAGCCAGAGCTTGCAGGCATTTCTAAATTCAAAGAAGTTTATTAAACCCTATTGGGAAATCCAATCAGTGTAGAGCAGTAAGAAGAGGGAAAGCATGGGGTTAAAAGGAAGAGGAGGAGGAGGAAGCAAGGGACTTTCAGAAGTTTAAAATTGAGGAGAAATCAGGTTGACTGTTAGGAAAGACCATCCTTCAGAGCATTGCAGGGATCAGATGGTATAGGCAGATTGTGAGAATTAAGCAGAATAGTTATGGTATCAGTTTGAAAGAAAAGGCCGCATACACATTTACCTGTGAGTGAATCCTATTGAACTCTACAGGTGTTCCAAGATTTAGGGAAGTCTCCATGCATAGAGGTAGCATGTGAAGGTCTCCTCCTCCTCAGTAAAGGTAAAGGGACCCCTGAGCGTTAGGTCCAGCCACGGACGTCTCTGGGGTTGCAGTGCTCATCTCGCTCTATAGGCTGAGGGAGCCGGTGTTTGTCCGCAGACAGCTTCCGGGTCATGTGGCCAGCATGACTAAGCCACTTCTGGCGAACCAGAGCAGTGCACGGAAATGCCGTTTACCTTCCCGCCTATTTATCTACTTGCACTTCATGTTTCATGCTTTTGAGACACCCCCATATATATGGCCAGGAAGAGCCATACGGCATCAGGGGGAGTGTCAAGAGTAGGACCCTGGTCAGCTGGGTTTCCTCTGATTGTGTCATAACAAGAAGTATGTCTCCATCAGAGGCAGATGGATGTTGGCTGTGAACAGGGGTAGGCAACCTCAGGCCCGTGGGCCGGATGTGACCCAATTGCCTTCTCAATCCAGCCCGCGGATGGTTCGGGAATCAGTGTGTTTCTACATGGGTAGAAACACTCTACATGAGTAGAATGTGTGCTTTTATTAAAAATGCATCTCTGGGTTACTTGTGGGGCATAGGAATTTGTTCATATTTTTTTCAAAATATAATCCATCCCACCACATGGTCGGAGGACACCGAATGCTGAAAAGATGAAATTTCTGCCAGATAATAGAGTAATGGAGAACTAATGGAATTTCCCTATTGTGGAATTTGTTTTTTGAATGAGTCAGCACAGCTACCTATGCTTTTCATAACAGGGAAATGTGCAAGCAGTGTTTCTGTTTTTCTATTGGCTCTTGGTGGATGGAGAGGAAAAGAGGGAAAGAAGGCTGGATATGAAGCTTGCCCCAGAATCCATTTACCTGCTTAAGCACTTGTTAAATTTGAATATCTAAAACTCCAATCGTCTACTCACTTATGAGGAAGCAAGCCCCCAAGGAGGTTTAGTTCTGGTTAGTCTTGTAAAAGAATCCATTCTAAGTAATTTTAACCATGTCAGACATACTTAAATTTTTGCTATCCCACATTGAGTTATAGAGGCACACCTGCACACACTACAGAATTTTGTACTGAAGTCCTGCTTTGTTCCTCTTGATACAGTTCCTAATCTGAAAATCAAAATTGCCTCAGTCATGAGACTTTAATTGGTAGAACATGCTTCAGGGAGCAACTTGTTAGCATTTCTCTTTCTATTATACACAAATGTGGCATAAAAGCAGGAGTTGCTATCCTTGCAATGCAGTTGATGCAGCTTCAAATGATGATTTGGTCATCCGCCTTACCTGTCCTCCTGGTACTTCAGGTGGGCTTCTCCTTGTGCCCTCAATCTTTCCCAACATCAGGGTCTTTTCCAGGGAGTCTTCTCTTCTCATGAGGTGGCCAAAGTATTGGAGCCTCAGCTTCAGGATCTGTCCTTCCAGTGAACACTCAGGGCTGATCTGCAGTGATCATGGAATGCAAGAAAGTAAAATCTCTCACTGCCTCCATTTCTTCCCCTTCTATTTGCCAGGAGGTGACAGGACCAGTGGCCATGATCTTAGTTTTTTTGATGAGCTTTAGAACATATTTTGTGCTCTCCTCTTTCACCCTCATTAAAAGGTTCTTTAATTCCTCCTCACTTTCTGCCATCAAGGTTATGTCATCAGCATATCTGAGGTTGTTGATATTTCTTCCGGCAATCTTAATTCCGGCTTGGGATTCATCCAGTCCAGCCTTTTGCATGATGAATTCTGCATATAAGTTAAATAAGCAGGGAGACAATATACAGCCTTGCCGTACTCCTTTCCCAATTTTGAACCAATCAGTTATTCCATGTCCAGTTCTAACTGTAGCTTCTTGTCCCATATAGAGATTTCTCAGGAGACAGATGAGGTGATCAGGCACTCCCATTTCTTTAAGATCTTGCCATAGTTTGCTGTGGTCAACACAGTCAAATGCATTAGTTTTTAGCATTAGTCTCTTTAAAATAAAGTGGCCAAATTGCCTGATGAAAGGAGGAAGAAGTAGATTCATTACCGTATGTCACAGGTGCGAGCCAGTCAAAGTTGTGCACAGCCAGAATCTGTTGCAAACTGGAAACTGATATCACCCTAATTTGAACTTGGAAAAAAAAATCTTTATTGCAGTTGTGCTTCTATAGTTGCTTTACTTCTCAAGTAGTGTTCCATTTGCTCTCAACCTAAAATAATTCTATTTCATTTCATTCTAACCCAAGTTTTCTCTTACACATCCTTCTGCAAATTTAGGGGTGCTTCATGACATTACATAGCAACCTTGGTATGCCACTGACTGTGCACTAGACAAAGAACTCTTGGCAGGGAACCAGAGCTAATCCCTGCAGTCTGAAGCAACCCTTAATAAAGAAAATGTTCTGGTTTGTCAGTATGGAAGATTCTTTACCATGTACAGTGGTGCCTCGACTTACAAATTTAATCCGTTCCGAAGGCACCTTCGTAAATTGAAAAATTAGTAAGTCAAAAAACGCCATTGGAAATGCGATTTCCCATAGGAATGCATTGGAAATGGAAAAATTCGTAAGTCAAAGCAACCCTATCTAAAAATTCGTAAGTCGAAAAATCCCTATCTAAAACTGCCGCAGTTTTTCCCCCCGGATGTCGAGACATTCGTAAGCACGCGGCCATTACCCCCATTCGTAAGTCGAAAATTGGGTTGTCGAGTCGTTCGTAAGTTGAGGTACCACTGTAGTAGTTTTGAGAACAAGTTATTATCTGATTGCATGCTGCTTTCTTTGATTCATATACATATACATTCATACAGCCAAGTTACAAGTTACAGGGAACCAGGCAGAGGGCCTTCTCGGTAGTGGCACCCACCCTGTGGAATGCCCTCCCACTAGAGGTCAAAGAGAACAACAATTACCAGACCTTTAGAAGGCATCTCAAGGCAGCCCTGTTTAGGGAAGCTTTTAATGTTTAATGGATTTCTGTATTTTAATGTTTGATGGATTTCTGTATTTTAGAATTTCTGTTTGGTTGGAAGCCGCCCAGAGTGGCTGGGGGAACCCGGCCAGATGGGCGGGGTATAAATAATAAATTATTATTATTATTATTATTATTATTATTATTATTATTATTATTATTATTATATCTCCTCAGTGTGACATGGAAAGCTCAGGTCCTGCTGCCAGCAGAGAGTGCCTCAATACCTTAAGTTCATAGCACACAGTCTTCTCACAGCCGGAGGCACCGGATCACACTAAACAGACATTAACTGTGTCCAACGCAGTGGTCACGTGCTTGTTCTGCAATTCCACAGATAACAGCATACAAATTTAGCACTGATTCATACCCAATGCACTTCACAACAGAAGAAAGTGATGCTGCAGAAAAGGGATAAAAAATGTTCAGAGTTGAATCATTGTCACACACACATTGCTTACTTGATACAAAATGCATAACTATATAAAACATGGATGGGGAACCTGCAGCCACACACAACCTGATGTTGATGAACAACTCCCATCGTCCTTGACGGCTGGGGTTTATGGGAGTTGGAGTCTGAAAACATTTGGAGAGCCACAACTTCCCCACCCCAGATATATTACATATATACATATGTAAGAGTAAAGATACATCAACTGTAGTGAAAGTATGAACATGCAAAAATACTAATGTTAATTCAAATTCTGCATTGGTTAGGAAAGTTAGTCCCAAGCTCTTCAATCCTTACGTATATAATTTATTTGCTACATTAGCTTTTAGAAGTTTGCCTGCTGTTTTAAGCACTTATTTTATGCATTGATACTTCCCTGGAGTTCTTGGAAGTCGGAAATAATATATAAATGAATAATACAGTCCTATAAAAGGAGCTCTAGAAAGCATGGATGTTTTCATATTCCTGATGGAGAGTTTGTGTAATCAGGTCTTTTAAACAAAATATTCACGTAAAAAAGAATTCACATTTGGAACTACTGAACTATCTACCTGGCTTAGTAACCCTCATGAGATAAGAAGCAGCTGATGGGAGACAAGAGGAAGAGGAAAGGCTGCAGTTCACTTATTTACTGTCTTCCAGCTCCTTCGCTGGTCCTGTGGCAGAAGCCTTCCAATGGTGTTAAACTTCCTGTTATTTGCTAGTTAGGGACTAGGCAAGTTTTTAATCAGCTCTTAATATCGGATTCCTTAATCAAGGCTCTCCCCTCCACCCACCCTTTTATTTTTAACCACTGCCTAAAATTTATATCTTCCTGTTGCATTTAGATATGGAAACCTGGAGATCTCAAACTGTGAAGAAGATGGGAGCCAGAACTCTGCCGAGACCAAAACACTACTCAGGAAGTAAGTGTCGCATTTCTCTGAACAGCAAAAATCACAGCCAGGATGGAATACTGAGAAAAGGATGTGGTCAGCTAGTCCTTGGTAAACTTTACATCAATAAACTTACTGAGTGCTCAGCTGCAGAACCTCCATCGCCCTGGGGCAATGGCTGTGCATGCAAAATTTAGGTGGCTTAACAGGGATTGTATTTGGCACAGAGTAGCTTTTTTAAAAGGAGAGTAAGGATGCCCAGGTAAGACAGGGAAGTGGTAGGACCTTCCATTTTTTCCACTGCTAACAGAATGCCAAAGTCAGCAGCCATCTGTTGGAAGAAATACAACACATCCTGACAGGAATCTGAACCTGTTCGGCTAATAATCATCTAAATAATGTGTGAGATGCCTGGAACAGGATAGTGGCCCATTCTACAAATGTGCTGAAGGTTTCAAAGGCTGAGCATGTGATAGAGTCATAGCTGCCAAGTTCTCCCTTTTTTAAAGGGAAATTCCCTTATGCTGAATAGGCTTCCTCGCGAGAAAAGGGAAAACTTGGCAGCTATGGATAGAGTACCCCATAGGCATTGCCTTATCCAAGTACCATTGATCCTGGAATTTGAAGCCTAACAGGTGAAAGTCACTAGGATGAACAGGAAGCAGGCGAAAGGCCAACTCCATGTTGTGTAGCCTTATTTGCTAACAAGAGTCCTTAAGTTGCGCCCAGGCAAGGACAGAGACAGTCAATAACAACTCCGAGGGTTGAATCCAGAGAAAGATTTTAATTCTTAAATGTAAGAGACTCTTGGTGATCAGCTTCACGACAAGAGTAAAGAAACACAAATTTGCAAAGATTCTTATACACTTCTTGGGCTCCTTCCCCCCTCCTCTGTAAATGTGCGCACACAAGGAGGTTATAGGTTACAAATACATATATGGATCTTCCTGTGTCCGGTTCTTCTTGTAAACACATGCTGACTCAACAAAGCCTTCAGTAAGACTAGTTTATGCATCAAGCTAGCAACTTCCAGCGTCAAGCTCATCCGCTGATAAGCCTCTCTGCCTCTCATTCTGTGTTCCAGACAAGGTCAGCTCTTAGCAAACTGGGCATCCAGTCTTGCTATCGAATGTTTTCTTTACACTTTGGCCTACTTTGGTACATAGACGCAGAGGCACTGAGAGCATCCACGGAATATGGGGGGGGGAGGGGGCTAAGCCATACACTCAGAATTATACAATGCAGGCAATGCAAACGATAGGATCAGATCTGGCTCAATAACACAATTGGCAAATCTCTCCCTTCAGTTGTACTTTGCGAGCAATGCCCCACACCCACACTCCTTGATCAGCTTCATCACATGATCAAAGGAAGCATAACACACAGTACACAATTCCTGAAGGATGGCCTCATTTACTGAGCTCCCTTTTGGATGGGACAGATTTCTAATGTGGAACTCACTGGGCGCCTTCTTGGGAGCAATGGCCAAAGATGATACATTGAGGTTATCGAATGGAGCATGAGAGAATGGGCCCACTATTCAGGCATTGAACTCGGAGCCTCAACAGACATTCTTACCACTGAGCTACTGTCCTGTATAACCGGTTATACATCTGTAGTCACTGCTGATACAGAAGCATGTTGGCACATTTTGCAGGATTGGTGGTATGTCATGCGTCTGGTGGGTGTTGCCATGTTTTGGTGGGTGTCCTCTATTGCCACACTTGTTTGTGCCATACAATCTAACCATTTTGTTTCTGGCAACTGCCAATATTGGAATCCTATTTCTATTTATTGCTGCATGTTCGGATTGGGAGAGATACTCTCTCAGGATCTCCATGCTGTAAATGTGGGGGGTTACACCATAGCTGCCAAGTCCCCCGTTTTTCGCGGGAAACCCCCGTTTTTAAAGCCGTTTCCCGCTGTTATCCCGAATGGCGAAATATCCCATAATTCCCCCGGATTTTCAAAGCAGCTCCTGCCAGCCAGGGAGGCTCCTTCTGCGCATGTCTGGACTTGTTCCAGGGAGGCTTGTTCCAGGGAGCCAGTGCAGCAGAGTCATTGTTTGGCTATTTGGCATGTGCTGCCTGGCTCACAGGATTCTGCTTCTTGGAAGCCTGGACCAGATTGGGTTTCTCTTTGTCAATACAAAGGTGGAAGGACTGGCTGCAACCATGGCTCTTGCCACCAATCTGCTTTGCAAGCACTACTGTTTTGAGCCCCTGTTTTCACCTTCAGATAGTCATGCTAAATGTTGAGACTGTGCTATGTTTAATACTCCCATCCCCAATGGCTGCATTTGCATGTCATGATCAACTGGCTCATCAGGACTGGAGTGAGCCTGCTTTTCTTAGCCTCATGTGCTCTTCTCTCCCCTCTCCTGCTCGACAGCCACAAGGAAGGGATTGGGAAGCTTTACCTTTTGCTTTCTGGCTTTTCATATTGTTCAAACCCAACTAACTGCAGTTAGTCTTAGCTACTGTTTGCTTGAAACAAGGCAACTTAAAACCCAGGCTTGTTTAAATAACCACAGTTAAAAGATTGGTCGTAATTCTAAAATGTGGTTATTTTATTTATTCATTAAATGTGTGTACTGCCCTTCATTTGAACATGACAGGGCAGCTGACAACAAAAAATACAAAATGAAACCACAAAATACACTATACCACACTGACTCTAAAACTTGAAATCCTGGCAGTAAGAATAAAACTAGGGGTGGGAGTGTCTATTTCAGGATCTAAAGCGGCTTATAGTCTCTTTCTCACCTTTCCAGAAAGAATAGGATTAACCTTTCAGGCCTTGAGAAATTTACCATCCTGGCATATACACTGTGTTTTCCAGGGATCTGACTAGCTCTGTTCTCTCCCTCTGTCATGAAGTATATTTTGTATCACATGGTACAATTTAAACCATGTCAGGTATGCCAAGGAGACCAAAGGGGCCAGGGCACGACTCCAGACTGAGCCACTGATTCCTATCTGACTCTGGGCAAGTCTCTTGACCTTCGTATGTTTTGGTCAATCCAGCTATAATATTGAACTAAGTTGCTGCAGATGGGGACCTCCCCCCTTTCTCAGGCACAATGGATATGTTTTGCTAGATTTCATGGGGGAAATAGTTGCTGCAGATGTGAAACTTGGTGATACAGACTTGGTGCAGAGTGCAATACCAAGATACGAAATGGTTTTTGGCCCTGGGTATATGTAAATGAGTATGTGTAAATGTGTAGATTGTAGACTCCTCAGAGCAGGAGCTTTTCCTTTTAAAATCCTGGCAAGCTCCAAAGCACATTGATGGTGCTGTGTAGATAAAACAAAGATATTTGCATCATATTTGCATATTGCAAAAAGGCAACACCCAGGGGCCTGACTCTTGGGTGCATTTATCATATTGTAGAATATTAGAACCTGCAATAGGCTATAATGCAACCTATCATGCAAGCATGAAATACTATTAGATTAGGGTGGCCATGTGTCCTGCTTTAGAGAAGAGCTCTTTATTTGATGGGCTGCAAAAAGGCAGTCCTTTAAGGTATGTGAAGGGTGATCTGAAGAAAAAGACTTATGGTAATTTCTTTCTGCAGAGTTGTTCTGCCTGGCATTTGGCCTGGAGCCAACCTGATCCCCTCCCCCATTTTCCCTTTCTTTTCCCCTTTTGTATGAGGCTGCATTTTTTATTTTAATTTTAATGTATTTAGTCTTCTTGTTGAGTTGTATTTTATTTGGTTGCTTTTTATTTATTTTTTATTTTTATCTAGTTGCTTTTTATTTGGTGTTAGCCGCTCTGAGCCTGGCCTTGGCTGGGGAGGGCGGGTATAAATAAAAATTTATTTGTTTATATTTATTAAGAAGGGGGAGCAGAGCAGGAGCCTCAAACATGCTCATCAGTTGTTAGCTGTTGGGCCATAAGGAGGGCAGAAATGGGGGGGTTGGAATTCGCTGCATGTGGACTGAGCATCAAACTGGCCTAAACTCTGCTTTGTCTGACTGTTTGCAGCGACCTTTTTGCAGATATCCCCAATAACATGTTTTGTGTGTTTTGTTCTTAGAATTTTATTTTTTAATTTGTTTGAATATTATTTGATCTCAGTTTCCTACAAACTGGGTACTTCTGATTCATTAACTTCTATCTCATTGATACACTGTGGAGGTGATCATGTTTGCCATTGACCACCATTAACATTCATTGTTTTGTTGTTAACAGTTGTCTCACTTTTTTGCCCCCTGATCAGAAAGTTCCCTCATTTTCATACAGTACATCCTGATGCGCATCTATATTTATTAACCAAAAATATATTAACAAAAAATTGGCTTTACTTGTTTTTGTGAGTATTAAATTGTGCGTCTGATGTATATATTTCTAATAACATAATTACATTAATTACATTATTTCCTAAAACATAATAGATTGTTAATTTTCCTATCATCATGCTGCTTATTTTTATTATTAATCCATGCAAAAATACAAATTGTGTTTTTTGTTCCTTTTTTCTGGGCAAAGTGTTTGAGTTTGTGTGGGACTCAAAAGCACGCCCCGCAGGCTGTGTCTTTAGCAATCTGAACTGGGGGGCGTGTGAGGTGGGCTACCCCAATGGCTTGTTCGGGGTAGGCAACCTCAGGCCCATGGGCCAGATGCGGCCCAATCGCCTTCTCAATCCGGCCCGCAGATGGTCCAGGAATCAGTGTGTTTCTACATGAGTAGAATGTGTCTTTTTATTTAAAATGCACCTCTGGGTTACTTGTGGGGCCTGCCTGGTGTTTTTGCATGAGTAGAATTCTCGGTAGTGGCACCCACCCTGTGGAACGCCCTCCCAGCAGATGTCAAGGCAATAAGCAACTATTTTACTTTTAGAAGACAACTGAAGGCGGCCCTGTTTAGGGAAGTTTTTAATGTTTGATGCTGTACTGCTTTTAATATTCGGTTGGAAGCCGCCCAGAGTTGCTGGGGAAACTCAGCCAGATGGGCGAGGTATAAATAAATTATTATTATTATTATTATTATTATTATTATTATTATTATTATTATTTAGAATGTGTGCTTTTATTTAAAATGCATCTCTGGGTTATTTGTGGGGCATAGGAATTTGTTCATATTTTTTTCAAAATATAATCTGGCCCACCACATGGTCTGAGGGACAGTGGACCGGCCCCCTTCTGAAAAAGTTTGCTGAGTCTGACCCCTGGGCTTGTTAATATACTAACTAGCTGATAAGGCAAAAATGACAGAGAACAGTAACCCTGAGGGCGAGGGCAGCGGTCCATAGCATCCTCCTGCTCACTGCTGCTTGGGTGTAACAAGGGTTTTGTTGGGGGGGGGGGTCAGCTGAACTTATTTTAGGGGATCCATCAAAGTGGCTGAGCTTTTTTAGGAGATTTCCCCCACCCCAAGTTGATGTTGAGCATTTTGGGGGATATCAAAAAGAGGACATTACAGGGGCAGGCTTTGGTTGGGGGTGTCAGGCTTCTTCTGGGGGGGGGGGTAGAACCTCAGTGAATTCAGTAGTGGTACTTTCAATGCTTTTCAGAAAATAACAAAGTGCAGCTGCCCACCCCCCCCCCCCCCCCCGGCTAGGCACATGCAGACTTCAGTAGGCAATTACTGGCTCCCTGACAATATCATTATTTTTGAAGCGCTAAAAGACCAGATCTGGAAGACTTAAAAATAGCAAGGTGCAAACTGAAGTGAAATGGTGTTGAGACTGTAGAAACTTAATCCGAACTGGTACCAAGAACTGGATCACATATCTAGTAACAGTCGCTACACAAATTAGATGTATTTCATTCTATTTAAATTATAGTACCGTAATCATTTCTACTGGCACCTAGACACATACATTCACACAGGCAAACTTAATGTAAACTCTGTCCTGTTTCTGGGAATGTATTCTCCCTTGGCATTTTGTAAGTGGCAATACTAGCTGCAGTTGTTGTTTTAAAAGCATGTTGATGATGATGCACTTTTCAGCTTGCGGATTCTTTGTGGGCAGGATCTTTTTTGCCCTTTGTCTCCTCTTGGGTTTATTATTCATCCAGTAAAGCACAGTGTCCTGTTTCAGTGTTACATAAATAATTGCACCAAAGGAATGGACTTAAGAGAAGCAGCCACTGAATGAATGTGAGATGAGTGAAAGGATATTGGCTGAAGGCCTCCAAAGCCTGGGAAACCTGCAGTGGGATATGTTTAAAGTTTTGTTTGTGCTGTTGAATGCAATCAACTTTCATTCTTGCAAAGGGTAAAATAACAAAAGAAACCAATGTGGCTGAAATGAGGAGACAAAGAGCCAAATGGTGGCAATTAAGAGAACTAGAAAATGGGGAAGGTTATAAAATCAAGCCAGATTATTTGCACAATGGGAAAATGAGGGAAAGTGAGTAATGGCAACAGTGGTTGAGGCATGGTCAATTTAAAAGCAAATATCATTAAAATGTAGAGGCCTGGCACAACATTCAGCAGTGCACCCTGGGGACTTAAGTGGACTGTCAGTTGCAATTATGGGGAAACCAGATACTCCATGGATCTTTAGTTTTCATGCATGCCTGCCCACATAAAAAACCAAGGACCACCATTCTAGAGGAGACCACATACTTTGTGTGCATATGTTACAGATTGAATCCATAGGTTTTCCAGCAATGCAGGTGTGGGATTTGGTACTGCAGCAGCAGGCTCCATAGGGAGCAACTTTTTAGATTATTTTAGGAATGTGTCTTGGAAGATGATGATGATGATAATTTATACATACATACATACCCCCACCCATCTGGCTGGGCTTCCCCAGCCACTCTGGGCGGCTTCCAACAAAATATTAAAATACAGTAATCCATCAAACATTTAAAGCTTCCCTAAACAGGGTTGCCTTCAGATGTCTTCTAAAAGTCTGGTAGGTATTTTTCTCTTTGGCATCTGGTGGGAGGGCGTTCCACAGGGTGGGTGCCACCACCGAGAAGGCCCTCTGCCTGGTTCCCTGTAACTTGGCTTCTCGCAACGAGGGAACCGCCAGAAGGCCCTCAGAGCTGGACCTCAATGTCCGGGCAGAACGATGGGGGTGGAGTCTCTGTGGAGATGACAGAGCTACAACTTGTAATAGGGTGTGAATATGTTTAAAATGTTCATAGCTATTTAAAGTAGTTGATGGCCACCTGGCGGTCTGAGGGCTGAGTTTTGCCCCCAGTACTGGCTGCATTTCAGCCTCCCTTCTCTTCAGTATCTGTCAAGGGAGGAAACGCCCGTCTCTCTGGGTATATGACTTCTGATACTTCCCAAGTTTATCTTATTGTCCGGGCTCGCCTCGAAAAATGAGGCTGCCATAGTCTGGTCTCATTAAAGCACCAAATATCGAACAAAATAAGGGCTTAAGCTAGTTGAGCTTCCAGCTTTTGGAAACTGGCCTCTTCTTCCCTTCCCCTTCCCCTGCCTGGTTTGTTATTCCCTATAGAGGGCATTATCAAGAGCTTACTAAAGGGTGGAAGTAGAATTTCTTAAGCACAAAACTCTCGGCCTGCATCTGCAAGCTATTGCCCTCAAAAGCACAGCCAAGAATCAATAGTGTGTTGTGGCCAATACAATTACTATAAGCTAAACTTTAAACAAATGCGTGGTTCATAAAAGTGAGGTTTATTAAAAACTTTGCAGAGAGCCATCTCCCATTGTGAAGAATGGAGTCAATTATGGCAGGGTTTTTTTGTCTGAGAATATGCCTCCTAGCTGTTTCTGTGTCTTTGACTTGACAAGAACAGGGAGTTTCTTCGCAGGGACAATTCAAGCTGCTGCAAGGTTTGGGAGGGTGCTCGTCCAAACTTTTTCCTGAAAGTGTTCCTCCCTAATATACTGATAAAATAGTCAGCTGATAGGAGGTCAGTGGGCTACGAGCACTGTCTGCATAGCTTGTCTTTTTAAGTCCTTACAGACTGACATTTTGTTGGTGAAATCAGAGTCTATGATAACTTTCATTTCAACTCCTCTGTGAGTGCAGCTGTGTACTTCACTCAAAAATAATAATAGTGACTTCTACACTTTCCCACACTTCTAGGGTAAATCACATGAAAACCACATTAGTAAAACACAGCGCATGCATTTTGGCATGAGTCTGCCACACGGTTATGTCAGGTTTCAAGGGTGCCTTCCTTTATCCAAGGAAGTTCAACCTCTTACCAAAACACTTAGCCAGGAAAGCCTGGTTCCAGGTGCAACAGAGTCTCAACAAGCCAAGGTCACACACAGATAATCATTCTAAGACCAAAACAAGGTGAGGAAACACTTTCAAGGTCAAGGTCTTAGAGAGTTCAGCAAAGGGGAGCAGCAGGACCAAGGAGCCAGAGGCTTGTGTTGTTTCCAGCAACTGGAAAGATTCTATCCTCTGCCTGGGCTACTTTTTTGAGCCAAAACAGTGTTGACTGCCAAGGTGATTTTCAAAATCTAATTGAGTTGGGGAATTTTAGTTTTGAAAATTTGCAGTCCTGAAAGCTGGTATGTTTAAACTTATTCTTGGCTTCTCTTGTTGGTTTTTGTGTTATTTATATCATAATGGTCATTGATTACAAACAATAAAAATCTGACTGACTGGTAACACAGTAAGTAAAAGGTCTGGAGGCTCTCTATTTCATTTTCTAAATGAAAATTTAAGAAACCCCTCAAGGATGGAGCCTTGAATATCCCTCTCTTTAAGTTTAGCCCCCTCTCACTGGACCTTGGGGAAGCTGGAATTACATGGGGATAGCTTTCTTTCGTTCCTCCTTCTGACAGAACGTCTTCAGAATGGGATCTGATGGATCCCAGGTTCATGAAGGCTTACTGTCAGAGAGCAAAAGCTGAGCCACTCCTACAGATCATTTCCTGCCTAGGAATATACCCCCAATCAGAAAAGGGACAAGTATGAAACACTCCCCATCGTCTTGCTGATGTGCTCCTTGTTTGACTAGTGCTTTTTCCCTTTCCCTTGCAAGGGAGAGCTCTTGAGTTTAAAATATTTAAAGCTATGTGTTTTGTAAGGCTCTTGCTTTCGTACCGTGTTTTTCATTCTAAAAATAACAAGAAATGTCAGTCTTTGGGGTTTAGTTCTGCTTGCCTACTAGTCTATAAGTTGTTGTTGTTTAGTTGTTTAGTCGTGACCCCATGGACCAGAGCACGCCAGGCACTCCTGTCTTCCACTGCCTCCCACAGTTTGGTCAAACTCATGTTTGTAGCTTCAGGAACACTGTCCAACCATCTCGTCCTCTGTCATCCCCTTCTCCTAGTGCCCTCAATCTTTCCCAACATCAGGGTCTTTTCCAGGGAGTCTTCTCTTCTCATATGGTGGCCAAAGTATTGGAGCCTCAGCTTCAGGATCTGTCCTTCCAGTGAGCACTCAGGGCTGATTTCCTTCAGAATGGAGAGGTTTGATCTTCTTGCAGTCCATGGAACTCTCAAGAGTCTCCTCCAGCACCATAATTCAAAAACATCAATTCTTCGGCGATCAGCAGAAGTATCCAGAATGCTGCAGTATCCAGTTCAAAACAAATGGGAACTTTTTTATACCTGGCACTTGGTCTACCTAGCCCAGAATAGTCTACTTGGATTGGCAACAGCTCTCTAAAGTCTCTGGCACAGCTTTGTCCCAGCCCTGCCATCAGAGAACCTTCCAACTAGACATGCCAGGGTTTGAATGGGGGACCTTCTGCAAAGCCTGCGCACAAACACTGAGCTCCCCCCTCCCCTAAATAAACACACACAAGAGAAACCCAAATTTCCAGGGAGTCTTCTCTTCTCATGAGGTGGCCAAATTGATCCCCTTCATGGATCAATGCCTTGTCGTGGCGAAGGGGCTTGAATAACTCAGAGAAGCTATGAGCTATGCCATGCAGGGTCACCCAAGATGGACAGGTCATAGTGGAGAGTTTTGACTAAACGTGATCACCTGGAGAAGGAACTGGCAAGCCACTCCAGTATCCCTGCCAAGAAAACTAGTCTATAAGTATACCTGTACATTGAATGATTCTATTACTATGGATAGTTACACAAGGAATTTAAACCTTAGTTCTGATGGGACACTTTGGACAAGCCTTTGCTTGATATCCAGAATGATATTTAGTCTAAATTTTTGGGAATTGTATAGCATGAAGACACTGAAAGAAAAATGCAGTATAGTGTGACAGTAGAGCTTAAACGTTTAGCATTGCAGGAGAAGAGAATGAGAAGTTCTTTCAGCACCTCCCTTATTCATTTTCATTGGAAAGTGCCTGTAGGGGGCTGTGTAAACTGCAAACAGTTTTGTTACGGTTTAAATGTCATGACTTTCATTATCGCTTGCAGTTGCGGGGAGTCTTTTTCAGTCTGGGGCAACATTCTGGGGGTCATATGGCAGTGGCTGAAAGCCTGCAGAGCAATGGGTGTGACTCTTACCTTTTTACCTTCAAGGCACACAGAAATAAGATGTAAGACATCTTGGCCCCTCTCCATCCAGGCAAGCAAGAAGCACCATCAGAATTCTAGGACACATTTCAGCCAGGCTAAAGCCCTCATGTTATTTAGATATATCTGTTTGCATGGGGATGTCTTTAGTTTTAAAACTCATTTTAGCCATTGTGGGGCAAACTCCAAGGGGGCGCTGGGTACCACTTAGATTTAATGCCAGTTAGATTTACATCATCATCATCATTATTATTATTATTATTATTATTATTATTATTATTATTATTACTACTATAGTGGCCAGTTGGGGAAAAAAGAGAGAACATATCTTTAGTCAAATTGTTCCACTGATGGAAATGGGAGATGCAGTACTCATTGCCTGAGGGCCTGGCTGGCAGCTTGCCACCAGCTGCTCCCCGGTAATTTATCAGAGCTACAGATGCACTATTATTACTGTTGTTGTGCAAGTTTTTTTGGAATATAGCCTAAGAACCCTGATGGTGAATCTACCCTTGTACAATGTGCTTCTTTCCAGTGCCATAGCCTCCATCTTGAGAGCCTGGTTAGACCAGTGCTCGGAAGACTTCCAAGAGCCACCCCATTACTTTTGTTTGAGAAAACTTCTGGATTATCTGACTCGGGTCATGCCGGGCTCGGACCCAGAAAGAAGGGCACGGCACCTGTTGGAGCAGTTTCAAAAGCAAGAGCTGGTGAAAAACAGTAAGTATTATCCTGGAATGTTACAAATAAATAATTGCTTGCTGTGTATGTTTGGACAGCTTTGGGATCAATGGGATTACAATGGCCAAGAGGATTGTATAACTTTGCACTATATGCTTAGTGAATCTAAGTTATCTGCTGTTGTTCAATGAGTGGTAGGAACTCAACTGGAGAATAGCCCTCTACCCAAGCCATCATGGATTTTGAAGAAGCACAAACTCAGGACAAAAGGGGGAAATGAGCAAAGAGGAATACACGTTTGGCAAATCCTCACCATGATCAACTCCCGCCTGGAAACCAATGTCCCCACTGTGGAAGGATGTTTGGATCCAGAATTGGACTCCACAGTCACTTACGGACTCACTGCTAAGACTGTTTTAATGGAAGACAACCTTGCTCTGCCACAAGTGTCACCAAAGAAGAAGGAACTCAAGCATTCACCACCAAGTCATTTGCCTTGTGTTCCTTCATCATTGAAAATGATAAACGTCAGCTCAAAATTCCATGCTGGAGATGTTGGCATGTAGGTAAAGGACCCCTGGATGGTTAAGTCCCATCAAATTTGACTATGGGGTATGGCGCTCATCTCACTTCAGGCTGAGGAAGCCAGCGTTTGTTCACAGACAGCTTTCCAGGACACGTGGCCAGCAAGACTAAATTGCTTCTGGCAACGGGACACCATGGCGAGTGCCAGAGTGCACGGAAACACTGCTTACCTTCCCACTGTAGTGGGTGCCTATCTAAGTGCACTGGTATGCTTTTGAACTAGCAGGAGCTGGGACAGAGCAACAGGAGCTCATCCCATTGCGGGGATTCAAACTGCCAACCTTCCGATGCAGGAAGCCCTAGAGGCTCAGTGGTTTAGACCACAGCAACCATTGACTCAATGCACAGATTTTTCACTTCTGAAAGAGCCTTCTAATGTTACTTTCCTGTGATCAAGCCAGCTTTTTCCAGCGACGGCATTTGTGTCATGAAACGTCTTTCCTTAGCTGCTGTCATGACAAAGGAAGTGTCAGTGGTTGTTTTTTCCTATCTGAGTGGTGCATTGCTAACAGCCAAGGACAAAGGGAAAATTTATGTTACCAGGTCAAAGGGCCCACTGGAACAATTGTGAATAGTAGTGACACTGGAATGCTATGCGCTGTGTCAAGCCTGACAAATAGCCTTCCCCATCACCCGAGACAGAAGGTTTCCTATGAGCAAAAAATAGCATTGCTAGAAGGCTATTGAAACCTGTGCAATGAACGTAAGCATTTCAGTGACCGGCTTTCGCAGAAAGGCGGCAGGAAGTGGACAGGAAGCGACAATGCAAGATAAGAAAATAATACAATAAGGAACAGCCCTTCTGAACCCCTTTAAACCTCACCTACTTGAATGTTCCAAAAATTACGCTGTTAATCAGCTGTGGCACCAAATTGCTATTATCCTTTTATTATCCTTTTTATTTTATTTTTTAAGGCTAACTGCATCATACCTAAAGGGTTCTTCTCATCAGAAATTCCGGAGCCTACAAGTGTTGCTAATTTGTGTCTAATTATGTTCTTTTCTGGATTTGGTTCCAGCAGATCAAACAAAGGAAGTCTAAATACCAAGGTCTATAATTAGATATTCACAGGCTGAGCAATGGTTCCCACAGAACCTCCCTGCACAGAAGCCTTGCCTCTAATTTCCCCATGAAAAGATTGAAACATTTCTCAGCTGATCTGCAGATGTTTCAGGGAAGACCATCCATCCAGACATCGAACACTTAAAGGAAGTTCGTAACAATAAAATACGAGTGCCGATAGTTTGGGGAAAAGATTGAAGCTGCTTGTGTTGGATTTTTTTATTAGATGGTTGTGCTTCTATCACAAAACAGAGGCAATGGCAACCTCCCTCCCACCATTGTGCATAACTGGAACTCGTTTATTTAATGATAAACGTTTCTAAAATATTAGAAGAGACTGTCAGCTTAGGCCAGGCATCCCCAAACTGCGGCCCTCCAGATGTTTTGGCCTACATCTCCCATGATCCCTAGCTAAGAGGACAAGTGGTCAGGGATGATGGGAATTGTAGCCCAAAACATCTGGAAGGCCGAAGTTTGGGGATGCCTGGCTTAGGCAGTCCATGCAACACAGGCCAGGCTACAAAGCTCTGTGGAACTAATTCTTGGGGTGGGGGCCTTTCAAAATATTAGTTTTCCTTGAACAGCGACCCCCAGTCCCTTGCCACATGATATGCTGCTTCTGAAATTGAGGGGAGTTTCCCAAGCAGCTTGTGATGGGATGTGGGTGTAGATGGGGGTGGTAGTGGTGGGGGTAATGGTTAAAGCTATTCAAAGGGGGGAGGGGAGAAAGTTTTAAATTCCACTGGGTTTGGGCAAGTGTGGGGCCAAATAGCTTGCTTGATGCTGGTCATGGGCTCCAACAATCCTCATGGTTGGACCTTTTTAGGATCTTTTTTGCCTCTTGCCCTGGAACTTCAGGACTGGTACTTCAAGACATTCTGCACACTGACCCACCTGAACAAGGTTTACTCAACTCTGAGAGGTGAATGAAGCATAGAACCAACTGGGATGGAAATTGTTTGGAGACGGGGGTGGTGGTTCTGTGAGAGGAGTTGGGGTGCTGAGGGATAGATTTTTCTACCCCACAATAAAGAATTACGCTAAGAAGCCTTTTTGTCCTTTACCATTTTCACACATTTGCAGGTATATTCTGCAACATGTCAGTGATTTAAAAAATAGTGGATTAGTGATTAGCATAGACAAACTCAACCCTCCAGATGTTTTGGGACTACAACAGGACCAGTGGTCAGGGATGATGGGAGTTGTAGTCCCAAAACATCTGGAGGGCTGAGTTTGCCTATGCCTATACTGTACTAAACCATCCACACATCATTCCGCTTTATTAGTTCTGCGATGCATTTCATGGCTGTCTGGAAGGGCACTCTTGCACTGTACTGCAACAAAAAGTGGGAGAAAAATAACCTTGGAACATTTGTAGTATAAAAAGTTTCAAGACTCACAGGGTTATTAAGAATATAAAATCAGAAAACTTCATATTTAAATGCTTTACACTTGTTTCACACTTTTAAAATGGTGTGACCTGTCCTTAGGACCTTAAGGTGGGTAAATTAATAATAATAGTAATATCGGTTGAAAGAAGAGTGGGATCAAAATGTGATAAATAAATAACATAATCAGTTCCTATAGTTAACCTCTTCTGAAATATATGGCTTAGAAGCAAGGATTTACTGAATCTGCACCCTCTTTGAAATGATTTTGTACTTAACAGAAGAAAGTCTGTTTTCTTCTGACCCAAGTCCATTTTAGTAAGATAATGTGTCCTTAGTGCAGGAGATTCCTAGCCCTTCTGCTGCAATCTTCTATCTGCCCTTCTGACGTTCAGGCTCCCCATGAGATTCTCCTGCTTCAACAAAAGATGGAGGTCATCATTATTATTTTGTAGCTTACTGTGCCAAACTGCTCAGGGATGTAAGAGGCTATGTTTGGTTCACTTTTTACAGTGGACCAATACAATCCACATTCCCAAATGTACCGGTACTTACAAATTAGAACATAAATCCCAGTTGGATTGTGGCCTTTTCTCGATTTTGCAGCGCACCTTTTGATGTGCAAGAAAGTATTCACAAAAATATATTTTACATAAAAAATGTGTATTTTCCAGAAAGAAGCCTGGAAAAATGAGTACTTTGTGTAAAAGTGCATACAAATTGTGAACAATTTAACTGTGGACTTTTCATGCATTATTTCCAAATATCATTAAAGCAGAATCCTTTTGCCTATAATTGGTCTTAGACTTTTCTTTCCCATTCTCTCTTTCAGTTATTGAAACCATATGTTTGCTTTTTGTCTCAGTATAAACTCGACGTAACAGGGTCCCAGCTTTGTTTGGGCCTCCATAAAAGAGGTTTAGTAGGTATGTTTTGCTGTATCTCACATTATTATTATAATCTGGACAGATGGGATTCATGACACCTTTGCCCTTGAAGAAAAAATGGAGATGTGTGGATCAGAAGAGTTCTCTTCTTTTCCAGAAGACCTTGTGGCAGAGCAGCTAACCTACATGGATGCTGTAAGTATAACATATGCTTCAGAATGTGATTCTGAAATGTGTGCTGTGGAGAAGGCACAGATTCCTGCTGGACTCATCCCAGGCTACACTGTTAGATCAGGAAGGAGACGGTTCCTAATCTGTTCCCACAACTTGCTTCCTCATTTGTGTTGTCTTGTGTTGTCTTGTGTTGGTGGGTGGGACCCAATAAGGTCAATTCCTCAATCATCAAAGGCTTTTACCATCTGGTGGTTCCTTTTCCTGTAGCCTTTGACCCCTGAGACCTAACTGCAAGCACTGTGGCCATTTTCCTTCCCTCTTTGGACTGAAGACAATTCTGAGTCCTCCACTTGCTTACAAAAATGCAGGTAGAATTGGTCCTTAGTGAACTTGACCTCATGGGGAAGTGGACTGTTAGATTACTTCCAATTACATGTCTGCCCTGTTGTTTTGTGCGTGCTGAGATGCCTTTGTTGTTTGCAATGGTCAGAGCCTAAACAACTTTGCCCTCCAAATTATCCTCAGGGCATAGCTGCCAAGTTATCCCTTTTTAAAAGGGATTTTCCCTTATGCTGAATAGGCTTCCTCGCGAGAAAAGGGAAAACTTGGCAGCTGTGCCTCAGGGTCCTCTGTGAATTTTGTTGGTGAACACTCCGAATATTGGTTGGTATATATATATATATATACAGTATATATACCGGTATATATATTGGTACATTTAAAAAAAAAAACACTCAGCAACAGCATTAGACATTCAAATTTTTTGCAGTAGCAGTCAACACCTGTCAGGATCCATCAGGACAAGTGCAATTGGCATGCTATTACTATAGGTAAATTTCAATGTCAAATTTTGATTCCAGTCTTCAGATATCTAACTTTTATATTAAAATTTCAACATAAAAAAATCTAACTTTCTGTAACTGAAAATATGCAGAGTGCCATTATTTATTTATTTTGCAAAAGTTCATTTTAGTTCTGTTTTTCTAGTTAAATGGTGAAGCAAGTAAATGATACCCTGGGATAGCTCAGCTGGTAGAGCATGAGATTCTTAATCTCACAGATTGTAGGTGCAAACCCCACATTGGGCAAAAGAATCCTGAATTTTAAAGGGATGACCCTTGTTTTAGATGACCCTCGTTGTCTCTTGCAACTCTTACAAGTCTATGATTCAACTCTTACAAGTCTATGATACAAGTCTATGACTTTGTGATATTCATCTTGCATCGTGTTCGTAAACATAAAGTTGTACAGTACTAGGTTACTAGCAGTGGAGGGCATTAGTCCATTAGGGCAAAATGGGACATTATACCTCCATCCTCAGACTGCCCTCAACCAGCCCCTAACAGCCTACCTTCTTCCTTACAACCACTCCAGGGGCAGTGGCACTGGCTGCCATATTCCTCCTCCTTGGTCTCAGTGCTTCCATCATAGCACTTCCTTATCTTTCTATATCCTTTCTAGTTTTTTTCTTCTTTAGTAATTCTGTATCCAATTTCAGTAGTCAATGAGGTTTCTTAAAGCAACATAGTTTCTTAAAGCAACATAGTCTGTTACAATGACTCAGCGTTACTTCCAAGTTTATGCCTCAACATTCAATAGTTTATGCCTCAATAGTACTTTTCCTGCTTTTATACCAGTGGCTGTCTCAGGTTTGTATCTTTCTTTTCACTTTATTCCAGGGAGCCATCCAAAAAGTAGTAGCTTTATCAATCCCCAGCCTCTGGGGCCTGAGGCTCCCTGCTCCTGGTTCAGAGGCACTCCTAGAGCTGCCAGGAGGTGGGACAGCAGGAGCAAAAGCACTAAGCTGCAGGTCAGTTGCTGCTCTGCTGCAGTTTGTGGGGACAAGAGGTATTGGGATTTGCCTCAGGGGATGAATTGTTTTTGATTGGCCCTGTGATTCATGCCAAAGCACAGTGTGTGAATAATTCTTGCTCTTGAGCGCACCAAAAGCAGACCCTTTCGTTAAGTTCTTGAGTGTGAAATGCGCCTCCAGGTTTAGATTCAGAGGAAAATGTGCCTCATTTGCCCCAAGCTTGGGAAAAGTCTGCTGTGCAGATGTGCGGTTCAGTGGGGATTATGAAGAATATTGCGCTGATAATACGTATTTTGTGTTGTTGTAGAAACTGTTTAAAAGAGTGGTCCCCCATCACTGCTTGGGCTGCATCTGGTCTCAGAGGGACAAGAAAGAGAACAAGCACTTGGCCCCCACCATCAGAGCCACCATCGCCCAGTTCAATTCAGTGACCAAATGTGTTGTCAGGACCATCTTGAATGGAAAAGAGTTGAAAACACAACAGCGAGCCAAGATCATAGAGAAATGGATCAATATTGCACATGTAAATATGCATTTTGTTCAAACTGTCTCCCTGGAAAAAGAATATAATCTGTCTTCATTACGGGAAACATCAGTGCCATGGTTCTTTTGATGTAATATTTTCATTAATGCTAAGCAAATGTAAAATAAAAAAATTCCTTCAGTAGCACCTTAAAGACCAACTAAGTTTTTATTTTGGTATGAGCTTTCGTGTGCATGCACACTTCTTCAGATACAAATGTGTTATTTGTTCTTCTACTCTAGGGTAGCTTTGGAAGTTGTTGTTGTAGTAGTAGTAGTAGTAGTAGTTAATAATCACATTTCTGTTGTCCAGCCTTTCCCTATTCATCAAAGGCATCCCATATGGTTAGCCCATGTTATTCCCAAAGCTGCCACCTAAGTCTATAAATGAGAGACTATAAATGGCAGTATGCTGGCCATCAAGGAAATTACGCTGAATTAGCATTTGTCAACCAAGTTTGCTTTTTGGGTAGCTTTTTTGGGTTCCATGCTTTTCCATGCTCAGAACCTTCCATTTGATGATGAAGAGTGTTGTGTGACTTGAAAGTAACACAAAAGCTTCCACAGGAGACAGCGATGTGAATATGTTTTTGAATAAATGCTCTTTAGTTCTCTTCAGCTTGGTCATAGAGGCCCACTTTTACTAATCTTTTAACTGGAAGAGCTGGAAACTATTAAATTGAATCAACACCATTGCCACACCCCCAAAAAAGTTAAAAGTGAAGAAAACAAGAACAAGGTGCCAAAATCTACATTAAAGCTTATTTTTAGATGCTGGAAAGGGTCAGGGAGACACACACTCTCTCTTTAAAGTGCACAATATTTGTTCAGGTGGTTTTAGCAGTAAGAATTTACCGCAGCTGCCTTACCCAGGAAATCACCCATCGGTGTGTAATAATTGATATTTAACCCTCTTCTGTTTCTTAACCACCTCTTCTGCAGGAATGTAGGATCCTGAAGAATTTTTCCTCCTTGAGGGCCATTGTTTCAGCACTACAATCCAATTCCATCTATCGGTTAAAGAAGAGTTGGGCGAGTGTCGCAAAGTAAGACTTTCCCCCGCTTCTTTGCAATGGAGAGCAACCTTTGTTGATCTTGCTGCTCCAGTGTGTGGGTTTCATGCCCAGTTCCTCCACAGTTGATTAGAGGGTCCAGGAGGAGGCGACTGGGTGTGAGAGGCAAAGGTGGCCAATAGCCTCAAGAGCAGTCCTCCTAATTATGCAGATTAGTGAAAATGCCTAGCCTAGAAATCTCTTTAGGGAGAATATTGCCAGCTCCAGGCTGGCCAGTTATGACAAGGAAGCTCCCTTGCCTGATGTGGTCGGTTTCCTGCAGTTCCTTCCCTTGACCAGGGTTGGGAGATGGAGGCATACAGGCTGAACCCCGATCTGACAACCCACCAGTCCCCAGATTAAGAAAGTGAATAGGCAAGACCTTCGAATATCTGCGACTGGTACCTGTAAGTTTTCCCCTGTGGTCACATAGCAGCTGTAAGGGTTGAGCTTCATCAGGAAAAGTTCATGGAGAGCAGGATTAACCCACACACCCTTCACACAACAGTGTGCTATGAATTGGAGCCCATCCCCAGTGGGTGCTATTACAAACTTTTAAGAAAACAGGAGACAATCTGTGGTCACAAATCTTTCACAGCCATCTCCTTTTGGGTCCCAAGTCCAGCCACGGGCTCAGGTTCTGACAAGACAACAGTAACACCATAGTCTAATTTCAACTAATTTCTAGTTATCTCCCGCTTGGACTACTGCAATGCGCTCTACGTGGGGCTACCTTTGAAGGTGACCTGGAAACTGCAATTAATCCAGAATGCGGCAGCTAGACTGGTGACTGGGAGCAGTCGCTGAGACCACATAACACCGGTCCTAAGAGACCTACATTGGCTCCCAGTACGTTTCCGGACACAATTCAAAGTGTTGGTGCTGACCTTTAAAGCCCTAAACGGCCTCGGTCCTGTATACCTGAAGGAGCGTCTCCAGCCCCATTATTCAGCCTGGACACTGAGATCCTGCACCGAGGGCCTTCTGGCGGTTCCCTCGCTGCGAGAAGCAAAGCTACAGGGAACCAGGCAGAGGGCCTTCTCAGTAGTGGCACCCGCCCTGTGGAACGCCCTCCCATCGGAGGTCAAGGAGATAAACAACTACCTGACATTTAGAAAACACCTAAAGGCAGCCCTGTTTAGGGAAGTTTTTAATCTGTGATATTTTAATGTATTTTGGTATTTGTTGGAAGCTGCCCAGAGTGGCAGGGGAAACCCAGCTAGATGGGCGGGGTATAAATAATAATAATAAATAATAACAACAACAACAACAACACATTTAACTTTTAATTTGTTTTGGGATATCTGAGAACCTCAGTTTTCAATCATTTTCTTTTCTGCACAGGGACAGGATGTTGATGTTTGAGGAACTGTCAGAAATTTTCTCGGATCACGACAACTATCTGACAAGCCGGGAGTTGCTAATGCGGGTGAGAAGTAGTGGATATGTCAGTGGTGCATAAAACATTGCTTTTTAAAAACCTTGTAAGCTCTCAGCTCCCCCCACCCCCAAGTGTACAAATGTGATGGTCTCCACTTGGATCAAAATGGAGCCAGACCTCTGATATTTACCATCGTAAAGGTCATAGAGTGGCTGTTAAACTGTGTCCATGGGGAAAGGCAACAACAAAATCTGAAATGCCACTGATTTGGGATAACTAATCCCTTAAAGGGGATGGTCTGAGTTATCTATTCTATTCAACTGAGATGGGATGGAAGATATTGACAAGCACCTTGCCGACAAAGGTCCGTATAGTTAAAGCTATGGTTTTCCCAGTAGTGGTGTATGGAAGTGAGAGCTGGACCATAAAGAAGGCTGATCGCCGAAGAATTGATGCTTTTGAATTATGGTGTTGGAGGAGACTCTTGAGAGTCCCATAGACTGCAAGAAGATCAAACCTATCCATTCTGAAGGAAATAAGCCCTGAGTGCTCACTGGAAGGACAGATCGTGAAGCTGAGGCTCTAATACTTTGGCCACCTCATGAGAAGAGAAGACTCCCTGGAAAAGACCCTGATGTTGGGAAAGATTGAGGGCACATGGAGAAGGGGACGACAGAGGATGAGATGGTTGGACAGTGTTCTCGAAGCTACCAACATGAGTTTGACCAAACTGCAGGAGACAGTGGAAGACAGGAGTGCCTGTCATGCTCTGGTCCATGGGGTCACGAAGAGTCAGACACAACTAAATAACAACAACAACCCAGAAGCCATGGAAAGCCAGTGGAATATTCAGAAATACATACCATAGGAAAACTCATATGCAAAGGTTGACAAAATATAGATGTGTAAATTAATGCTTGGAAGTCTTAATGAGCTATGTTATGAATATGTTTTTTCTTTTAATATCAGAAACCTGTTGGAAAGATAATAATCAATTAGATGGATGGGAAATCTATGGAGAAAAAGCTGCATTGGCAGAAGTGTTACTCTACATGTCAACCAGAGTATTGAGTGCAAGAATTCAAACTTTAGGAGGAACAAAACTAATTGCAAAATCACTGTGTCTAGAAATACCTATTCAAATAAGAAATTGAGTACTGGTACTTAAGACATGCACACCCAGACACAGACACAGCTCTCAGAACAATTTTGAGCTCGATTTGGAGGCAGAATATGAAAATGTTAACTAGGTAAATGTTCATTCATATCATGGCAAAGAGACAGCTTTTTTATATGATAATTATGCCTTGCAACAGTTAGCTATAGAGCTTATAATAGAAGTGGCGGCCCATAAATTTATATTGAGATGTGCCCAGAATCTGGAAATGTTAAGCGTCCCCAGAATGCTTGGAAATAGTGATCACAGTACTCTGAAATTCAATTTATAATGAATAGAAAATTGCCCAGGAAGGCCAGCAAAGTTTCATTTAATTTCATTGGAAGGACATTCACAAAAATGAGAGGCTTCATTAAAATAAAGTTAAAGGAGAGAGGGAGTTTGACTACCGGTAGATGAGCTTCAGGGTCCCTTCCAACGCCACCATTCTAGGATTCTATGACATGTTTGTAAGTTATTTAAACTTAAAATTTATACCATGGATTAGAGAGGGTGTGGAACCATCCAAAGGACTGGTAGTTAAATAATAGTGTGAAGGGAGCCATAAAAATTGTGGTGGTGATGGTAGATAAGCTAAATGAATTATTTGCTCCCATCTCCATTGTGGGAGATGTTGGAGAAAGACATCTGAACCTTTGTTTTCAGGGAGGGCATCTGAGAAGCAGAGTCAGATTGCTGACCCCTACACATCAAAGCAAGCATTTTCATTTCCTGACTGTCTCCTTGTTAGTCAGCAGACCAGAGATATTAGTCATCATATGCCAGTGCAAGTGTACAAGAAAACTGGTGTTTTTCTTTCTACAGCATTATATAAAAGGGGAAATGTTTATTAGAACATACTTTAAAGTAAGTTAGGAACAAGATGTTTAAGAAGAGAGAAAATGTTAAGTGTTTAGAAGTGAGAAAGTTGTAGACCAGATGTGTTTGAATCAGAGAAGATGGAGTATTGGCAGGACTCATGAACGGGCCTATAAATATTTTGCAAACAAGCTTATGGCATTTTGGAACAGCCATCCTTCACAATGCCAGGAAACACAGATTTTTGAACCTCTTTCTTTCACTTTTTTTCAGCAATAAGCAATGTTTTCTGGACTTGAGAGAACAGTACATAAGTTTGCCATTGGTATGAGAAATGTTTGCGAGCCTGTTTAGTAGCCTCTTTCATTACTTGCCCTTCTGTTCACACTATAGGAAGGAACGTCTAAATTTGCAAATTTGGATAGCAGCGTGAAAGAGAACCAGAAGAGGACTCAGAGGAGGCTTCAACTGCAGAAAGATATGGTGAGCCTTCTCCCTTTCATTCTGTCTACGAGATAGTCATAATATTAAGGAATTAAGATTTAGAGCAGAAGTTGCCCTTCTCTGAAGAATATAAAAATAGAGCAATTGCAAAAACAGTCTTGGAAATCTCCTAGTCCTGATGCAAATATAATGGTTTGAGTTTAGATGAAATTTAAAACCACTGTTTTCATTTCATGAATGAGCCTGCCCAATCCTTGGGCTCACGTGCATCCTATCCTGTTTCTTCCTCTTCCATGCCTGGGAGAAGATTGAAACCTCCTTGTGAGGGACAGGGGATATCGCGAAGTCCCTCCCCTCCTGAGTTCAAGCCCGTCCCCGAGCAAAGGGGAAAGCAGGGAGAGTTCCGATTCCAGTGGGGAAGCAGGAAGTCGTGTCCGAGGCTCAGGCAAGGTAGAGGAGCCAGGGTCCCAGGTGGGACAGGAAGGGGCAAGTAAGGGGGGAAGACCCATCCCCCCAACTCCAGAATTACGCAGGAAGAGGAGGGGCAAGAGGATGGGTCTGCCAAAGCTTTTGTGTTGGAGAAAAACGCGCCAAAAGCCATTAGGAGGTTCTGAAACCGACTGACAACATCGCTCCATGTAAATAGCAATGACTTGAGCACTGTAAATACGCAGCACCAATAAAAGAATAAAATGCAGAGCTGCGTCGCGTCGTTACTCTGAAGTAGTCCACTCCGGCCACTGTGACAGCAACCTCCTAATCATTTTTGGGCTACTTTGGAGTTGCCGGGATGAGCGTGTCAGAGGCGGAGAAGTGGCGGCAGATCGCTGAGCAAGCCCAGCTAGAACTGCAACAGCTGTCGCTGCAGGCGCAGGGAGAATTGAAGACAGCTAAAGAGGAGACTAGGAAGGTCCAGGACGACCGGCTACAACTTGCGGAACAGGTGAGAGAGCTCCAGGAAAAAGAGCAGCATTTAAGGGCGGTGGCGGTAGACCTCCAAAACAAGCTGGATGCAGAGAAAAACAAGGCGGGAGGGGCACCCCAAGTCCAAGTGCTGCCAGGAAGGAGAGCCGGGACCCTAGTAAGCAAGTTCAATGGAGACCCGAAGGAGTTTCAGGGCTTTGAGACTGAGATTGTGTATGCTCTTGAGCTGCACCACGATGAGTTCCCTGATGATGAGCACAGAGTAGCGTTTATTGTGGAGCACCTTACAGGGGCGGCCAGGGAGTGGCTAAGACCGTTAATTGCAACAAGGAATCCTTGCATGAAGAATGTCAAACTATTTCTAGAAGGTTTGAAAGCGATGTATTCGTCCGATAGTCATATGGACCAGACTAAGGAGGAACTTCATAATTTACGCCAAGGAAATATGACAGTTCGCGCGTATTGGGCGAAATTCACCATGCTGGTGCACAGATTGGGGTGGGATCTGGAGTCTGCCCCACTGCAAGCGGCGTTTTACTTGGGGTTGCATGAGGAGGTGAAGGATGAGCTCTCGAGAGGTCCAAAGCCCAGTAATATGGATCAACTGAGCAAAGCGGCTCTGGCGGTGGGGGTGAGGCAGGAATCCAGATGGAGCGACAAGCAAGCAACGCGCGCAAAGCGGGCTTGGTTCCCACGGTCGCAGGAGAAGCCACTCCCTCAACAACCCTTTCAAGCCACGCCTGGGGCCAGTCAGGACCAGGAACCCATGCAGATTGATAGCGCGCGCGCGCGGGCTTTTCAAACCCCAGCGGCGCCAAGACGCAAGGAGGGAAGGGGTGGGAATTGCTTTCTCTGCAACTCCCCCCAGCATCTCGTCAGAGACTGCCCACATCGCAGGGAGTGGCAAGGAAAGGCGGGAACGGTTGTGCCCTCCCCCACTGACGCAGCACCACAGCAGGGAAACGGGAAAGCCTGGCTGCAGGAGACAAGGGGCGGCAGCCAGGCACAGTCAGCAGACAACAGCCCCAGCCCACCCACCCGCACAGAGAGGAGCAGAGCCAGCCCACCCCTCCCAGAGCAGGAGTGGTTCTAGAAGTGACGCTCACGCTCCCTAATGGCTATCCCCTGACAGTCCTCGCCTTAATTGACAGTGGGGCGTCAGCGAACTTCTTCTCGAGAAACTTTGCAGAAGAGCACCAAATCCAGCTTCTGCAGCTGGATTTTCCTCTGCACGTGGCAACCATTGACGGCAGAGAGCTGCTGGGAGGGGCCATCACTCATCAAACCCCCCCCATGAGAATGACGGTTGGACGGCACTCAGAGACACTGGCATTCAACGTCACCACCATATCAGACCCCCCAATCGTTTTGGGCATGAGCTGGCTGGCGCGCCACGACCCCTCCATAAGTTGGCATCAGAGATGCATCACTTTTGGATCGGACTTTTGCCTGGAACATTGCATGCAGCACCAACCAGGGGAGGGGCCTCCGATAGCCACGGTGGCCACCATGCACGTCAAAGGGGGTGAGGCGATACCCAAACCATACTGGGACCTGCAGGAGGTCTTCAGTGAAGCGGAGTCCGACCACCTGCCCCCACACAGGCCTTTTGACTGCCAGATCAACCTGGTGCCTGGGGCAACTATACCCCCAGCCAAGCTGTACGCCATGTCAGACCAGGAACTGGAGGATCTGCGCGCTTTTATCGACAAGAACCTCAAGCGGGGGTTCATCAGAGAAAGCAAGGCAGCAGGGGGCAGCCCGGTCTTCTGGGTGGACAAGAAAGACACGCAACAGCGCCGTCTTGTGGTGGATTTTAGACGGCTGAATTCGGTGACAGAGCCAGTGGCTTTCCCCATGCCCAGAGTGGATGATCTCCTGACAGCGGCACGCAGGGGCAAGATTTTCACCAAGCTAGACCTGAGGGGGGCGTACAACTTGATCAGGATCCGGGAAGGCGATGAGTGGAAAACCACGATGTTCACGCCTCTGGGCTCTTTTGAATATCTGGTGATGCCCTTCGGGTTGCAAGGGGGCTCAGCATGCTTCCAGGCCTTCATGCACCACGTCCTGGGGTCCCTACTCTTCAGGAAATGCTTGGTCTTTCTGGATGACATCCTTATTTACTCCAACGACCCAGTGCAGCACGTGAAGGACGTCAGGGAGGTGTTACAGCGCCTGAAGGAGAACCACCTGTATGTGAAGCTGGAGAAGTGCAAGTTTCACACCAAGGAGGTGGACTTCCTGGGCTACAAGCTGTCAGACAAGGGGCTGGCAATGGACAAGGACAAGGTGCAGACCATCCTGGACTGGCACAGCCCCAGGACGCGCAAAGATGCCCAACGCCTACTAGGCTTTGCCAACTTCTACAGGAAGTTCATCAAGAACTTCTCTCGAGTTACGGCTCCCATCACTGACTGCCTGAGAGGCAAGCAGAAGTTCAGGTGGACACCAGAGGCGCAAGCAGCGTTCGAAAGCCTCAAGAGGGTGTTCGCCTCAGACCAGAACCTGTTCCACGTGGTTCAGGACGCGCCCCTACGCATTGAAACAGATGCTTCTGATAAGGCTGTGGGCGCCATTTTGTTGCAACTGGACGCCAACAGAGAGTGGAGACCCTGTGCCTTCTTCTCCAGGAAGTTGACCCAGCCCGAGCGAAACTACACAGTTTTTGATCGGGAACTTCTTGCGATCCACGCGGCGTTCCAGCACTGGAGACACTTCCTGGTGGGCGCCAAGCACCCCATCCAGGTGTGCACAGACCACAAGAACCTGGAGTTCTGGAGAACTGCCAGGGTGCTCAACCAGCGGCAGATACGGTGGGCGGAGTTCTTCTCGAACTTCAACTTCTCCATACACTACATCCCAGGAGAGCAGAATGTCAGGGCGGATGCCCTCTCCCGCAAGCCAGAGTACATGGAGGAGGAGGCGCCACCAGCCCCAAGGCACATTTTCCCCCCGTCGGCATGGTCCTGCGGAGCAGCAGTGGTGAGCGAGGCAGAACTCACAGCACTGACGGCAGCGGATGAATTTGCCAACCGCATCTTCAGAGAACTGAGAGGGGGGAGGGAGCAGGCAAAAGACTTTGCAGAACGCAGAGGGCTGCTTTTCTACAAGGGTGCGCTGTACCTACCCACCACCCAGCTTCGACGTACGGTCCTCAAGCAGATGCACGACAACCCTACAGCGGGGCATTTTGGAAGGGACAAGACCACTCACCTAGTCATGAGACACTTCTGGTGGCCAGGGGTGAGGGAAGATGTTCGAGACTATGTAAGGGGATGTACCACCTGCCAGCGGGCGAAGGTGGTCAGAGCAGCGCCACCAGGGTTGCTGGAGCCCTTAGCCACGCCACACAGGCCGTGGGAAGTGGTGTCCATGGACTTCATCACAGATCTGCCTTCGTCCAGGGGTAAGACTGCAGTGTTGGTGGTGGTGGACCTCATGTCCAAAATGTGTCACTTTATACCGTGTGCCAGGGCAGTCTCGGCAGAAGAGACAGCCAAACTGTTTGTTGATCACGTTTTCAGACTGCATGGATTACCTTTAAGGGTTATTTCGGATCGTGGCCGCCAATTTGTTTCCAGGTTCTGGCGGCGGCTCATGAACCTCCTGCAGGTGGAGGTCAGCTTGTCGACGGCTAGACACCCGCAGACCAACGGACAAGCGGAGAGGGTCAACGCCATTCTGCAGCAGTACCTGAGATGCTACGTCAGCCAGCGGCAAACGGACTGGGTGGATCGCTTGCCACTAGCAGAATTTGCCTACAACAATGCAGTGCACGTCTCCACAGGGGTGTCGCCCTTTAAGGCCAATTACGGGCGCGACCTCAGATCTTTCCCAGAGAGGGAGAGGGAGGAGGAGGAGGAGGGCCCACAGGCTGAGGATTGGGCAGAGGAACTGGAGACGGTGCACCAGCAGCTCAGAGAACACTTGGAGAGGGCCAAGGAAGCGTACAAAAAGGGGGCAGATCGCCACAGGCGACAAGGGGAGGTCATCAGGGTGGGGGACAAGGTGTGGTTGTCCTCGGAGGGCCTTCCCACCAGAGGGAGGTGCAAAAAGCTGGCACCCAAATGGCTGGGCCCCTTCACGGTCACGCAACAGGTCAACCCGGTGGCATACAGGCTGGCACTGCCAGAGGACATGAGGGTGCATCCAGTGTTTCATAGATCGCTGCTGTCGCCGTACAGGGAAAGCAGCAGGCTCCGAGACAGCGAACAAACCCCCGAGGGAGGGGGGGAGAGGGAAAGCAGGGAGCAACTCAATGAGGCCACGGCCATCCTGGATTCAAGGTGGGGGGTGGGGGGCCTGGAGTACCTCATGGCATGGGAGGATGCTCCACCGTCCCAGAATGAATGGGTTCCCGCCACTCAGATACAGGAGGAATTCTTGGTGGAAGAATTTCACGCCCTCTTTCCCCACAGACCCAAGCCCTGGCACATGGAAAGGGAGGGGGAGGAGGAGGAGGCACGGGAGAACAGCTCACCATGGCGCTGGGAAGCGGAGTTTGAGGAACCAGAGGATGAGGTATGGGTGTCGCCAAGATCCACCCAGTCAGAGGAAGGAGCAGATTGGCAAAACATTTTTACCCCCACCAGCTCTGACGCCACGGACTTTTTGGGATTCCCGTCCTCCCAGGCGGAAGGGGGGGGCTCGCAGGACTGGGGGGAGGTGTTCACACCAACGGGCTCGGAGAGCACCGAGTTTTTAGGCTTCCAGTCGTCACCGACACATGGGGGGGGCCTGGGGAGGGGTGAAGGAGAGCTTGGGAGGGGGGTGGATGTGAGGGACAGGGGATATCGCGAAGTCCCTCCCCTCCTGAGTTCAAGCCCGTCCCCGAGCAAAGGGGAAAGCAGGGAGAGTTCCGATTCCAGTGGGGAAGCAGGAAGTCGTGTCCGAGGCTCAGGCAAGGTAGAGGAGCCAGGGTCCCAGGTGGGACAGGAAGGGGCAAGTAAGGGGGGAAGACCCATCCCCCCAACTCCAGAATTACGCAGGAAGAGGAGGGGCAAGAGGATGGGTCTGCCAAAGCTTTTGTGTTGGAGAAAAACGCGCCAAAAGCCATTAGGAGGTTCTGAAACCGACTGACAACATCGCTCCATGTAAATAGCAATGACTTGAGCACTGTAAATACGCAGCACCAATAAAAGAATAAAATGCAGAGCTGCGTCGCGTCGTTACTCTGAAGTAGTCCACTCCGGCCACTGTGACACTCCTGCTTTTAAACCACAGCCCCCTGTGACATCAGAACTCAGGGAAATGTGGTTGGTTTAAGCTGCAATTTGAGAACAAGCCAGGATCGGAAACCATCCCCTTGGGAAACAAGTCAGAACCAGTATTTTGTTTAAAACAATAAATTAAGATAAGCCTCAGAAGTTAAAACATATAATCTGGGACCAAGATTATTTTATATTACAGTACATTTAAAATCTGATGTGGGAGGAGGCACTGATCACAGTCAGCTTCTGTTGAAATGACACCAGACACTCTTTGGAAACTCAGCTCTTGCCTCTTAAGTCTTCAGGCAGTTGATCTTTTGCTGTATTGAAGAGATTCTCAACCTATAATCTGTGGAACCTCATGAAAAGATGTAGAATGGTTGACAAGCTTCCTTGGGACAGAGCTTTTCAACCACCACACTCCAATCGCCTTTGGTTGGAGCTGTTGGGAGTTGGAGTTCAACAACATCTGAATGGCCATAGATTCCGCATTGCTGTCTTGGGTAGATGTAAAGGGAAAAGCTTGTAATGTGCAGCCACGTTCTAAGAGGGCAAGAAGGTTCCTATGAGGTTCCTATGAGTAGGCACTCAAAGCCTTGAAGGGCTTTGAATTGGACCCACAAACTTGAGGCTGAGGAAAGATGGGTGACTTGTTTCTGCTGTCTTCCTGTGCAGGGTCTAATGCAAGGCACTGTTCCTTATCTTGGTACTTTTCTGACTGACCTGACAATGCTTGACACAGCTCTTCAGGACTACGTGGAGGTAGGTTACACAAGAAACCCATGAGCCTGCTTTCTGAACATGATCCGTAGCCATTCCTAATAGCTGTGCGGGTTTCATTATAACAATCACAGAGGGGAGGGGGGAGAAATGCCAGAAGCCGAGGCAAGTGGAATCTTTATTAGGAAACAAATGGAGGACTTTAAAGTGGGGCGTTCTCCCAACCATACTCTACATCAAAAATGCAGTTTGTTTTCAAAACAGGTAGGAAGTCATTTCATTTCAGATTACCTTTGGATTTAAGTTGTGTAAACCATTTTCCCTCCTGCAATGTTATCAAAGACGATCTAGCTCATAACTGTTCTGAGAGCAGCAGGGGTCTTTTTCATGCCCAAGATGGCTGTTTTCGAGGCTTTGGTTGTATTTTAAAATCACCATTCTATTTTTATTTTTAAACCGCTCTGAAAACTGACGTTGAAGGGCAATATAGAAATCTATTAAATGAATGTTAGTGCATGTAATCCCAAAGATTGTGAACAGATATAATATGGGTGTCCTGGATTATATGTAAATTACTTAGTTGGAATACTCTTGTGCAATATTATTCTGAAAGCTGAGTTCTTCTGAAATCTACAGAACAATAGTATCCACATTAAGGTAGGAGTCAATTCACATAGATGTTTGTCCTCACCCGAGCATCCCAGGCTGTGGGCTAGCCACCTGGAATCCTGCCGCCAGTCTGTTCATATGAAGGCGGTGTTTGTGAGAACCAACATCTCCACACAGAGCATGGTGGTCCAACTATTCCTACCAGGTGGGCTGCAATAGTACTTCAACCCAGAACCCGTAGGTCGCACACTGCCATGTCACGTGAGGGTGTGGTGGAGTGGGCCCCACATTCAATGGCTCCTCCCCAGCCCTCATGCTGCCCCCCCCAAAGCCTACTAAGTAGGCACCAGGCTTTGGGAAGGAGATGTGAGGCTCAGGCAGGGTCGTAGAGGTCTCCCACCTCCTTCCCAAAGCTGGGAAAGCACTAATTAGGCTTTGGGAAGAAGGAGGGAGGACTCTAGGACCCTGTCACAGCCCTCATGCCTCCTTCCCCAGTTTTGGGAAGGCAGAGCAAGGGCTGTGTGGGTCAAATGTTGGGCCTCCTGTTGAACCACCCTGACATGGCTTTACCAGTAGTGTAATGGAGGGAGGATACAGCTCCAGGACTTTTATTCAGAGCAGGGACTATGATCTTGTCCACAGAAGCACCAGGTTAGCTCAGGGTCAAACGACTGAAGGAGGTGATGGCAAGACTTTCAGTTTGTGGCAGATTGGAGTAGCCAGTATGGTGCCCTCCCCCTGCAGCCCAAGGGATGATGGGAGTTGTAGTTCAACCATAACTGGAAGGCTTGAAAGATTAGTCCTTTTGATGTGAGGAGAAAGATGGTGATTTTTATCATACGTGGTGGATATGCGAGAAAGTAAAAGGATTTTGGGAAATGATATATAATGAGTTGAAAAAGATGTTTAAGTACACTTTCCCCCCAAAACCCGAAGGTTTCTTATTGGGACTAATGGGAGAGGAGATAGCAAAGGGTGATAAGAGATTATTCATGTATGCCATAACTGCAGCGAGGACATTACTAGCCCAAAAATAGAAATTACATGAGTTACCAACAATTGAGGAGTGGCGGACAAAAATGTTTGACTATGCAGAACTAGCAAAGTTGACCTGTGGGATCCAAAACCATGGAGATGCAAAGTTCCAGGAGGAGGGGAGTAAATTTATTGATTACATAGAGAAGAACTGTAGAAGTTTAAAGGCACTTGCAGGACTGAAATAATTCCTATGAATTTAATTTATTTATGTTCGTATAAAATAACTGTGAGATAAGAGGAAACAAGAAAGCCGAATGAAGGGAGGGAGGGAAGTCACAGCTCAGCAGAGCGAGATGGAAATGAGAGGGGTATATAAGATGGAATGTGGGGGGGGATTATTTTTTATTTGTTGTTTATTTGGAAAATTTAATAAAAACAATTTTTTTTAAAAAAAGAAAGATTAGTCCTTTTGAAAGGCAAGGAAAAGCTGTGATCCTATAGCAAAATGCATTTGAAAGCAACTATTTTACTGTTAAAAACTGTATAATTATTAAATTGAAAACATACAGACAAATGGATTTTGAAACTAATCCTTGCTCTGTTTCTTGCAGGGAGGGCTAATAAATTTTGAAAAGAGAAGGCGGGTAAGTTTGCCTTTTCTTTACCATGTTCCTTGGCTGATCTGCACCTCATCTTCTTTTTGGCTTCAGAGGCAGGCAGGTGCCTCGCAAGACGAATTTAATTCGTTCCACGAGTCAATTCGTTTTGCAAAAAAATTGTCTTGTGAATCGCTGTTTCGCATAGGAATGCATTGAAATTTCTTTTTTTGCCGATAAAGGTAAAGGTAAAGGGACCCCTGACCATTAGGTCCAGTCGTGACCGACTCTGGGGTTGCGTGCTCATCTCACATTATTGGCCGAGGGAGCCGGCGTATAGCTTCCAGGTCATGTGGCCAGCATGACAAAGCCACTTCTGGCAAACCAGAGCAGCACATGGAAACGCCGTTTACCTTCCCGCTTCCTATTTATCTACTTGCATTTTGACGTGCTTTCAAACTGCTAGGTTGGCAGGAGCTGGGACCAAGCAACGGGAGCTCAGCAAGCCCTAGGCTCAGTGGTTTAACCACAGTGCCACCTGGGTCCCTTTTTTGCCGATAGGAACGCATTAATTAAATGTCAATGCATTCCTATGGGAAACCGCGATTCACAAGGCGAATTTTTCGCAAAATGAATGCGTCTTGCGAGTCACCATCAGATCGCAAGACGCATTCGTCTTGCGAAAAAATCGTCTTGCAGGGCATTCGTCTTGCGAGGTACCACCTTAGATAAACTTGCAAATGGAACTGCAAGGCAGTTTTCGGGGGACATCAAACACAGCTGGGAAACTTCCTCCTAATCCAAACCTGGATGCTTTGAAAGCAATTGGGTGCTTCCCTACTTCTCTCCCCATCCCACTCTGCCCCAAATTCTGTTCTGATTAGTTACACAAAGAAAAATCTCTTTGGATGTGAGGGACAGGGGATATCGCGAAGTCCCTCCCCTCCTGAGTTCAAGCCCGTCCCCGAGCAAAGGGGAAAGCAGGGAGAGTTCCGATTCCAGTGGGGAAGCAGGAAGTCGTGTCCGAGGCTCAGGCAAGGTAGAGGAGCCAGGGTCCCAGGTGGGACAGGAAGGGGCAAGTAAGGGGGGAAGACCCATCCCCCCAACTCCAGAATTACGCAGGAAGAGGAGGGGCAAGAGGATGGGTCTGCCAAAGCTTTTGTGTTGGAGAAAGACGCGCCAAAAGCCATTAGGAGGTTCTGAAACCGACTGACAACATCGCTCCGTGTAAATAGCAATGACTTGAGCACTGTAAATACGCAGCACCAATAAAAGAATAAAATGCAGAGCTGCGTAGCGTCGTTACTCTGAAGTAGTCCACTCCGGCCACTGTGACAGCAACCTCCTAATCATTTTTGGGCTACTTTGGAGTTGCCGGGATGAGCGTGTCAGAGGCGGAGAAGTGGCGGCAGATCGCTGAGCAAGCCCAGCTAGAACTGCAACAGCTGTCGCTGCAGGCGCAGGGAGAATTGAAGGCAGCTAAAGAGGAGACTAAGAAGGTCCAGGACGACCGGCTACAACTTGCGGAACAGGTGAGAGAGCTTCAGGAAAAAGAGCAGCATTTAAGGGCGGTGGCGGTAGACCTCCAAAACAAGCTGGATGCAGAGAAAAACAAGGCGGGAGGGGCACCCCAAGTCCAAGTGCTGCCAGGAAGGAGAGCCGGGACCCTAGTAAGCAAGTTCAATGGAGACCCGAAGGAGTTTCAGGGCTTTGAGACTGAGATTGTGTATGCTCTTGAGCTGCACCACGATGAGTTCCCTGATGATGAGCACAGAGTAGCGTTTATTGTGGAGCACCTTACAGGGGCGGCCAGGGAGTGGCTAAGACCGTTAATTGCAACAAGGAATCCTTGCATGAAGAATGTCAAACTATTTCTAGAAGGTTTGAAAACGATGTATTCGTCAGATAGTCATATGGACCAGACTAAGGAGGAACTTCATAATTTACGCCAAGGAAATATGACAGTTCGCGCGTATTGGGCGAAATTCACCATGCTGGTGCACAGATTGGGGTGGGATCTGCAGTCGGCCCCAATGCAAGCGGCGTTCTACTTGGGGTTGCATGAGGAGGTGAAGGATGAGCTCTCGAGAGGTCCAAAGCCCAGTAATATGGATCAACTGAGCAAAGCGGCTCTGGCGGTGGGGGTGAGGCAGGAATCCAGGTGGAGCGACAAGCAAGCAACGCGCGCAAAGCGGGCTTGGTTCCCACGGTCGCAAGAGAAGCCACTCCCTCAACAACCCTTTCAAGCCACGCCTGGGGCCAGTCAGGACCAGGAACCCATGCAGATTGATAGCGCGCGCGCGCGGGCTTTTCAAACCCCAGCGGCGCCAAGGCGAAAGGAGGGAAGGGGTGGGAATTGCTTTCTCTGCAACTCCCCCCAGCATCTCGTCAGAGACTGCCCACATCGCAGGGAGTGGCAAGGAAAGGCGGGAACGGTTGTGCCCTCCCCCACTGACGCAGCACCACAGCAGGGAAACGGGAAAGCCTGGCTGCAGGAGACAAGGGGCGGCAGCCAGGCACAGTCAGCAGACAACAGCCCCAGCCCACCCACCCGCACAGAGAGGAGCAGAGCCAGCCCACCCCTCCCAGAGCAGGAGTGGTTCTAGAAGTGACGCTCACGCTCCCAAATGGCTATCCCCTGACAGTCCTCGCCTTAATTGACAGTGGGGCGTCAGCGAACTTCTTCTCGAGGAACTTTGCAGAAGAGCACCAGATCCAGCTTCTGCAGCTGGATTTTCCTCTGCACGTGGCAACCATTGACGGCAGAGAGCTGCTGGGAGGGGCCATCACTCATCAAACCCCCCCCATGAGAATGACGGTTGGAAGGCACTCAGAGACACTGGCATTCAACGTCACCACCATCTCAGACCCCCCAATCGTTTTGGGCATGAGCTGGTTGGCGCGCCACGACCCCTCCATAAGTTGGCATCAGAGATGCATCACTTTTGGATCGGACTTTTGCCTGGAACATTGCATGCAGCACCAACCAGGGGAGGGGCCTCCGATAGCCACGGTGGCCACCATGCACGTCAAAGGGGGTGAGGCGATACCCAAACCATACTGGGACCTGCAGGAGGTCTTCAGCGAAGCGGAGTCCGACCACCTGCCCCCACACAGGCCTTTTGACTGCCAGATCAACCTGGTGCCAGGGGCAACTATACCCCCAGCCAAGCTGTACGCCATGTCAGACCAGGAACTGGAGGATCTGCGCGCTTTCATCGACAAGAACCTCAAGCGGGGGTTCATCAGAGAAAGCAAGGCAGCAGGGGGCAGCCCGGTCTTCTGGGTGGACAAGAAGGACACGCAACAGCGCCGTCTTGTGGTGGATTTTAGACGGCTGAATTCGGTGACAGAGCCAGTGGCTTTCCCCATGCCCAGAGTGGATGATCTCCTGACAGCGGCACGCAGGGGCAAGATTTTCACCAAGCTAGACCTGAGGGGGGGCGTACAACTTGATCAGGATCCGGGAGGGCGATGAGTGGAAAACCACGATGTTCACGCCTCTGGGCTCTTTTGAATATCTGGTGATGCCCTTCGGGTTGCAAGGGGGCTCAGCATGCTTCCAGGCCTTCATGCACCACATCCTGGGGTCCCTACTCTTCAGGAAATGCTTGGTCTTTCTGGATGACATCCTTATTTACTCCAACGACCCAGTGCAGCACGTGAAGGACGTCAGGGAGGTGTTACAGCGCCTGAAGGAGAACCACCTGTATGTGAAGCTGGAGAAGTGCAAGTTTCACACCAAGGAGGTGGACTTCCTGGGCTACAAGCTGTCAGACAAGGGGCTAGCGATGGACAAGGACAAGGTGCAGACCATCCTGGACTGGCACAGCCCCAGGACGCGCAAAGATGCCCAACGCCTACTAGGCTTTGCCAACTTCTACAGGAAGTTCATCAAGAACTTCTCTCGAGTTACGGCTCCCATCACTGACTGCCTGAGAGGCAAGCAGAAGTTCAGGTGGACACCAGAGGCGCAAGCAGCGTTCGAAAGCCTCAAGAGGGTGTTCGCCTCAGACCAGAACCTGTTCCACGTGGTTCAGGACGCGCCCCTACGCATTGAGACAGATGCTTCGGATAAGGCTGTGGGCGCCATTTTGTTGCAACTGGACGCCAACAGAGAGTGGAGACCCTGTGCCTTCTTCTCCAGGAAGTTGACCCAGCCCGAGCGAAACTACACAGTTTTTGATCGGGAACTTCTTGCGATCCACGCGGCGTTCCAGCACTGGAGACACTTCCTGGTGGGCGCCAAGCACCCCATCCAGGTGTGCACAGACCACAAGAACCTGGAGTTCTGGAGAACTGCCAGGGTGCTCAACCAGCGGCAGATACGGTGGGCAGAGTTCTTCTCGAACTTCAACTTCTCCATACACTACATCCCGGGAGAGCAGAATGTCAGGGCGGATGCCCTCTCCCGCAAGCCAGAGTACATGGAGGAGGAGGCGCCACCAGCCCCAAGGCACATTTTCCCCCCGTCGGCATGGTCCTGCGGAGCAGCAGTGGTGAGCGAGGCAGAACTCACAGCACTGACGGCAGCGGATGAATTTGCCAACCGCATCTTCAGAGAACTGAGAGGGGGGAGGGAGCAGGCAAAAGACTTTGCAGAACGCAGAGGGCTGCTTTTCTACAAGGGTGCGCTGTACCTACCCACCAACCAGCTTCGACGGACGGTCCTCAAGCAGATGCACGACAACCCAACAGCGGGGCATTTTGGAAGGGACAAGACCACTCACCTAGTCATGAGACACTTCTGGTGGCCAGGGGTGAGGGAAGATGTTCGAGACTATGTAAGGGGCTGTAACACCTGCCAGCGGGCGAAGGTGGTCAGAGCAGCGCCACCAGGGTTGCTGGAGCCCTTAGCCACACCACACAGGCCGTGGGAAGTGGTGTCCATGGACTTCATCACAGATCTGCCTTCATCCAGGGGTAAGACTGCAGTGTTGGTGGTGGTGGACCTCATGTCCAAAATGTGTCACTTTATACCGTGTGCCAGGGCAGTCTCGGCAGAAGAGACAGCCAAACTGTTTGTTGATCACGTTTTCAGACTGCATGGATTACCTTTAAGGGTTATTTCGGATCGTGGCCGCCAATTTGTTTCCAGGTTCTGGCGGCGGCTCATGAACCTCCTGCAGGTGGAGGTCAGCTTGTCGACGGCTAGACACCCGCAGACCAACGGACAAGCGGAGAGGGTCAACGCCATTCTGCAGCAGTACCTGAGATGCTACGTCAGCCAGCGGCAAACGGACTGGGTGGATCGCCTGCCACTAGCAGAATTTGCCTACAACAATGCAGTGCACGTCTCCACAGGGGTGTCGCCCTTTAAGGCCAATTACGGGCGCGACCTCAGATCTTTCCCAGAAAGGGAGGGGGAGGAGGAGGAGGAGGGCCCACAGGCTGAGGATTGGGCAGAGGAACTGGAGACGGTGCACCAGCAGCTCAGAGAACACTTGGAGAGGGCCAAGGAAGCGTACAAAAAGGGGGCAGATCGCCACAGGCGACAAGGGGAGGTCATCAGGGTGGGGGACAAGGTGTGGTTGTCCTCGGAGGGCCTTCCCACCAGGGGGAGGTGCAAAAAGCTGGCACCCAAATGGCTGGGCCCCTTCACGGTCACGCAACAGGTCAACCCGGTGGCATACAGGCTGGCACTGCCAGAGGACATGAGGGTGCATCCAGTGTTTCATAGATCGCTGCTGTCGCCGTACAGGGAAAGCAGCAGGCTCCGAGATAGCGAACAAACCCCCGAGGGAGGGGGGGAGAGGGAAGGCAGGGAGCAACTCAATGAGGCCACGGCCATCCTGGATTCAAGGTGGGGGGTGGGGGGCCTGGAGTACCTCATGGCATGGGAGGATGCTCCACCGTCCCAGAATGAATGGGTCCCCGCCACTCAGATACAGGAGGAATTCTTGGTGGAAGAATTTCACGCCCTCTTTCCCCACAGACCCAAGCCCTGGCACAGGGAAAGGGAGGGGGAGGAGGAGGAGGCACGGGAGAGCAGCTCCCCATGGCGCTGGGAAGCGGAGTTTGAGGAACCAGAGGATGAGGTATGGGTGTCGCCAAGATCCACCCAGTCAGAGGAAGGAGCAGATTGGCAAAACATTTTTACCCCCACCAGCTCTGACGCCACGGACTTTTTGGGATTCCCGTCCTCCCAGGCGGAAGGGGGGGGCTCGCAGGACTGGGGGGAGGTGTTCACACCAACGGGCTCGGAGAGCACCGAGTTTTTAGGCTTCCAGTCGTCACCGACACATGGAGGGGGCCTGGGGAGGGGTGAAGGAGAGCTTGGGAGGGGGGTGGATGTGAGGGACAGGGGATATCGCGAAGTCCCTCCCCTCCTGAGTTCAAGCCCGTCCCCGAGCAAAGGGGAAAGCAGGGAGAGTTCCGATTCCAGTGGGGAAGCAGGAAGTCGTGTCCGAGGCTCAGGCAAGGTAGAGGAGCCAGGGTCCCAGGTGGGACAGGAAGGGGCAAGTAAGGGGGGAAGACCCATCCCCCCAACTCCAGAATTACGCAGGAAGAGGAGGGGCAAGAGGATGGGTCTGCCAAAGCTTTTGTGTTGGAGAAAGACGCGCCAAAAGCCATTAGGAGGTTCTGAAACCGACTGACAACATCGCTCCGTGTAAATAGCAATGACTTGAGCACTGTAAATACGCAGCACCAATAAAAGAATAAAATGCAGAGCTGCGTAGCGTCGTTACTCTGAAGTAGTCCACTCCGGCCACTGTGACAGGATGCTTCCTATGAATTAAGTTTTGCAGTGTTAGGAAGACATCACTGAAGATATCCAGGGCATGCGTAACATTTAACACACACACACACACACACACACACACACACACACACACAACCAGTATTTGGAGTGTGTGTGTGTGTTCCAATGCTTAAAGCGGATTTTGGATTATTGTATTTAAATTAGTTTTGGCCTTCTGCTTGCACCCTGCCTCTGCCCATGCTTGGAGCTAAGGATCATCCCTCTTGCTTTATAGCTCCAGTGTTGGGGGGGGGGGGAACCCTGGTATTGCTTGCCAGAGCCTGGCTGACCTATTGTAAAACCCCACATATACTGTACAGCACTTCAGCATAGCCTATACAGCACTGAGTGCCCCCTTTTGTTGAAGCAGCAGAGTTTGGGCACCTTTCAAAACCAGGCTGCATGCTATTGTAGGTGAACCTGTGTGTGTCGTGCCATCCTTAACTTCTCTGATTGTCCTGTAGTTTTCTGCCACTCTGGTCTGTTAGCAACTCTGTGTTTAACTTTGTTCCCTTATTAATAGTCTAATTCTTTTATTTCCTTTTTCAGGAGTTTGAAGTAATTGCTCAGATTAAGCTCTTACAATCTTCCTGCAATAGTTATTGCATGACTTCAGACAGAAAATTCATTCAGTGGTTTAAGAAACAGCGGCATTTAACAGAGGAAGAAAGGTGAGGTGAAACATCTCTATATAATAACCATAAATAATAATTTATTATTTATACCCCGCCCATCTGGCTGGGTTTCCCCAGCCACTCTGGGCGGTTTCCAACAAAATATTAAAATATAGTAATCCATCAAACATTAAAAGCTTCCCTAAACTCCCCCTCCCCCCCTCTCTCTCTCGTGTGTGTGTGTGTGTGTGTGTGTCTCAGTGTGAGGTGTTCCCATCCTTATATAACAGTTATCAAAAGGTTTACCATGCCCATTGAGTCAACCACCCATCTCCTACTACCCTTCTGAGAAAAACACTACCCCACCCTTCCACTACCGTGTTTCTCCTAAAATAAGACACGTCTTATATATATATTTTTCTCAAAGAACCCCACGGTGGCTTATTTTCGGGGGGGTGTGTGTGTCTTATTTTATTTATTTTAATTACCTGTAAGTTGCTGCTGCTGCTGAAGCGCCGACAAAGAGCCCAGCAGCGCGCGCCGAGTGAAGCCCCGAGCCAGCGGGACCCGCTGAAGCGCCGACAAAGCGCCCAGCGTCGCCGCGCAGAGCGCCCCAAGCCGCAACAGCAGGAGAGGGATTCAAAGTGCTACAGAGCACTGCTGGGTCCCGCTGGCTCGGGGCACTCTGCATGGCGCTGCTGGGCACTTTGTCGGCGCTTCAGCGGGGCCCGCAGCACACACCGCTTTGAATCCCCCTCCTCCTGCGGCTCGGGGCGCTCCGCATGGTGCTGCTAGGCGCTTTGTCGGCGCTTCAGCGGGGCCCGCAGCACGCACCGCATGGAGCCCCGAGCCAGCTCCACTGCAAGAGCACGATGTGGGAGGGGAGCCTCAGTTGCTGCAGAGCTCCGTCCTGGGCTGGCCAAGTGACCCGGAAGGTGCCGGGAAGTTGGCAGCCCCGCAGACACAGCACAAGCCCCCTGACTGCGTGCGTCTAGCTGTCAGGGAGCTTCCCACCGAGGAAGCCTTCGCGCCCCAATTCCGGGACCATCTCTCGCTGCTTCTCCCCACACTGCGCCACACTCACACACACACACGCCGCACGCCGCGCACGCTTTTCTCCTTCCATCTCCGCGGCCAATGGCGAGAGGCGCAGGCGTCCGCGTGGGGCCGGGAAGGGTTCAAGGCTGGCAAAATGTGAATGAGAAAGAAGAGCGCGATTCAAACGTTCTGCCAGCGCCCGGGAGGGAGCGACGGAGAGCGCGAAACGGAGATCGGGCACGGGGCTCGCCAAGGAACCCAGGCGGGGGAGCCAGCCCGGCAGTCCGGCAGCTGCGCTGCGCCCGCACGAAGCGAAGTCCAGCAAGGGAGCGCCGCCGGCCCCAGAGCAGCGCGACGTTGCTGGGTCCCGCTGGCTCGGGGCTCCACGCGGTGCGCGCTGCTGGATGTTTTGGCCGGGCTGCAGCAGTTCCGGGCCCCAACCCGACAGGCCTCTTCCTCTTCCTTGGCGCCCTCCGGAACTGCACTACGGCTTATTTTGGGGGGATGTCTTATATTTTTTCAAGGCATGAAAACCCTGCCATGGCTTATTTTATAGGCGTGTCTTATTTTAGGAGAAACACGGTATATATAAGAATCTGGTGACTTCTGTTTCAGTGTATCTGAAGAAGTGTGCATGTACACGAAAGCTTATACCCAGAACAAACTTAGTTGGTCTCTAAGGTGCTACTGGACAATTTTTTAATTTAATTTTTAAATTTATTTCAACTGCGTCAGACCAACATGGCTACCTACCTGAATCTAGATCAGATTGTAATTATTGTTGGATGTTTACAATACAGTTCTCAGCTCAAAGAATATGACACTTGAAATTGTTGTTCTGTTTAAGAACTAAATCGTATTTTAGGATAAATGCACACACTGAAATAAAATACTTTTTAAACAAGAATTTTCTTACAGATTTTTTTAAAAATCTGATTGATTCAAAAATGGGATGGAACAGACTTATCAATGAACATATGCAAAATATGCTATGGACTGGAAATAAGAATGATCCAGGAATCTGTAATTGGAAACCAATAGATACTGCTGCAGGAGGCAACAAAGCTGCTCATATTGCACTAGTGTATTAGAGATAAACTTATGCAGAAGAGGGTTGCATGCACACGAAAGCTCCTACCAATTGGTCTCTAAGGTGCTACCGGAATGATTTTTTCATTTTTTCATTTTGTTTCGACTATGGCAGACCAACACGACTACCTACCTGTAACTAGAATTATGCAGCTGCTGCAATGCTGCACTTCCACCTCTTTCTCCACCTCCTGTAAATGTAGTTCCAGACCTTTTCTGCTCCTCCCTCTAGTTCGGAGTAGTGTTACCATCCTAAAGGGTAGATTCTAAGCCAGGCATGTCATACCTGCGGCCCTCCAGATGTTTTGGCCTACAACTCCCATGATCCCTAGCTAGCAGGACCAGTGGTTGGGGAAGATGGGAATTGTAGTCCAAAACATCTGGAGGGCCGCAGGTTTGACATGCCTGTTCTAAGCCATCAGGACACATTAACAGTCCTTTGTTAATTCTGAAATGACCCACTAAAGTAAAATCTGTAGTTTTTGACTATTAGCCAACAGTCATCTGAGCCAAGGGTGGTCAGCCAGCACATATGACAACATACAACCCATGTATAACATGTGGCTTAGCTACTGTGGAGACGACCTTTTCTTCTTACTACTCCCTGTGTTCCTTTTAGCTTTGCTCACATGTAGTTTTCCTGCCCCCCCCCTTGTGCCTTTTTTAAAATTTAGATTGTGAGTCTACAAGTAGGGACTTGTTTATTTTTATCTGTGTATGGTACAATATCTAGTAAGTTTTAGATACTATTTTATAAACTCATCCAATAATGTCTCTGGTGTGCATGGGTACCCAGACTGGTCTTGATCTCTTCCTGATACCTGCCTGTGCTCATTCACCTGTTATCTTGATCAGCTATACAGCTGCTCCCATTCTGCCCTGGTCACATTGATATCTCCTCCCCATGGGGTTATGATGGACCGCATGGTTACATACCACCCTGGCTAACTTTTAACTTGGACCCCAGAAAACGTGTCCTATTTTGTTTAGATGACGTGCATAATAAAAGGAATTACTGTGCAGCAAAAAAGAAAAATGCAACTCAGTATTTATGCCATTTGCCTCAAGTAATTTTAATAAGAGTAATTGTTTCGTTTTTGTTTTTATTATGTAATTTGTGTTTTTATCTTGCATTTTTATGCTGTGAACCACCCTGAGATCTATGGATGAAGGGCAGTGTGCAAATTTATTAAATACTAATCATTCATAGCCAAAATGTTGCTTTGATTCAGGCACTTTATTTCACGTTCAGCAAGATTTTAATGTAGTCCTAACTCCATTTTGCAGCTATGCACTCTCCTGCGAGGTGGAGGCAGCTGTTGACACAACAACCACATCGCCAAAACCTCGGAAGAGCATGGTGAAGCGGCTTAGCCTGTGAGTACAGCTTGAGGGCCTTGGTGTGGGCTTGGGTGAACAGCACTATGAATTACCACCTTCTCTTTCCCCTTGTTCCTTTAGCCTGGTGTGATATGGCAGCTAAGCCAAGGTTTAGTTTCTGGGAGCATGGTTAAGCTCCCTCCTCCTTAACCACAGCCTGTAGCCAAAGAACAAACCTTGTGCATCTGTGCTAAACTATGGTTTAGCTTATAGAATCACATTTACTTAAATCCATTTTAAAAACAAGCCTTCGTCCATGCATCTGAGGCTCAGAAGGACTTGCATTTTTAAAAACCAAGGCCATCATGCACCCAAGTTTCAGCACTTTAAAATCCCACTGCTTTAAGCATGTGTTTAACTTTCCCTTCAAAAAAGGGGGCTTAAAAACGGGACTGCAACATCAGTTCATTGAATTAGGGGATCAAAAAGGCCCCCCAATTAATCAGGAATTTCCCTTACCTTGGTGCAGATGCAGCTTTAATTGAGCACCATAATTGATTAATCATCTCAAATGATGGCAATGATGATGCATCTAAAATGTCTTTGCTGAAACAACAGCCTTCCATAAAGGTGCAAAACTGTAGCTGGCTTGTGCTCTAACTTGATTGATCCAAGAGGCAATGTCCTAATGCACAGAATTTGCTTGAAGAAGAGAAAACCTTGAGTTAAAAACATTTTGGGAATCTTGGCGTTTTGAGGCTCAGTTGTGTAAACACCCACAGAAGTCTTTTGCCATTTTCTCAGTGAATATATGACATGCTTTGTGACTCACCAAGCCTCCCACAGCCCTTCAGGGGCTCAGTAAAACTCCCATTTTCTACCTGCTGGGAACTGCAAAGAAACCAGGATGGTTGTCAAGGGCTTCTTGGCAAGGCACCATGTACAGCCATAAGTTGTTATTTCTTTTACAAAAATGGTTTGAGCAAATTAAGAATAAACTGAAAATGCATAGTGCCTGTGGGGAGCCGAGGGAAATAGCCATTTTTACAGATTTTCACTGTTTGGTGAAGAGTCTGGGATTTAGCTTATTCTACAGTGTTCCCAATTGTTACAGGTAGGTAGCCGTGTTGGTCTGCCGTAGTTGATACAAAATAAAAAATAATAATTCCAGTAGCACCTTAGTGACCACCTAAGTTTGTCATTGGTATGAGCTTTCGTGTGTGTGAGGGACAGGGGATATCGCGAAGTCCCTCCCCTCCTGAGTTCAAGCCCATCCCCGAGCGCAGGGGAAAGCAGGGAGAGTTCCGATTCCAGTGGGGAAGCAGGAAGTCGTGTCCGAGGCTCAGACAAGGTAGCGGAGCCAGGGTCCCAGGTGGGACAGGAAGGGGCAAGCAAGGGGGGGAGACCCGTCCCCCCAACTCCGGAATTGCGCAGAAAGCGGAGAGGGAAGAGGATGGGTCTACCAAAGTTGTTATGCTGGAGAAAAACGCGCCAAACGCCATTCGGAGGTTCTGATTCAAGCTGAGAAGATGTGTCCTTGTAAATAGCATTGCCTTCAGCACTGTAAATACGCAGCACCAATAAAAGATAAAATGCAGAGCTGTGTAGAGTCGTTACTCTGAAGTAGCCCACTCCGGCCACTGTGACAGCAACCTCCGAATCATTTTTTGGGCTACTTTGGAGTTGCCGGGATGAGCGCGCCAGAAGCGGAGAAATGGCGGCAGATCGCAGAGAAAGCCCAGCAGGACCTGCAGCAACTGGCGTTGCAGGCACAGGGAGAATTAAAGGCAGCTAAAGAAGAGACGCAGAAGGTCCAGGAGGACAGGCAACACCTTGCGGAACAGGTGAGAGCGCTACAGGAGAAAGAGCAGCAGTTTAGGGCGGTAGCGGTGGACCTCCAGAACAAGCTGGATGCAGAGAAAAACAAGGGAGGAGGGGGAGCCCAACTCCAAGTGCTGCCAGGAAGGAGAGCAGGGACCCTAGTAAGCAAGTTCAATGGAGACCCGAGGGAATATCATGGCTTTGAGACTGAGATCGTGTATGTTCTTGAGCTGCACCATGATGAGTTCCCTGATGATGGGCACAGAGTAGCGTTTATAGTGGAACACCTTACAGGGGCAGCCAGGGAGTGGCTTAGACCGTTAATCGCGACAAAAAATCCTTGCATGAAGGATGTCAAACTATTTTTAGGGGCTTTAAAAACAATGTATGCGTCTGATAGCCATATGGACCAGACCAAAGAGGAACTGCATAATTTACGACAAGGAAAAAGGACAGTTCGCCAATACTGGGCGGAATTCACCATGCTGGTGCACAGACTGGGGTGGGAACTGAACTCGCCTCCGATGCAAGCGGCGTTCTACCTGGGGTTGCATGAGGATGTGAAAGATGAGCTCTCGAGAGGTCCAAAGCCCAGTAATATGGATCAGCTGAGCAAAGCGGCTCTGGCGGTGGGGGTGAGACAGGAATCCCGATGGAACGACAAGCAGTCAATGCGCGCAAAGCGAGCTTGGTTCCCACGGTCGCAGGAGAAGCCACTCCCCCAACAGCCATCTCAGGCCATGCCAGGGGCCAGCCAAGACCAGGAACCCATGCAAATTGATAGCGCGCGGGGGGGGGGCTTTTCAAACCCCAGCGGCGCCAAGACGCAAGGAGGGAAGAGGCGGGAATTGCTTTCTCTGCAACTCCCCTCAGCATCTCGTCAGAGACTGCCCACATCGCAGGGAATGGCAAGGAAAGGCGGGAACGGTTGTGCCCTCCCCCACTGATGCAGCACCACAGCAGGGAAACGAGAAAGCCTGGCTGCAGGAGACAAGGGGCAGCAGCCAGGCGCAATCGGCAAACAACAGCCCCAGCCCACCCACCCGCACAGCGAGGAGCAGCGCCAGCCCACCCCCCCCCAGAGCAGGGGTGGTTCTAGAAGTGACGCTAACGCTCCCTAATGGGTATCCCCTGACGGTCCTCGCGTTAATCGACTCAGGTGCCTCTGCCAAATTCTTTTCGAGAAACTTTGCAGAAGCGCACCAGATCCAACTTCTGCAGCTGGATTTTCCCCTGCACGTCTCCACCATTGACGGCAGGGAGTTGCTGGGAGGGGCCATCACCCACCAGACCCCCCCCCCATGAGAATGACGGTGGGACGACACTCAGAGACACTGGCATTCAACGTCACCACCATCTCAGACCCCCCCATCGTCTTGGGCATGAGCTGGCTGGCGCGCCATGACCCCTCCATCAGTTGGCACCAGAGATGCATCACGTTTGGATCGGACTTTTGTCTGGAATATTGCATGCAGCACCAACCAGGGGAGGGGCCTCCAATAGCCACGGTGGCCACCATGCACGTCAAGGGGGGTGAGGCGATACCCAAGCCGTACTGGGACCTGCAGGAGGTCTTCAGTGAAGCGGAATCCAACCACCTACCCCCGCACAGGTCGTTTGACTGCCAGATCAACCTGGTGCCGGGGGCCACGCTACCCCCAGCCAAGCTGTACTCCATGTCAGATCAGGAGCTGGAGGATCTGCGTGCGTTTATAGACAAGAACCTCAAGAGGGGGTTCATCAGAGAAAGCAAGGCAGCAGGGGGCAGCCCGGTCTTCTGGGTGGACAAGAAAGACACGCAACAGCGCCGTCTGGTGGTGGATTTTAGGCGCCTGAACAACATGACAGAACCGGTGGCTTTCCCAATGCCCAGAGTGGACGATCTGCTGACAGCGGCACGCAGGGGCAAGATCTTCACCAAGCTCGACCTGAGGGGGGCGTACAACTTGATCAGGATCCGGGAAGGCGATGAGTGGAAGACCACGATGTTCACGCCTCTGGGCTCTTTTGAATATCTGGTGATGCCCTTCGGTTTGCAAGGGGGCTCAGCATGCTTCCAGGCCTTCATGCACCACGTCCTGGGGTCCCTCCTCTTCAAGAACTGCTTGGTCTTCCTAGATGACATCCTTATTTACTCCAATGACCCAGTGCAGCATGTAAAGGATGTCAGGGAGGTGTTGCAGCGCCTTAAGGAGCACCACCTGTATGTGAAGCTGGAGAAGTGCAAGTTTCACACCAAAGCGGTGGATTTCCTGGGCTACAAACTGTCAGACGAGGGGCTAGCGATGGACAAGGACAAGGTGCAGGCCATCCTGGACTGGCACAGCCCCAGGACGCGCAAAGATGCCCAACGCCTACTAGGCTTCGCCAACTTCTACAGGAAGTTCATCAAGAACTTCTCGCGGGTAACGGCTCCCATCACTGACTGCCTAAGAGGCAAGCAGAAGTTCAGGTGGACACAGGAGGCGCAAGCAGCGTTCGAAAGCCTCAAGAGGGTGTTCGCTTCAGACCAGAACCTGTTCCACGTGGTGCAGGATGCGCCCCTACGCGTGGAAACCGACGCTTCAGACAGGGCTTTGGGAGTGATCCTGTTGCAACTGGATGCCAACAGAGAGTGGAGACCCTGTGCCTTTTTCTCCAGAAAGCTGACACAGCCAGAACGTAACTACACGGTGTTTGATAAGGAACTTCTCGCGATCCATTCTGCGTTTAAACACTGGAGACATTTCCTGGTGGGCGCCAAGCACCCCATTCAGGTGTGCACAGACCACAAAAACCTGGAGTTCTGGAGAACAGCCAGGGTGCTCAACCAGCGGCAGATACGGTGGGTAGAGTTCTTCTCGCACTTCAACTTCTCCATCCACTACATACCGGGGGAGCAGAACGTCAGGGCGGATGCCCTCTCCCGCAAGCCGGAGTACATGGAGGAGGAGTTGCCACCAGCACCCCGGCACATTTTCCCCCCATCAGCATGGTCCTGAAGAGCAGCAGTGGTGAGCGAGGCAGAACTCACAGCACTGACGGCAGCAGATGAGTTTGCCACCCGCATCTTCAGAGAGCTGCGAGGGGGGAGGGATCAAGCAAAAGACTTTGCAGAACGCGGGGGGCTCCTTTTTTACAGGGGAGCCCTGTACCTGCCCACCAACCAGCTCAGAGGTAAGGTCCTCAAGCAGATGCACGACAACCCGACGGCGGGTCATTTTGGAAGGGACAAAACCACTCACCTAGTCATGAGACACTTCTGGTGCCCAGGGGTGCGGGAAGATGTTCGGGACTATGTAAGGGGCTGTGACACCTGCCAGCGAGCAAAGGTGGTCAGAGCACCACCAGCAGGGTTGCTGGAGCCATTAGCCACACCGCACAGGCCGTGGGAAGTAGTGTCCATGGACTTCATCACAGACCTGCCGTCGTCCAGGGGCAAGACCGCAGTGTTGGTGGTGGTGGACCTCATGTCCAAAATGTGCCATTTTATACCGTGTGCCAGGGCGGTCTCTGCAGAAGAGACAGCCAAACTGTTTGTTGACCACGTATTCAGACTGCATGGATTACCTTTAAGAGTTATTTCGAATCGAGGCCGCCAATTTGTTTCCAGGTTCTGGAGGCGGCTCATGAACCTCCTGCAGGTGGAGGTCAGCTTGTCGACGGCTCGGCACCCGCAGACCAATGGACAGGCGGAGAGGGTCAACGCCATTCTGCAGCAGTACCTGAGATGCTACGTCAGCCAGAGGCAAACGGACTGGGTGGATCGCCTGCCACTGGCAGAATTTGCCTACAACAATGCAGTGCACGTCTCCACAGGGGTGTCGCCCTTTAAGGCCAACTACGGGCGCGACCTCAGATCTTTCCCGGAGAGGGAGGGGGAGGAGGAGGAGGAGGAGGGCCCACAGGCAGAGGATTGGGCAGAGGAACTGGAGACGGTGCACCAGCAGCTCAGAGAACACTTGGAGAGAGCCAAGGAAGCGTACAAGAAGGGGGCAGATCGCCACAGGCGACAAGGGGAGGTCATCAGGGTGGGGGACAAGGTTTGGTTGTCCTCGGAGGGCCTTCCCACCAGAGGGAGGTGCAAAAAGCTGGCACCCAGACGGCTGGGCCCCTTCACAGTCACGCAACAGGTCAACCCGGTTGCCTTCAGGCTGGCACTGCCAGAGGACATGAGGGTGCATCCAGTATTTCATAGATCGCTGCTGTCGCTGTACAGGGAAAGCAGCAGGCTCCGAGACAGCGAACAGACCCCCGAGGGAGGGGGGAAGAGGGGAGGCAGGGAGCAACTCAATGAGGCCACGGCCATCCTTGATTCAAGGAGAGGGGTGGGGGGCCTGGAGTACCTCATGGCATGGGAGGATGCCCCGCCTTCCCAGAATGAATGGGTCCCGGCCACTCAGATACAGGAGGACTTCTTGGTGGAAGAATTTCACGCCCTCTTCCCACACAGACCCAAGCCCTGGCACATGGAAAGGGAGGGGGAGGGGGAGGGGGGGAAGTACTGGAGAGCAGTTCACCATGGGGATGGGAAGCGGAGTTTGAGGACCAGGAGGAAGAAGTATGTCCACCCTGTCAGAGGAAGAGGCAGACTGGCAGCGTATTTTTACCCCCACCAGCTCTGACGCCACGGACTTTTTGGGATTTCAGTCCTCCCAGGCGGAAGGAGGGAGCTCGCAGGACTGGGGGGAGGTGTTCACACCTACGGGCTCGGAAAGCACAGAGTTTTTAGGCTTTCAGTCGTCACCGACACCCGGGGAGCCCCCTGGGAGGGGAGAAGGGGAGCTTGGGAGGGGGATGGATGTGAGGGACAGGGGATATCGCGAAGTCCCTCCCCTCCTGAGTTCAAGCCCATCCCCGAGCGCAGGGGAAAGCAGGGAGAGTTCCGATTCCAGTGGGGAAGCAGGAAGTCGTGTCCGAGGCTCAGACAAGGTAGCGGAGCCAGGGTCCCAGGTGGGACAGGAAGGGGCAAGCAAGGGGGGGAGACCCATCCCCCCAACTCTGGAATTGCGCAGAAAGCGGAGAGGGAAGAGGATGGGTCTACCAAAGTTGTTATGCTGGAGAAAAACGCGCCAAACGCCATTCGGAGGTTCTGATTCAAGCTGAGAAGATGTGTCCTTGTAAATAGCATTGCCTTCAGCACTGTAAATACGCAGCACCAATAAAAGATAAAATGCAGAGCTGTGTAGAGTCGTTACTCTGAAGTAGCCCACTCCGGCCACTGTGACAGTGTGCATGCACACTTCTTCAGATACACTGAAACAGAAGTCACCAGACCCTTATATATAGTGAGAGGGTGGGGAGGGGTATTACTCAGAAGGGGGGTGGGAATGGGTGATTGGCTGATAGGTGTGGTAAACCTGTTGATGAGAGTTAACGACTGCAATTGGTCTTACAGGAAAAAGCAAGGGGTGAGATGGCTAAAAATAGCTTTATCATGTATAATGAGATAAGAATCCAATGTCTATTCAGACCAGGTCTCTCCATGGTTTTAAGTTTGGTAATAAGTTGCAATTCAGCAACTTGTCTTTCCAGTCTATTTCTGAAATTCTTTTGTAATATGATACCGGTACTACTTTGAGATCTTGTATAGAATGTTCTGGGAGATTGAAGTGTTCTCCTACTGGTTTCTCTGCCTTGTGATTCCTGATGTCAGATTTATGTCCATTTATCCTTTGGCGGAAGGGACGCGGGTGGCGCTGTGGGTTAAACCACAGAGCCTAGGGCTTGCCGATCAGAAGGTTGGTGGTTCAAATCCCCGTGATGGGGTGAGCTCCCGTTGCCCAGTCCCTGCTCCTGCCAACCTAGCAGTTCGAAAGCACGAACTGCAAGTAGATAAATCAGTACCACTCCGGCGGGAAGGTAAATGGCATTTCCGTGTGCTGCTCTGGTTCGCCAGAAGCAGCTTTGTCATGCTGGCCACATGACCCGGAAGCTGTACACCGGCTCCCTTGGCCACTAAAGCAAGATGAGCGCTGCAACCCCAGAGTCGTCCACGACTGAACGTAATGGTCAAGGGTCTCTTTACCTTTACCTATCCTTTGGTGTAGGGTTCGGCCTGTTTGTCCAATATAGAGAGCTGAAGGGCACTGTTGGCATTTGATGGCATACACAATGTTAGAAGATGAACAATTAAATCGTTTGATGTTGTTGGGGCCAGTGATGGTGTTGTTCGAAGCTCATACCAATGACAAACTTAGTTGGTCTCTAAGGTGCTACTGGAAGGATTTTTTAAAATTTTGTTTCTCTTAATTTATGTTAGTCTTATCATTTGGACACCTTTCTAGACCACTATAATGCAATCATCTAGTGCAGGAGCATTCATTTCCCTGCAGTTATTATATCCAATTGCCATATGGCATGTTATCATTTCTCTGTGTTCTAAGAGGACATGATCCTTTACAAAACTCAGTAGTGGATTTATTGGCAGAGTATATCCTGCAATGCAGTCAGTTTCACCTAATACAACACACCAGAACAATATCATTTTAGGGGATGGTCAAAATATATGTATTCATAACTTTACATCTCCAACAGACATGTTTTGAATCTTAACAGATATGATGAAGTCTAGCTGGAGTTCAGTGTCCCCTGAAAATAAGTTTTTTCTCTTTGAGTGTCATACTGATCGTTTGTTGAGGAGAATGTCTCTGGCCTAGTAGGCCACAAGTTGTACAGGCCCATTCTCTAGGGCTTCAATTCACACCCTGAATGTACTGTTTGGGGATAGAAGGGATTGGCCCTAATAGCGGTATCTGATTTATGGGCTGAGTTATTGGGGGATACCTTAGAGGTGTGCAGCATCTCTACTTGCTGCCCTTTCATTTGCTCACTTGCTTTTTGCCAGGTTATTTCTGGGATCTGACCTAATTGCCAACAGCCCCCCGACCAAAGACCAGCCCAAATCCACACCAAGCGGGAGCTCCGGCGAAAGCATGGATTCCGTCAGCGTATCGTCTTGTGATTCCAACCATTCAGAGACTGAGGGCATCTGCATCTCTCCCACAGACACTCCTGATGACCCCCAGAAGAAAGTATGTATTTGCCAATGTCCAGAGGCGACTGCTCTTAATTTCTAGTAGGGGTGGTAGGCCTGCCAGCTGCCATCTTCCCCCTCATAAGAGCACTGGGCTGAGGGGAGGGGTTTAAATCTCTCCTGCAAGCCCAGTGCTGTGTGAGAGTGGTGTCTATGTTTGTCAGTCAGTGTGTGGTTGAAGGAACTGCAGAGAGGCCACACCTACTGTGATAAGATGCCGCTTTATGTTTTGTCCATGCCCTCTGCCTGCACGTAGCTCTTAAAGGGTGGACCTTGGCATGGGCATGGTCCCCCAAGCCAAAATGCTTCAGCCACTCCTAATTTGGAAGAAGTTTCTTGGGACTCATCAAAGGTGCTTTAAAGGCATGGTGTGTGGGCCACCCTATGCGTAACTGAACTGAGAGTGTTTAATTCCCCTGTTCTCTCTTGCTTCCATCACCTTCCTCCTTGTCTCAATCCCACCCCAACATTTTTTTTTTGCTGTGCACCTTGTGGCATTGTAAAATTCATTAAAGAGCCTCAAATAGTTGAGCCCTGGGGAAACTCGTAAGGCTTCTATTTTTATGGACAATGGCTAAGTTTCTAGCTATATGCAAAGTCATGCCCACTGAAATCCCTGAAGACCTGAGCAAGATGCTCTCCTGCAGGTGGGAGAGCTCCTTTGCAAGATGCTTCCAGAACATCTTTGAATCTGCTGCCATCTGCTGGCCTGCTCTTCTAAATGCAGGAAAGAAATTTGCAGTGCCCTTTAAGAGTGTTGATAGTTTGTTATTATTGGATAATTATATAAATCCAAAAGCCATCTTAGGTTCTGTAATGGCTCTTCTCCAGGCAAAAGTTTAATATGAATGGTAGCTAGAGATACAGGTCTAAAAGGCTCAGTGATCATTTCTCCCTTCAACTTTGAAGAACAGGAGGTCAATGTAAACTTTCCAGCTACCCAAGAAAATTGTGATATTCACTCATTAGATGGGTTGGCAAGAAAACATTTTTACAGAGCCTACCAAATTCCCATAAACTTGTTGGTAGCAGCAGTAACATTTTTTAAAATAGAAGGGAAGAAAGTCCACTTCTTGTGGGAGAGTCCTCTGTCGAAAAGCTCTTCTCATCAAGTTCTTCCTGAAGATTACTTAGAATCGCCTTTCATGTAACTTGAAGCCATTGGTTCAAGTCCTACCCTCTGGAGCAGGAGGGGGGGGGACTTGCACCATCTTCCATGTAACAGCCCTTGAGATATTTGATGATGTCTATCATATCTCCTCTCAGCCTCCTCTTCTCCAGGCTAAACATACCCAACTCCCTCAAGCATTCTTTATAAGATTTGGTTTCCAGACCCTGGATCATTTTGGTCACCCTCCTCTGCACAAGTTCCAGCTTGCCAATATCCTATGAGGAACGGCTTAGGGAGCTGGGTATGTTTAGCCTGGAAAAGAGAAGGTTAAGGGGTGATATGATAGCCATGTTCAAATACATAAAAGGATGTCATATAGAGGAGGGTGAAAGATTGTTTTCTGCTGCTCCAGAGAAGCGGACACGGAGCAATGGATTCAAACAACAAGAAAGAAGATTCCACCTAAACATTAGGAAGAACTTCCTGACAGTAAGAGCTGTTCGGCAGTGGAATTTGCTGCCAAGGAGTGTGGTGGAGTCTCCTTCTTTGGAGGTCTTTAAGCAGAGGCTTGACAGCCATATGTCAAGAATGCTTTGATGGTGTTTCCTGCTTGGCAGAGGGTTGGACTGGATGGCCCTTGTGTTCTCTTCCAACTCTATGATTCTTAAACTGTGGTGCCCAGAGCTGGACACAGGACTCCAGGTGTGGCTTGAATAGAGCAGAATAAGGCAGAATAGAACAGGACTAACACTTCCCTTCATCTGGACACTAGACTTATGTTGATGCAGTCTAGAATAGGATTAGCTTTTTTTGCTGCTGCATCACACTCATGTTAGGTTTGTGATCTATTCAGAGTCATGTTAGGTTTGTGATCTATTCTTATTTTGCGATTTCCCCCTTAGCTCTCTGAATCCTCCTCCTCTTGTTCCTCTATCCACTCGATGGACACATCTTCATCAGGGTTGTCATCCTTCACCAATGCCCTCTCGTCGCCTCCTTTACTGGTCAGCAACCCCAGAATGCACAAACGCTCCATCTCAGTCACCTCCATTACCTCAACCGTCTCGCCTCCCGTTTACAATCAGCAGAACGAAGACACCTGCATCATTCGCATCAGTGTAGAAGACAGTAATGGTAACATGTACAAGAGCATTGTGGTAGGTAATGGATGTCGGGGTGGCTTCCTTCCAGGTTGATTTCAGTCCAATCAGTGGTGGAGCATGTGCTTTTCATGCAAATAGCCTCAGGTTCTCTAGATAGGGCTGGATAAGGCTCCCTTCCAAAACCTTGGAGAACTGGATGGACCAGTGGCCTGACTCTGTAAAAGGCAGCTCCTTATGTTCCTACATTCTGTGCTTAACTTAAACTAAGACGCTCTGTGTGCATTTGTTTTTTTAGGTATAACTTTGCTCCACTTTCCATTTTAAAAAAGTCTCCTTGCCTGGTACCAGCTCCGGCACCATAACGCAGCCACACCAGGACTGAGAAAGCCAAAAAGTCAAAGCTTTTTCTTTCTCCCTCTTGAGGAGCAAAGTTGCTATGTGTTTTTTCAAGCTCTTTGAACAAACATTTTGTGATTGTGCTGTGAACCCCCCCCCCCCCGAGATGAAGGGCAGGATACTACTACTGCTGCTACAGCTACTATTACTAAAATGGTGAACCAGGATACTACTACTGCTGCTACAGCTACTATTACTAAAATGGTGAACCAGGAGTCTGGAGTACATAGAAAGCTGCATCTTAAAAAGAGTTCTTCTGTGCACAGAACCACGCTCTGCTTGCTGAACAAAGCCACTTAACAGAAGAGTGGTTAAATAAAAATCTAAGAGGTAATTAGTGTTTTCTAATTAGTCAGAAATTGGCCTGGGTCAGTTTTCCAGAGACCTTGGATGCTGCGGTTTCCCTAGAATGAAATGAAGCCTCACGTGTACCCATAGCCACCCCCCAACACAAGAGATCTCTGGCGCAGTTGCAGAATAGCCCACTCTGTATTGCCTGCCAGCACCTGGCCTTTCCCTTTGCTCTCTCAGTCAGGACTCAGGGATGGAACTGTGCTTTCCAAGGAGTGGCAATGCTTCTGGGAAATCCTGCTGCATGGGATTACACCACAAAATAACAATATAGGGGGAGTGGATAATGTACAGCAGGGATCAGGAACCATTTTGGCCTTGTGGGCCAGAGTTTTGCCTCTCCCCACCCCACAGGCTAGCTTTGACAGGTGGTGGGACCACCCACCCACCATAGTGATATCAGCTGATGGACAGGTGAGTGAACAAGGGGGGACATGGTGTGCCAGCAGGCTTGAACTCATCAGCTGATGTGCAGGGAGTTCAATCCTGCTTTTCAGTCATAGGACCCAATGACATCCCTGCCTGCTCTGTATGTGTTGTCACATATAATAGGTGTGATTGGGGGGGGGGGGAAATGACATTGTGAACTAAATGGGGAGACATTTGGTCTGTGGGCCGAAGGTTCCCCCCACCTCCAACAAGGTGACTTAATTTTTCAAACCACACTTTCATACCATAGTTTGGTAAGCATTTGTTTGAACAGCTCATAGCTGGATTGACGTCATATGCTTCCATAAACACTGGCTCCGGAAATAGACTTGTTTGTGGGGACGAGAGTGTCTACACTGGGATGCGATCTTTTCTTCTCAACAAAGTGTTGTCACAGGTCACTGCCACCTGAAGGTTTAAGCCATAGCTAACATTTCATTTCAGAAAGAGTCATTTTAATACCTTGTGTGCTGATAATAGGGAACAGATAATTAAAGCCTGCTTCAAGTTCTGCTTCTGAGAGCATGCTGGCCTTAATGCAAATTCTTCTTTCCAGTTGACTAGCCAAGACAAGACTCCAGCCGTCATCCAGAGAGCGATGCTGAAACACAATCTGGAGTCTGACCCTGCACAGGATTATGAACTGGTGCAGGTCATCTCTGAGGACAAAGGTAAGAAAAACAGCACCTTGTGGGTGCTGCCTTGTTCTGAAGGTAAAGGAGGGTCTACACTACACCCCTCCTACATGACACACCGGAATGTGTTGCCCCTGACCTAAAATGATGCACTTATCCACTCTGTACTTATCTATCCTTGATAGAACGAATGTTCTTTTATGGTGCATCTAATACTTACTCAAGGAGAGCTCCAGAGCGGATCAATCAACGTAAACGATTGTGCTGTTCCCCAAGAAACATAGCTAATTACCTACAGATTATGCAGGTGAGAAGAGGCTAAGGGTTTGCCTACATGTTCTATTCCATCAGCTCAAAAGTTGGTATAGCTTTGACTGGAGAATTGTGAAGCTCCCTTCCCTAGAAACAGTAAGAGAAGGTGGGGGGGGGGGAGAGAATCAGAGACAAACACTAAGGAAAGCAAGAGCTCTTCTCATCCAGTCTCTTGCTTCTCACTGCTTGTGATAATACCTCTTAAGTCACCAGCTAGTGATGTCTAGGGGTTGAGAGCAAGAGCAATGATTTCACAGGTAGGCAGGCCCCCTTTTCACAATGGGCAAGTTCTGCAAGACAAAATGAATGGGGTGCCATTGGCAGGGACAGAGGGCACAGCTTGCTCATTCAAAGAAAAGGGGAGCCACCAGGGTGAGGGTGAAGCTAGATAGGTTGCAAGAGTTCTGACCACAATGGGATCTCCGGGCATCTTTTGCTCAGAGGTTCAAAGCCCGGGGAAGGAGGCAACTTGCACCAGGGCTACAATGCTGGAAGAGAGGGCCACAGGCCCTTCTGTGTGTAATTTGATCAATCAAAATATCACACTCTCACGCCTACCTGCTAAGAGGGCACAAAGGAAGTGCTCATGTAGTAAGGGGTCATAGAGGGCTGGCCCCTACACTCTAGAGGCCATTCACAGGCCACCCTGCTCCTCATTATGTTGGACATTTTCCTATTTGCTTCATAGTGCAGAGAATCCAGCAGGACTCACTCATGCTCTTTGTTAAATTTTCTTTGTTACAAACCCAGACCATGAGAAGACAGTGCTAAAGTGCTTAGAGCACAAGCAATTGCCCCAACCAGTATTGCTTTCTCTTTATTGTACAGTAAGCCTGCAACTTACACAGGGGTTATGTTCTGGGGATTGTGCCTAAAGGCAAAATTGTGTGTAGTCAACACACATTCATTCATTCATTCATTCATTCATTCATTCATTCATTCTATTTGTATCCCACTTTCCAACAAAAATGAACATGCTCAAAGCAGCTAACAATGGCAGGGAGGGTTGCCAAAGTCCTCCCTCCCCCTGGATTCCCACCCCTGTTTAATGTCTTCCCAAGTGCATAAAACTGAATACGCAAAAGTTAAAAGTACGGTAGGTAAGTTGTGGGCTTCCTGTACTAAAAAATAGGGGAGTGTTTCACCATCTGTTATTTCCTTTAATTGCAGAATTAGTCATCCCGGACGGTGCAAATGTATTTTACGCCATGAACAGCCAGGTGAACTTTGATTTCCTCCTCCGAAAGAAAAACTCCCTCGACAGGGAAGTGAAACTGAGGAGCCGCTCCAGCTTGACTCTCCCTAGGACCAACAAGAAGGGCTGCTGGAGCCACAGAAACAGCAAAATCACACTTTGAGGATGGATAAGCCAATGCAAGGCAGATGGGGTTTCAAAGCAACCGTTGCCACCATCCAGTATTGCAACAATCTTCACAAATGATTGTGTCAGTATTCAGCTTTGGGAATACAAAGCTAACACTTGTTATTAACAGGCACACCTTTATACACAATGGACCTGAGTGGAAAACCGCCTACAGGCACTCCCTGACCCCCCACCCCCTTTTTTTGCACAGCCTCCAAGAATAGATGGCCACTTTCTACCAGGAATGAAAAGTACAGTACACCTAAACTTCACAATCCTCTTCAATTACTCTCAAGCCTCTGTTATGCCAGTATTAATTGGGAATACTTTCTTTTCCTTCCTTTTTTAACAAGCGGAAGAAAGCTCTTCTACCAGTTCCATCTGTATTTACAGGAGGAGGAAGTGGAGGAGCATAATTTTGACCATTGGCCAAATGATGACACTGGCAGAAAAGCTCGTGTGGATGGACTGATGGTTTGTTTCCTACCTGCTGTTTCCTACCTGCTTAGGGAAAGGAACAGAGCTGCTGAAACCAGGAGAATATTAATATTAATATTATTATTAATATTAATATTCTCTCCTAGAATATTAACCCCCTGCCACCCCCGCCACCCTCACGCAATGCAGCTTCATATTGTGCTGGTTTTCCAACTCTGTCATCTAAGCTGGAAAAATACACCCCCTCCTTCCTACGGAACATTAAGCAAATACTATCCAGTCGAAGGCCTTGTTCTCTTGTGTGGGAGAGAGGAGGCGGGAAAGACAATATAAATGCACACTACTTTTCTTAATGCCCCTACATGGTTTTCCCATGCTTTGCTAACCTATTTATCTAAAGAATGTCAAAGTCTTATTTCTTTGGAGTGTGCAGTTTTGACTCCCTCCCAAGTGTGGAGCTGTTTACCTGTATTCAGCCATATTGGCATTGTAGCAGACCATATAACCACGTTTTTATAGTCAGTCTAAAAAATAAAACAAGAAAGCCAAATGTAACTAGTAGCCAGCATTTGAGGATACCACAGCCTCGTGGAATTTGTTAATGATTAAAGAAGCTCCCTTCTCTTAGAAGACATCCTTTAACTGAGTAATTTCCTGATGTGGCAGATCCTGAAAGGAATAAATAATGTAGCCCCTTTAGAGCACCACATTGCTATTTTATTTTGGCCACATGTTCAGTGACAACACCTTTCAGAGCACATGCTAAGCTGATGTATAAATCACAGGAAAGATTGAAATCAAAGCCATAGTGGAGATAGGTGGCTGGCAAGATAGTGAAAGAAAGAGATTGGTGGGTGCCTCATGACAGCCTTTCCGCTACTTCTTGGTTGGAGAGAAGGCTCCTTCCCCTCCTTGGTTACCATTCAGCAGCTGTGGCCTTTTACCTGCTCACCTGCCCCTGCTACCTCATTGGCTGCTTGCTGGAACAACCTTTTCCCTTACAAGAACAGACTGTGGGGTGGTTTCCCCCCCCCAAATGCCTCTTTCCAAAAGCAAACTAGAACTGCAGCTCTCCAAGCAATTGCTCGGGAGCAAGTTGCCCCAAGGCGAATAGGACTTGCCTCCTTGTAAGAATGCTTACGATACAGCCTTAGTTACACATGGAAGGAGGGATTTTGCTTCATTTGTAGCACTAATTTTAAAATATATGGCCTGGATCCAAAGACCTGATGCAAAGTGCCTGTCTCTCCTTCTCTCTTCTGCTCTGCCCTCCAATATATACCATAAATTTATTTGGAAGCTAAATATGGTTTGCCATGCAGTAGGGGATAGGAGTGTTGCTGTTTGAGAAGAACAAATCCTATGTTTCCTTGGGATCATGAGAGTGCTTTCCCAATTCTTTGGACCCTGGCCTATGTATTAAGCCGTACCACATGATCATAATCAGAGCCGTATATACAATGCACTTCAGCAGAAGCAAAGAAGAAGTACCCTGGGGGCAGAATCCAGCTTCCTAAAACATCTCACCTTTCATTTTAAGAATAAAAAAGCAAGTTTCTGTCCATTACGGCCACAAGAGATGTACTTGAAAAAGGCTATGGATAATGCCTAGTGAGATTTCAGGTGCCCAAGAGGTGACTAAATATGCTCCAGCAGACTAAACTGAACAAGTTCTGTGAAGTAAGAGCAGTCATGCACATCCACTTAATATGGCTCACAGAATGCAGGACTTGGTTTGCTCTGGCACTGAACTTTATTTTAGAATAATATACACAGCTGCTGCTAACAGCTCAATAGTCAAGCGTTTGAAAAACCATCTGGTCTTATCAGATAATGCATTTTGCACTATGCGAAACTTCTTTCTGTTTCAAGATACACTCTTTCCTGGCTTACGTAGCTTAAATCCCCTCACAGTGTTATTGCCTAGAGGAGAGAAGGGTTATTTCAAAACTGAGCCTTAAAAGTGTCCAGAGTGAAGATGGATTTTCAAAAACCAAGATGCATTCTCTTTGTTTTCTGGGGAAAGAAGCAATGCAACAAATGTGTTATATGTGTAAGTATATGCACATACTCAAGACTCTGTATATATCTGTAGAATCAGCTAGATTTTTATATTGTTAAGCTTGTGATGATAAAGTGTCTTTCTAAACAAAGGCGAGAATTATTAACAGCTGGTGCCTAAAGAGTTTCCTTTATTTTGGTGCTAATGCACACCCTTTTTGCTAAGCTATTTAAACTTGTTCACTGTTGGATTTTCATCAGCAACCTATCCTTGAAGATACTCAGAATTCACAACTATTTCACAATCCAGGTTGATTTGAATATGAAATCACCTCATAATTCAAGTGCTTTGGACTTTCTAGAATCTCAAGAGTTTTGATTTTGGCAAGTGTCAGGTCACTATTTCCAATGAACTGTCATATGCTCAATAACAGCAATCCAACATGATTCCAGCACACAATGAGTATTAGAACCACAGGAACAAAGGAAGCTGCCTTATACACAGAAGTGCATTTAACTCAGCAGACTAACAGCAGCTCTCCAGGGTTTTAGGCGGCGGGGGGGGGGGGGGGTTGGGTCCTCTCAGCCCTACCTAGAGATGCCCAGGAGTTTCTGCATGCAAAATGGATGCACTACCACTGAGCCAATCAATAAAGGTAAAGGTAAAGGGACCCCTGACCATTAGGTCCAGTCGTGACCGACTCTGGGGTTGCGCGCTCATCTCGCATTATTGGCCGAGGGAGCCGGCGTATAGCTTCCAGGTCATGTGGCCAGCATGACAAAGCCGCTTCTGGCAAACCAGAGCGGCACATGGAAACGCCGTTTACCTTCCCGCTGTAGCGGTTCCTATTTATCTACTTGCATTTTGACGTGCTTTCGAACTGCTAGGTTGGCAGGAGCTGGGACCAAGCAACGGGAGCTCACCTCATCACAGGGATACGAATCACCAACCTTCTGATCAGCAAGCCCTAGCCTCAGTGGTTTAACCCACAGCGCCACCTGGGTCTATCACATGCTGAAATGAAGTATCATTGGATAGCAGACCAACAGCAAATATTCAGAAATAGTTGGTGTATATCAGACATTACATTCATAAGGGTTGTTTTTGAGAGTGAATTAGTTCCAGCTTACTGAAACTGTAATGTTATTAACAATAATGTTAATGAAATCAGGACATTCAAAATGAATTGCCTGAGCCACAATCCAGCTCAGACATTGCAACTTAACGTACATGTTACATGGAGAAGTTCTTTCTCCCTAATATGTAAAAGTACTCGGCACATCTAAGTTTGTTGACTTGCTCATGAGGCTGTACAGTTGGTGTGAACAAATTGGTGGCTTGCAAGTGACCACATATTATTAGGCAGTCTGAGTAAACTGCAATTCATTTGTGTAATCAATCAAGCTGTCCTTTTTGCTAGAGTAATTTATCACATGCACAGCAGTTCATATTCACTGACACTCTCTAAGCTCTTAGTTTTCCTTCTGATTCCCACCCCTTTATACATTCCTAAGCTTTGCTTGCTTTTTGATGAGTCCTGTCCCTCCAATGGACAGAGCTTCCTTCATCTCATAATCATTTCCATGATTTCACAAGATTCCTTTTTATTTTCTTCAGTTAAGAAGGAAACATGCTGTTTTCAATCAGGGAAACACTCTGAATACTACCAAATGAAAGCCGCCCACTATTATGTCTGTGTTTTCATACTCTGAAAACACTTTACTCTGCCCCCAAGAAGCTGGCCATGAAAAACCCTGCATCACTTCCTAGCAAATCACTTGAGTGAAAACACATTGTGCTAAGATTTTAGAAACAGCCGTTGTTAAGGAAACAAAACTTTGCTTTCTTTGAAGAACTCTCCTAGGGATGAGAGTATAACACAGAATGCCTGCCCAAGCCCTAAGAGACTCTGGACTGTCATGATCCTATTCGCTCCCATTTTATTTGTACCCTTCCAAAATCCTGTGCTGCATTTAAACAATCCTGGACCATTCCAGAAAAAAGCTATTTTACCACCACTCCCATCCATCAATGTTATGGAGAACTGTAATGCGATTTGGGGAAGGAGGAGGAAAACCACAAAAAAATCAAGTGAAACTACCTTGCTTTTTCAAGAACAAGGCTTCCTAAATATGGACCAGCAAACACAAAACTAGCCTTCCTTCTTTTCTGCAGTTTTAAGTCTTCCCAGGTATATTCTGAACTTCTCTTTGTCCTACTTTGGACACTCTGGTGTAGCAGGAATGCCAACTTGCTATAGCTTTCTTCACTTTGTGACTTCATTTTTAGGAAACACTGCAGAGCATCATAACTAGAGCCAGGGGAGGCTACAACATAGCAGCTGGAGATCATGAAACTTAAATTGCATGCATTAAGGCAGCCCTGCTCTCATTCTGTAGGGGCACAGTTTACATCATTTCTCTGCTGTATGGTGAGGAAGGAGAGCCCCATTCTCATCACACAACACAATGCATACAACTTGCCCATGCAGAAAGGGAACAATCTCCTCCATGAGCAGTTCACTGGGTTTTTGTGGGGGGTGTTTTTGATCACTGCCACTAAGAAGACAGGGGTAGGGCTGAGAAGAGAGTGGGTGACTGTGTGCTGGTTGGAAAAGCTTCATGGGCTAGGTCTGGCCAATAGTTTGTCAATTCCATCCCTGCTGTAAGCAATTTAGGGCCAATTGGTAAATTACTTCCGTAGTGTGGTTGTACTTTTCAACAATCAGTTCTCGTTTCTCCAAAGCGTCTGTACCCAGAGTACTAAATGGGTCAGACTAGGTTGTTAAGTACAGTGGTACCTCGACTTATGAATGTTTCTACTTACGAATGGAGCTCCGTCCGCCATCTTGGATGCGGTTTAGATAGGATTTTTTCTACTTATGAATTTTTAGATACGGTTGCTTCTACTTACGAATTTTTTCTCCCATTGCGTTCCTATGGGATTCGACTTACAATTTTTTTCGACTTACGAATGTGCGTTCGGAACACATTAGAGGTACCACTGTAATTCAGTTCCAAACCAACAGGAAGTGCATGCATCCATGGTGAGAATCGTGAGATGAGATTGCACAGGAACAGCAGATTCACTGCTGAGGTAATGAAAGGATCAAAGCCCCTGGGGCTCCGATATCAATTAGCACCCCCTTCCTTTCACCACAGAGAAAGGTATGGCAGGGGCACACCAGACTTACCTGTATCATTGCAGTATAATCTTTTCTCCCAGGAAGAACTCTAAGTCAAGTGGCCAACTGCAGCAGCCCTGCCACACCAAGACACACGTATCAAAGCAACCTTGCTGAATCTTAAGCACATCTTAGGCTCAGTGCCTGGATGGGACATCGTCAGAGATATCCAGGTATACAGGCTTGGAGTTCTGAGTGAGAAATATCCAGCTGGCTTCTGCAACAAGATTCTGGCCCCCTCCAAGCCATTTCAAGACCAAAGGAGCTTTACCAGGTGCCATTAATCTTTCAAAGCAGAGATGACAAACTCCAGCTGGACTTGGGAGTGGCCAATCGGATCGCATCACACCATACTGCCAGTATTTAAAGTCACAAATAAAAGACCATGACAACAGACGAGTTGACTTGCTATATATTATCAGACCAGCTGATAAGCAGCAACATTATCCCCTTTAGGAAAGAGTGTAATAGGATACTACAGTTATTCCATTTAAGAACAACAATTCCTGTGTACAGCATCTACAGCAGGTTAAGCAGATAGAGTTTCTTCCCTTAGTTTTTTATTTAAAAAGTTTTGTTTCAGTAATGATTTTCCCTTCAAACTCTGAAGTCTACATTACAAGATTAAATGACCGCTTGACTTCGGGTGCATTTATAAAGATGTGGTGTTAGTGTGTTGAAACACTGTCCAGCAGGGAGGGTATCACAGCTCATCCCAAAATGGAGAAGCGTGATTTTCATGATGGGGGTGACAAAGACAAGAATTCAGTACGCAAACAGTTTAAGTTATCTTAAAAAACAGAGATCAGCAAGCTTGATACAACCAGAGATTTCTCTTTGGTACAATGTTGAAAGGGAGCCCTCATGTGGGGTCTTTGAAACAAATAATGTCTGTCTATTTTAAAAATGAATTAGCAGTCAAGAGATGTTTAAGACTGCTCACGCTCAAAAAAACACAAGACATTTTGTTATAGTCATCTCAATTTACAGTCACCATTCGCCCTTCTATCTATATAAAATGGGAGAAGCAGGGTTCTGTTCTGATGACCAACCGCTTGACAATTATTCCAGACGATATTTCAGTTTTTAAAAAGGTATCTGTGCCCAAGGCCGGGGGTTGCAATGTTTGGGAGGCCAGAGACAACTGCTGTAATTTGTGAAGGGCAGCCACCCGGCAAAAACCTCGCTAGGCGCTGCAGGGGCTTGCTCAGCCAACGCACGCTCTCCCTGCTGCGCTCTCCCTGGACGGAGGCAAGGGGCAGGCTATTGAGGGGCATCACACCACCCACAAGCGTGATGCCACCTTGCATACGTTTTGGGGCAGGGCGCATGTTTTGGGGGCGCGGTGGGCAGCCGTGATGGCGCCCCTGGGATCGCGCCGCTCGGGGCGACCCACCCGCACCACCCCTATCTTCCTACGCCCCTGACTACAAATAATTCTGCAGGTTGGAAGTTGCTGTAGAAATTCTTCATAACTCCCACCACCAGTCTTTGTATCTATAAATAAATACAAGTTATTTGCACCTTTGGGGACTCACAATAGACAAAATAAAGATCCACTTGGAATTCAGATAGATAAAGACACGGGATAATTTTTGGCAGTAACTCTTTGACAGTCTCCCCCTCCCTACACTATTTCTCTCAGAGAACATGGTTGACAAAGCCCAGCAGCAATCCAATAATTAACATGGAAGGGCCTGTAAACCTCTCCCAGTCCTCTGTATATATTAATCTTTATAAATACAGTAATTCTACACAAAGTGTAGAAAGACATTGTTTATGAAAGCTTTGTCCTTTCAGAGTGTAAACTTGCTGCCCTCTAGAGTCCTCCAGAAGCTCAACTGAGGGTCCCATGGTACAAACCCCTACATGGAAAAAATGGCCTACTGTCAATACAGTATTTCTCAGAAGACTCAGTCAGGCTCAGCCACTCCTCCTATAAAACAAGAGACTCTTGTTCAGTTAAAACCAGTCAGCTCAAAATGACGGCATCTGCCAGTTTAGACAGAATGTTAATATCTCTGAAAGGTTCTAGGTCAAAAGATGGCGCATGAGGCAAGTCCAGCTGTTGCCAATGTTGTCAGGGGTTCCTTGGCCAAGTGAACAGTCATAGCTCATCCCTTGCTGATGCTGCCTCCAGAGAGGGCTGAGGTGGAAGAGCATCTTTGTTCTGGGCATCTGTGCGGATCTGGCCCTGCTGCCGGGATTTCCGAGAGAGTGTTCTGTCCCAGTCAGTGGCTACGGTCTCATTGTCCCAGATTGTGGATGTCTCTGTGTCGCTAAGGTATCCTGGCTGCCCAGTGTAGTGTGTTGGATAGACCAGCAGAGGCTCAGCAGAGAAGGCTTTCAAGTCTCTAGGTTCATAGTATTCCATGTACTTGGCACTAAAGCGGAGAAAACAACAACATCAGCATGGCCACAGATACAAAAGGGAATATTTTAGCACTACACTTTAATGCCATGGGGATTTTTTTGTCTTGGATATTTCATAACAGATAGGTCAGAGCTGTTCAGTAGAAAATCACTTCTTCAGTAAATTCGGCCTCAATCTAGTAGTAGTAGCGGTAGTAGTAGTACCCACCCTTCACCCTAAGGCAGGCATCCCCAAACTTTGGCCCTCCAGATGTTTTGGACTACAATTCTCATCTTCCCTGACCACTGGTCCTGTTAGCTAGGGATCATGGGAGTTGTAGGCCAAAACATCTGGAGGGCCGCAGTTTGGGGATGCCTGCCCTAAGGTCTCAGGGCAGGCTACCACAATTAAAACACAATATTAAAAACAGTTTAAAACAACTTAACCGTCACAGAAATGAGGTTGGTCCTAAAAATATACAACTCAACTATCAGAAGCCAGAATAAAGAGGTGCATCTTCAACATTTGTCAAAAGCTGTATAATGAAAGTGCTACATGCACCTCTGTGGGGAGCCAGTCCCACAACTTTTCCACTGCCAGAAAGAGCGCCCTCTCCTGGGCCTCTGAGGGTAGTGGGAGGGCCCAAGAGGGAAGGAAATGGCCTTTCAGGTGTTTGGGGCCTGAGTTGTTTGGGGCTTTACCACTAACACTAGCACCTTAAATTGGGCCTGAAAGCGAATTGGCAACCAGTGCAACTATTTTAAAACATATGAGATATAAACGGAACCCCAGCCAGTAATCTGAGCATTGCATTTCGGATCAGTTGACGTTTCCAAATCGTCTTAAAAGGCAGCCCCACATAGATCACATTGCAATAATCCAAACTCGAAATTATCAGAATATGGAGTACAGTGGTCAAGTCTTCTCTGTCCAAAAGGGGGCGCAGCTGGCAAATCAGCCAGAGCTGGGGAAATAATAATAATAATAATAATAATAATAATAATAATAATAATAATAATAATATATTTGTACCCTGCCCATCAGACTGGGTTCCCTTAGCCACTCTGGGTGACTTCCAACAAAGATTAAAAATACATTAAAACATCATTCATTTAAAATTTCCCCAAACAGGGCTGCCTTCAGATGTCTTCTAAACATCAGATAGTTGTTTATTTCCTTGACATCTGGTGGGAGGGCGTTCCACAGCGCGGGTGCCCCTACCGAGGACACCCTCTGTCTGGTTCCCTGTAACCTCACTTCTTGCAATGAGGGAACCGCCAGAAGGCCCTCAGTGCTGGATCTCAGGGGGGGGGGCTGAATGGTGGGGTGGAGACGCTCCTTCAGGTCTACTGGGCCGAGACCATTTAGGGCTTTAAAGGTCAACACCAACACTTTGAATTGTGCTCAGAAATTTGAATTGTGCTTCCTCCCCACCGAAGCTGCCTGAGCCTCCAGTGACACTGCTGAATGCAGAAGCCTCTGAAGCTGTGAACCTGCTCCTTCCAGGTTCTGTGTCGATAACTTACCAAGATTATGACTTTTAATGTATTATATAATTTACCAAGATTATGACTTTTAATGTATTGTATGCTGCATTTCAACATAATAAAATGTTTCCAGTATTTTTAAAAAAGGATGTACAGAATTGAAAATGAAAACTGAGCAACAGGTAAAAGTAACATACAAAGAAAATGAAAAAGTAGCAGTTGTTAAAAACCCTGGAGAAAATAAAAGGTCTGCACCTGGTGCCAAAAACACACCAAAGGTGAAATGGCACCAAGTCTGCTTCTCTGGGGAAATAATACCCCCCCCCGGTCCCATCATATTTTAATTTTTGCTAAAACCATTTTCTAGGCTGCATTTCATTTTTAAAAATCCTAAAAGTGGTTAACAACCACGGATTCATACAGCCATGCTAAAACAAATCAATACAATAAAATGTCATGTGGACATTATAGCATCGTTGTTTGGGGACGCCTGGGCAAAGAGGTGCGTGTTAAATAAACCACAAGAACACACCACCACTGGAGTCCATTTATCACAGGGCACTTGCCTCATGTCATATTTTAATTTAAAAATTTTAACTGATCAATAAAAGATATCAAGAGGATCACATTACACACAGAGAGACACACAGAGAGAGACTTACTTATCTAAAGTTCTGTTGCTATCTACACTACCTATTTCTTGGTCTTGACTCAAATCAACTCCTTTGTGACCTATTCCCTTACTCTCCCTGGAAACATGCCTGCTTGATATAGGTGCCTTACCCCCTTTCTTCCCATCCATCCCCTCGTTGTGCCTTTCTCAGAAACAGTGCTTCTCTGCATCTACAAAGTCATTCCCAAAGTAGTTGTAGCGGCAGTTTTCGCAATGACTAATAAATGCAATCAGAATTTGGTTGAGGAACCCAGGTTCCAGTAGGAGGCAGGTGCTTGCTTCCCACAGTGCTATGCAGTATGGGGCAAACCTAGCTAACTAGTCCAATACAACTCAAGCAGAACAACTAAACTTACACTGGGTGCTTGTTGTACATGATTGGCAGGAATTCATCTACAGGCAACATCTTGCTGAAAGGTTCGGCTCCTATCAGCTTCCGAGCTCCTTGCAAGGAGATGGCATAGCCCAGTGTCCAGTAAGAGTAATCAGCTTCCACGAGGTTCATGACATTGGGAACAGCCTTTTCTGGACGCTCCACCTGCATCCGTTTCCGGCCAATGTATCTAGAAAGAAAAAGACAGGTGGTTCTGCCATGGAATTGACATTCTGTTCACATACATGTCACAGGTATGTAGGCCCATGAAGCTGAATCCAAGCATGTGTGGACCTCATCACTGCCTGGATGGAAAACCACTGGGAGCTCCATGGAAGCTGTTTTGAGCTTTATCAAAGAAACATGGAGATCTAAGAAATAAACAGCCAGTCACACACAGTTCTTGACAGTAAGGTCATGTTATGCTATAAATATTAGAGAGAAAACTCAAAACCCAAGTGAAATTGTCTTAAAAATGAGTTTTGCATCTCCAGACAGGGAAGGCCAGTGGGGCTATAAAGCCACAGCAAACGAGAGACCAACATTCCTATCTAGTAGAGGTTGCCTGGTGCATTTCTGTACGAGACATTGGCCAAAACCAATTAGACACTTTCCAATCAGTTTTCACTGGTACTGAGCAGTTAGGGACCGTCTACAAATAAACTGCTTTAAGTAAAAGGCTAAACTTCATGAAAAAGTGTGCCTTAATTTCCAGACTTTGGGGGAACATCTGCATGTGGTAGTCATGCTGGAATCATGTCAATGAAACCTAAAAGCCACCCTTTTTTTCCACTTTCCTAAAGCGAGAGCTGATCAATTCTTAGGCATTCTTTTCTCCTATTTTAGTGTTAGGTGCTTTTATAGCTACAACTATGGATCATTTCCAAGCTCCATGGAAGGAAGAGAAGACTTTTCACAGGCAGAATCAGAGAAGACCTTTCACAGCCAAAATCAAGTGGAACTTACATGAGCTCCCAGTCAAGCTGGGCTCTTTCAATATCATCCATTAACTTTGTGAGCTTCTTCTTGAACTGGTGCTCAAAGCGCACGTCATCTTCAATGACCAGGATTTTATCCAGCTCCTTGTCTTGCACCTTAAAGGAATAGTTTGTGGGAGGAAAGTAACTGAAATTGACTTTACTTGTGGTACCTGGAGTGAGCTGTGTTGTCTGCTGTGGGGCAGCCTGAAACTGTACCAGATGCAGAACCAATGCCAAATTCGTTTGAGCTTCATCTGTGCTACACATCCATCTACCTGTTGCAACATTATAGTTTTTATTGATTATTTTAAGGCTCTGAAAGTGACATAAAGGGCCAAAGGGGTAGAACTTTCAAAGCAGGTGACTCTGTGCCAGAAGTAAATTGCTTTTGCAAATAATTCAGCAATTTCAAAAGAAAGATTAGATGTAAACATACAATGTCAATAGTTGTCAGCTGATGATGCCAAACCCTGTCTCCGTCTGCCGCCATTTTATTACTGAAAAGCATCTGATTTTCAGTGCTCTCAAAAGACTCCCCCATACATCCCAGCATAATTACAATCAAGACAAGCAGTTAATAGACTTCACCTCCTTCCAGATATAGTAGTGGCTAAGAAAACAGCCAATCTCTCCTCTAGTCAGCACCCTTGAGGAGTAAGGATCCTGGTAGCCAGGAAGCATGTCTATGTTGAGAGCTTTCAGCTGAGTTGCATTCAATGCTCTGCAAGGTACAAGGGTTGAGTCACCTAAGCATAACTTTTCAGGATATGGAGAAAGTCAATGCATGCAGAAGAATGAAGTGGTAGAATGGGCTGCACCAGTGTAGACTCCAAGGATAACATCATTTAAATTCCCTCTTCTGCTAAAAACTCTCTGTCAATAGAAAACCAGCACCGAGTGGGAATAACTTTTCTTCCAGATAATGCTAGTCTTCTATTTGCAGGATATTTTTTTACCTGGGTGAACCTTTACAAGTAGTTACCCCACCATCTCCCGTCCAGTCATTTCTTTCTTTCTAGTCTGAGAGCTTTAACAAGATTAACCTGCTGTTAACATGGCCTTGGATTTTCTAATCAAGAGGATTGTGTGTGAGAGGAGAGCAAATCTCAGCATATGAGAAGGTATCTGTCACTTGACTTGGAGCCAACTGCAAGAAACCCTGCTATCAACATCCTCTTTAGAACAATCTTCTCTTGTGCAACTATAGAAAGCTTTGGGTATATTAAACTGGCCTGACAATTCTACTTAACAAATGCATTTCGGTTAAGAGAGGTGGATTTAAATATAACAGGTACAGGAATCTAACAGCAAAAATCTCCCATGCAAGCTCCCAGGGAAATATGGACTATGCAAGCAGCTTGATAGCGCTCCATTTCTCCAGGGGATTGTACTCGTTAAAATTTGGTTCTACAATATTCTAGTTCACAAGCTCTACAGGAGTATCAAAAGAAAAAGCCAACTTGAAAATATTTTCTGCATCAAAATATACTGCAGATCTCTGAGAGCCTCTTTGCTCTTACAACCCCTAAACAGTTTAGATAACTTGCAAGAGTCAGAATAACCTGTCCTCAGATGAGCCTCTCCTCTGTGCATCTGTATGGGAGACCATGAGCAGGTTCTTCTGAAAACAGGGATTTCTGCTCTGTCTCCCAGTGACCAACTGCTCCAATTTCCCAGTTCAGAGAGATGCACCAAAACTGACCACACTCAGCAGAGGCTAGTTGAAAGGCCAGAGTGGCTGAATCATGCAGAGATCTCATGCAGAGACCCTGATCTGCTCCAATTTCCCAGTTCAGAGAGATGCACCAAAACAGAGAAGCACATTAGTACTCACAGGCAAATAATGCATCACACGCCATTTCCGCTAGCCATCTAATTCACAGCACTGAAAACTATCTAGTGGGGTTGTCAAGGCAGAATGTTCAAACTTTGCATCATCTAGTGTTTAGAATTCACAAATGGCAGCACATTAATAAAAAAGACAAAATACCCTAACCATCTACTCACTTTCCATCCACAGCTTCCACTAGTTTGACTGCAATTTCCTGCTCGTACAAAGTTCGCAGCATTCTGTCTCGCCTGTCTTTCCGGCGCTTGAGGTTGATCATAAAAATCTACAGAGAAAGAAGCTAGGAGTTTCAGTGCAGATCTAAACAAGCCAATGGGAGATTTGCGTGGCATAATGGAAAAGTTTGTGGGTGTTATGGGACATAATCAAAATATAATCACCACCTGAGAAGTAAAAAAAGTGATGGTTCAAACAAGTGTAAAAGTAAATTTGAAATGGAAAAAAACTGCTAAGAACTCAAATAAATTGGGAGAAGAGTTGATAATTTTACACTTGTACGTATGAACATAAGACACTGCCTTAACTGACTCCTACCTCACTATTATCTACACCGTGGCTGCATTTCCACATAATGCTAAGCCATGTTGTAATCATGGTTTGCTCAATGAATAACATCACCTTACAGGCAAGCAAGAAAACAAACTATAGCATGTTTCCCCATAGCTTGGTTTTGTTAACCAGCTGTTCTTTCCTCGTGCCTTTCTGGCTTGGTGAGTGTGTGGTCTGGGAAAACAAACCATAGTTTGCTTAACACTAAACCATAGTTTTAAAAAGCTAAGGTTTGTAAGCCAGCAACAAATCCTGGCTTCACTTTAGTTTGGTGACGGAAATCAAGCAAGGGTTAGTCTGCCTGGATGGGTTTGCACGTTCAAACAAAGCAAAGACTAAGCCAACCACCAAGACTAAATTAGCTCTGACTCAGCATTATGTCAATCAGGTAAATGTCTGGCAGCAGCTGTCCAAGATTTCAGGAAGTTCAACCTGGAGATGCCAGCGATTAAAACTGAGGCCTTCTGTATACAAAGCACATGCTGTACTTACGAGGTATGGCCCTTCCCCAAGGTGCGCATGCATTTTAAGTTATTCCAGTCTTCTGTTGGGACTAAGAACACATTGGCACCTACATTGTCTGAACTCAAGGTTTATCCTACTATTTTTTAAACACATACACACACACCACCACCACCACTAGTAAACAGTGCGTGGAAAAAGTTTCCCACCTAGCCCAAGCAAACAGGGCCTTTTAAGGCAAAATGATCCGTGAGCACATGTGCGCAGGTCCTTGGGATGCTCTCCTCGCTAAAGGCAAGAAAGAACAAGTGCAGCCTTCAAGTATTGGGCGCAGAAACAAGCCGACAAAAATAAAACCAGCTTGTGCTCCAGCTCTTCCTCCAAACAGGACACAGATCAATAAAGCTGGCAAATAATGCAGCCACAAATCAACAACATATTTTAAAACACAAGTCAGACAGGCAGGATCGGCTCTAAACATAGTCTATCTGTCTATGTTTAACCAGGCACTGTCTCTACATTTAATTATACAAGCCATGTAAACAGAGAGCCATCGAGGCTAGAAAAACTGGGCACAGCTCCTTCAGGGTTGAGGACAAGTGCCAAGAGGCAGATTTGCATCAGTCCCCCCCCCCAGCTGCTCAACAGGATCCAATGGTCCTGTGTGGGGTGCTGTTATTCAATGCGCAGAAGATCTCTGAGCTTTCCTTAACCCACCTCTTTTTACACGGTGTTCTTCTGTGTCAGTGGTTCTCAAACAGTGGGTCTGGTTAGGGGTGGGGCACAAAAATCCTATGAGGGGAAAACTCCTGCAGGCAGGAGGCGCTTTCTCCGCCCATCCTCTAATCAACTATCACCTGAATAGACTAAAAAACAAACCCACCCTCACCCAAGCCAATGAACTCTCAATGTTCCACACCATAGTTACAGATGCCATATCATGCTTAATGCCTCATAAGCACAACAGGATTCGTTAAGAAGGGAGTTCAGAAAGAGCCACTGCTTAGTTCTTACAATAATTTCCTTGTATGACTTTAGGAGGGTGCCAGAGATGCCGTGTGCTGTTCCATTCTTAATGCCAATACAGGATGGCTACAATTTACAGACACAGATCTCTGCAGATTCACCTCTGAAATGGAGGAGTGAGTCTGGGTTGTGGGTCCCAGAAGGCAAGCACATTAAGATGGTGTGGGGAGAACCTGAATCAAAGAGTCTGATCATCACCGTTGTGGCCCTAGGGATGTGCTTGCTTTGTATCTATTATGCAAGCTAAGAAAAGCATCCTCTCAATAGTATTGCATGATGTAAACTGTGACTTTCCAGATGTTGCTAGTGACAACTCCCACCATCCCCTTGCATTGGACATCCTGGCAAGGGATGGTGGGAGGTGGAGTCCAGAAACATCTGGAGTCACAGATTCACAAAACCTTGATTTAAACATTTAATGTGATATCATCACATTGTGAGTTTCCAAACCCCAGGTAAACCCACCTAGCTTCAACCACACTTTAAAGCCTGTTGTTACAGCCATAGTGGCTTGGAACCTGATCAAAACTGTGTTCTAAACCCAATGCCATGATCTCTGTTTTCAGCAGAACTGTGGGATACACACACAGCTTTGCTGATAACTGCCAATATAACTAGAGATAGTGCTAGCAGAAGCTACTCACACAGGTGTGTATGGTGGGGAGGCTGGATTAAAGAAGGAGCAAGCGCCATCCCTCGCAGCTCCCCATATATTAGTGTACATGACAGAAACATGGATTTGGGAGCTGCACTGGGCTCTTGTAAAATGTAGCTCTATCCTCTAGAAAACTGTATTGCCGACGTGGGGATTCAGGGCACAGTCCAACAATGGCTGCGCCCCTTTATCTCAGGTCGGGGACAGACGGTGGAGCTAGGGAGGGAGTTGTCGGCGTGGCACCCCTTGGTGTGTGGAGTCCCGCAGGGTGCAATCCTTTCCCCGGTGCTTTTTAATATCTTTATGGGTCCCCTTGCCCAGATTGTCTGGAGTTTTGGGCTGGGTTGTCATCAATATGCTGATGACACCCAGATCTATCTGTTGGTGGACAGCCGTCCTGCCTCGGCCCCGGACACACTGACCAAGTGCTTGGAAGCTGTGGCTGGATGGCTACGTGGGAGCCGGTTGAAGCTAAATCCTTCAAAGACATAGGTCCTCTGGCTGGGTCAGGACAACATGGGGTTGGGGGGCCAACTCCCATCTCTTGCAGGGGCTCAATTAGTGCCAGCGCCTTCTGTCAAGAGTTTGGGTGTAACCTTTGATGCCTCCCTTTCCATGGAGGCGCAGGTTGCAGCCACTGCTAAGGTGACATTTACGGTATCAAGCAGTTGGTCCCTTACCTCTCTTGGATCTGGCCACAGTGATCCATGCGACTGTCACCTCCAGGCTTGATTATTGTAACTCGCTCTACGCGGGGCTGCCCTTGAAGCTGACCCAGAAACTCCAGCGGGTGCAGAATGCCGCGGCGAGGCTCCTTACGGGGTCCCGGCCGCGGGATCACATTCATCCAGTGCTTTACCAGCTGCACTGGCTCCCGGTGGAGTACAGGATCAGGTTTAAGGTGCTGGTTTTGACCTTTAAAGCCCTATGCGGCTTAGGACCCTTGTACCCACGGGACCGTCTCTCCTGGTATGCCCCGTGGAGGACCTTAAGGTCCACAAATAACAATATTTTTGAGATCCCAAGCCATAAGGTGGTTAGATTGGTCTCGACTAGGGCCAGGGCCTTTTCAGTACTGGCCCCAACTTGGTGGAACGCTCTTTCACAGGAGACCAGGGCCCTGCGGGATTTGACATCTTTCCACAGGGCCTGCAGACAGAGCTGTTCCGCCTGGCCTTTGGGTTGGATTCAGTCTGACCCCTGTGTTTTCCTCCCTCATGATTTTGATTTATGGACTACTTAAAATGAGGCTGCATTTTACATTTTACATTTTAATATTGTATTTTAATCTGTATTTTAATTAATTGTTTTCTTTTTTTATGTCTTATTGTAATTTTATTGGTGTTAGCCGCCCTGAGCTTGGTTTTGACTTGGGAAGGGGGGGTATAAATAAAAATTTATTATTATTATTATTTATTATTATTATTATTATTATTTATAGAAAACTGTATTCAGTATTAACTGCCATCTTCCCAAGGAGAAAGAAAAAGACATTCAACATCTTATTTTCACATGGAGTACCCCAGGCCATAGTTGAAAGAATAGGCACTGTGCTTTAAAACACAAACACACACACAACCAGAGAAAAAACATACAAAAAGCTTAAGTAGCAGCAATTGTCTCCACTATAAAAGAAGTCCCGAAGCCCAAGTAGGGTAAATGTTTTATTACGACCAACTAAAATGTTGCACAGTAATGACAGATTGAAGAACAAATATAATACCATGGAAATATGCAAAAAAATAAGAATCAGTGTTCAATTGGTTTTAATTATTTCCTCGCCTATGATTTTAGCAATCCTTGTTTTTATTTGTAAGCCTCCTTGAGTTCCATCAGGGAAAAAGGAGGGGTATAAATAAATATATATAATTATACAGATCAGTTCACCCCAGTATGGCTCCCCTTTATCACATACCCAGCCCAACAAGACAACGACAAAAGTCTACCAACAGCATACGAATCAATATGGTTAACCTGACCCAAAACACTCACCCACCCCACTCACACACGAAACAAAGACCACCACAGCTAACCACAAATGAACAACCATATCCTAGGCCAACCCCAACATCTCTCACCATCAAAGGAACACAAGTGAACAGCAGAGAACCTACACAAGTGACGCTGACAAAAAAACCCCACATATACTAAACAAAATAGAAACATCGCCACCCGACCCCATCGCCACCCACCCGACCCCATCTACCTCTTTTCTTCCCAATGTCTCAACAAATGAAACTGATTTGTAAAAACGTTACGAGAGGCATTGCACATATTTTTGTAAATCAAGAAAATCTTTAATAATAATACAGTACAGATCAGACTATAGTCTGCCATAACTGAACCGCTTATTGGATTTTGCCCTGTCCCTTTCCACTCCCACAGAAGTTGGCATGCTAAAGCAGACATTTTCCTGTTACCTCATCAAATCCCATCTTGTCTGGGTGCTTTGGAGGAACTGTGACCTGCTCTGAAGGCTCAACTGGAGGACGGTCAACTGGAAGGGATGAGAACAATCAAAACAGGTGAAGAAAGTTCGCTCACTTCTCATTGTGGGGGGCAACTTATTTATTTAGTCTTGCTCCTCTATTTAAGTGTCTTTAGGGTGACAGTCTGGTTCTCCAGAAGCGGCTTTGTCATGCTGGCCACATGACCTGGCTCCCTCAGCCAATAACACGAGATGAGCACCGCAACCCCAGAGTCGGTCACGACTGGACCTAACGGTCAGGGGTCCCTTTACCTTTAGGGTGACAGTCACAGTATGCTACTGCTTATTGCATATATTTAAAAGACCAAAAGCTTACCAATAATAAAACACAGGTGTGCTTTGTTACAAAAGCAAAGTACCACTTGGTTCTCTCTGCACTGGAATATCTTGATGCAAACCTGGACTGTATCTGGAATGCAGATGGAGCATCTGAACTACTTTTGAAGGATATTCTGGCTGGGCAGATTCCTAATGTTCAGTTCTGGTATCCTAAAAAATGAATCTGATACAATTTGGTACCATATCTGTCACAGTGGCCGGAGTGGACTACTTCAGAGTAACGACGCTACGCAGCTCTGCATTTTATTCTTTTATTGGTGCTGCGTATTTACAGTGCTCAAGTCATTGCTATTTACACGGAGCGATGTTGTCAGTCTGTTTCAGAACCTCCTAATGGCTTTTGGCGCGTCTTTCTCCAACACAAAAGCTTTGGCAGACCCATCCTCTTGCCCCTCCTCTTCCTGCGTAATTCTGGAGTTGGAGGGATGGGTCTTCCCCCCTTGCTTGCCCCTTCCTGTCCCACCTGGGACCCTGGCTCCTCTACCTTGCCTGAGCCTCGGACACGACTTCCTGCTTCCCCACTGGAATCGGAACTCTCCCTGCTTTCCCCTTTGCTCGGGGACGGGCTTGAACTCAGGAGGGGAGGGACTTCGCGATATCCCCTGTCCCTCACATCCACCCCCCTCCCAAGCTCTCCTTCACCCCTCCCCAGGCCCCCCCCATGTGTCGGTGACGACTGGAAGCCTAAGAACTCAGTGCTCTCCGAGCCCGTTGGTGTGAATACCTCCCCCCAGTCCTGCGAGCCCCCCCCTTCCGCCTGGGCGGACGGGAATCCCAAAAAGTCCGTGGCGTCAGAGCTGGTGGGGGTAAAAACGTTCTGCCAATCTGCTCCTTCCTCTGACTGGGTGGATCTCGGTGACACCCATACCTCATCCTCTGGTTCCTCAAACTCCGCTTCCCAGCGCCATGGTGAGCTGCTCTCCCGTGCCTCCTCCTCCTCCCCCTCCCTTTCCATGTGCCAGGGCTTGGGTCTGTGGGGAAAGAGGGCGTGAAATTCTTCCACCAAGAATTCCTCCTGTATCTGAGTGGCTGGGACCCATTCATTCTGGGACGGTGGAGCATCCTCCCATGCCATGAGGTACTCCAGTCCCCCCACCCCCCACCTTGAATCCAGGATGGCCGTGGCCTCATTGAGTTGCTCCCTGCCTTCCCTCTCCCCCCCTCCCTCGGGGGTTTGTTCGCTGTCTCGGAGCCTGCTGCTTTCCCTGTACGGCGACAGCAGCGATCTATGAAACACTGGATGCACCCTCATGTCCTCTGGTAGTGCCAGCCTGTATGCCACCGGGTTTACCTGTTGCGTGACCGTGAAGGGGCCCAGCCTTTTGGGTGCCAGCTTTTTGCACCTCCCTCTGGTGGGAAGGCCCTCCGAGGACAACCACACCTTGTCCCCCACCCTGATGACCTCCCCTTGTCGCCTGTGGCGATCTGCCCCCTTTTTGTACGCTTCCTTGGCCCTCTCCAAGTGTTCTCTGAGCTGCTGGTGCACCGTCTCCAGTTCCTCTGCCCAATCCTCAGCCTGTGGGCCCTCCTCCTCCTCCTCCTCCCTCTCCCTCTCTGGGAAAGATCTGAGGTCGCGCCCGTAATTGGCCTTAAAGGGCGACACCCCTGTGGAGACGTGCACTGCATTGTTGTAGGCAAATTCTGCTAGTGGCAAGCGATCCACCCAGTCCGTTTGCCGCTGGCTGACGTAGCATCTCAGGTACTGCTGCAGAATGGCGTTGACCCTCTCCGCTTGTCCGTTGGTCTGCGGGTGTCTAGCCGTCGACAAGCTGACCTCCACCTGCAGGAGGTTCATGAGCCGCCGCCAGAACCTGGAAACAAATTGGCGGCCACGATCCGAAATAACCCTTAAAGGTAATCCATGCAGTCTGAAAATGTGATCAACAAACAGTTTGGCTGTCTCTTCTGCCGAGACTGCCCTGGCACACGGTATAAAGTGACACATTTTGGACATAAGGTCCACCACCACCAACACTGCAGTCTTACCCCTGGACGAAGGCAGATCTGTGATGAAGTCCATGGACACCACTTCCCACGGCCTGTGTGGTGTGGCTAAGGGCTCCAGCAACCCTGGTGGCGCTGCTCTGACCACCTTCGCCCGCTGGCAGGTGGTACAGCCCCTTACATAGTCTCGAACATCTTCCCGCACCCCTGGCCACCAGAAGTGTCTCATGACTAGGTGAGCGGTTTTGTCCCTTCCAAAATGCCCCGCTGTAGGGTTGTCGTGCATCTGCTTGAGGACCGTACGTCGAAGCTGGGTGGTGGGTAGGTACAGCGCACCCTTGTAGAAAAGCAGCCCTCTGCGTTCTGCAAAGTCTTTTGCCTGCTCCCTCCCCCCTCTCAGTTCTCTGAAGATGCGGTTGGCAAATTCATCCGCTGCCGTCAGTGCTGTGAGTTCTGCCTCGCTCACCACAGCTGCTCCGCAGGACCATGCCGACGGGGGGAAAATGTGCCTTGGGGCTGGTGGCGCCTCCTCCTCCATGTACTCTGGCTTGCGGGAGAGGGCATCCGCCCTGACATTCTGCTCCCCCGGGATGTAGTGGATGGAGAAGTTGAAGTTCGAGAAGAACTCTGCCCACCGTATCTGCCGCTGGTTGAGCACCCTGGCAGTTCTCCAGAACTCCAGGTTCTTGTGGTCTGTGCACACCTGGATGGGGTGCTTCGCGCCCACCAGGAAGTGTCGCCAGTGCTGGAACGCAGCGTAGATCGCAAGAAGTTCCCTATCAAACACTGTGTAGTTGCGTTCAGGCTGTGTCAGCTTCCTGGAGAAGAAGGCACAGGGTCTCCACTCCCTGTTGGCGTCCAGTTGCAACAAAATTGCGCCCACAGCTTTTTCAGAAGCATCAGTCTCAATGCGTAGGGGCGCGTCCTGCACCACATGGAACAGGTTTTGGTCTGAGGCGAACACTCTCTTGAGGCTTTCGAACGCTGCTTGCGCCTCTGGTGTCCACTTGAACTTCTGCTTGCCTCTCAGGCAGTCCGTGATGGGAGCCGTAACGCGAGAGAAGTTCTTGATGAACTTCCTGTAGAAGTTAGCGAAGCCTAGTAGGCGTTGGGCATCTTTGCGCGTCCTGGGGCTGTGCCAGTCCAGGATGGCCTGCACCTTGTCCTTGTCCATCGCCAGCCCCTTGTCTGACAGCTTGTAGCCCAGGAAGTCCACCTCTTTGGTGTGAAACTTGCACTTCTCCAGCTTCACATACAGGTGGTTCTCCTTCAGGCGTTGCAACACCTCTCTGACATCTTTCACATGCTGCACTGGGTCATTCGAGTAGATAAGGATGTCATCTAGGAAGACCAAGCATTTCCTGAAGAGGAGGGACCCCAGGACGTGGTGCATGAAGGCCTGGAAGCATGCTGAGCCCCCTTGCAAACCGAAGGGCATCACCAGATATTCAAAAGAGCCCAGAGGCGTGAACATCGTGGTTTTCCATTCATCTCCTTCCCGGATCCTGATCAAGTTGTACGCCCCCCTTAGGTCCAGCTTGGTGAAAATCTTGCCCCTGCGTGCCGCTGTCAGGAGATCATCCACTCTGGGCATGGGGAAAGCCACGGGCTCTGTCACCGAATTCAGCCGTCTAAAGTCCACCACAAGACGGCGCTGTTGCGTGTCTTTCTTGTCCACCCAGAAGACCGGGCTGCCCCCTGCTGCCTTGCTTTCCCTTATGAACCCCCGCTTGAGGTTCTTGTCGATGAAAGCGCGCAGATCCTCCAGCTCCTGGTCTGACATGGCGTACAGCTTGGCTGGGGGTATCGTCGCCCCTGGCACCAGGTTGATCTGGCAGTCAAAAGGCCTGTGCGGGGGTAGGTGGTCGGACTCCGCTTCGCTGAAGACCTCCTGCAGGTCCCAGTACTGCTTGGGTATTGCCTCACCCCCTTCGATATGCATGGTGGCCACCGTGGCTATCGGAGGCCCCTCCCCTGGTTGGTGCTGCATGCAATGTTCCAGACAAAAGTCTGACCCAAACGTGATGCACCTCTGGTGCCAACTGATGGAGGGGTCGTGGCGCGCCAGCCAGCTCATGCCCAAGACGATGGGGGGGTCTGAGATGGTGGTGACGTTGAACGCCAGTGTCTCTGAGTGCCTTCCCACCGTCATTCTCATGGGGGGGGTTTGATGTGTGATGGCCCCGCCCAGCAGCTCCCTGCCGTCAATGGTTGCTACGTGCAGAGGAAAATCCAACTGCAAAAGCTGGATTTGGTGCTCTTCTGCAAAGCTTCTCGAGAAGAAGTTGGCGGACGCCCCACTGTCAATTAAGGCGAGGACCGTCAGGGGATAGCCATTTGGGAGCGTTAGCGTCACTTCTAGAACCACTCCTGCTCTGGGAGGGGTGGGCTGGCTCTGCACCTCTCTGTGCGGGTGGGCGGGCTGGGGCTGTTGTCTGCTGACTGTGCCTGGCTGCTGCCCCTTGTCTCCTGCAGCCAGGCTTTCCCGTTTCCCTGCTGTGGTGCTGCGTCAGTGGGGGAGGGCACCACCGTTCCCGCCTTTCCTTGCCACTCCCTGCGATGTGGGCAGTCTCTGACGAGATGCTGGGGTGAGTTGCAGAGAAAGCAATTCCCGCCCCTTCCCTCCTTGCGCCTTGGCGCCGCTGGGGTTTGAAAAGCCCGCGCGCGCGCGCTATCAATCTGCATGGGCTCCTGGTCCTGGCTGGCTCCAGGCGTGGCCTGAAAGGGTTGTTGAGGGAGTGGCTTCTCCTGCGACCGTGGGAACCAAGCCCGCTTTGCGCGCGTCGCTTGCTTGTCGTTCCACCGGGATTCCTGCCTCACCCCCACCGCCAGAGCTGCTTTGCTCAGCTGATCCATAGTACTGGGCTTTGGACCTCTCGAGAGTTCATCCTTCACCTCCTCGCTCAAACCCAAGTAAAACGCAGCTTGCATGGGAGGCGAATCCAAAACCCACCCCAGTCTGTGCACCAGCATGGTGAATTTCGCCCAATATGCGCGAACTGTCATATTTCCTTGGCGTAAATTATGCAGTTCCTCCTTAGTCTGGTCCAAATGACTATCGGACGAATACATCGTCCTCAAACCTTCTAGAAATTGTTGGACATTTTTCATGCAAGGATTCTTGGTTGCGATTAATGGTCTTAGCCACTCCCTGGCTGCTCCGGTGAGATGTTCCACAATAAACGCTACTCTGTGCTCATCATCGGGGAACTCATTCTGGTGCAGCTCAAGAGCATACACGATCTCAGTCTCAAAGCCCTGAAACTCCTTCGGGTCTCCATTGAACTTGCTTACAAGGGTCCCTGCTCTCCTTCCTGGCAGCACTTGGACTTGGGGAGCCCCTCCCGCCTTGTTTTTCTCTGCATCCAGCTTGTTTTGGAGGTCTACCGCCACCGCCCTTAAATGCTGCTCTTTTTCCTGGAGCTCTCTCACCTGTTCCGCAAGTTGTAGCCGGTCGTCCTGGACCTTCTTAGTCTCCTCTTTAGCTGCCTTCAATTCTCCCTGCGCCTGCAGCGACAGCTGTTGCAGTTCTAGCTGGGCTTGCTCAGCGATCTGCCGCCACTTCTCCGCCTCGGACACGCTCATCCCGGCAACTCCGAAGTAGCCCAAAAATGATTAGGAGGTTGCTGTCACAGTGGCCGGAGTGGACTACTTCAGAGTAACGACGCTACGCAGCTCTGCATTTTATTCTTTTATTGGTGCTGCGTATTTACAGTGCTCAAGTCATTGCTATTTACACGGAGCGATGTTGTCAGTCTGTTTCAGAACCTCCTAATGGCTTTTGGCGCGTCTTTCTCCAACACAAAAGCTTTGGCAGACCCATCCTCTTGCCCCTCCTCTTCCTGCGTAATTCTGGAGTTGGAGGGATGGGTCTTCCCCCCTTGCTTGCCCCTTCCTGTCCCACCTGGGACCCTGGCTCCTCTACCTTGCCTGAGCCTCGGACACGACTTCCTGCTTCCCCACTGGAATCGGAACTCTCCCTGCTTTCCCCTTTGCTCGGGGACGGGCTTGAACTCAGGAGGGGAGGGACTTCGCGATATCCCCTGTCCCTCACAATATCAGTATGGCACATATCGCTATACTGAGGGACCTCAAAGCCCTAATTCTAAAATTTGGCAGCATTGCTAGTTAATACTAATGGAATTCCCTCATAACTGGGATTTGCATATACAGTACACTTCAAAATTTTGGTTTTAGTTGTGGCTTCAGCCCTAATTAGCATTAACCACGGTTAGCAGGGATGCAGACTCTACTTTTTGGAAGTGAGGGCAAGGAAAACTTGTGCTGGGGGAGCACCTAAGTCCACAGCACTGAGCCCAGGTCAGAAAGCCAGTTGCTTACCAGACTAGGTTCAGGGTATTGATAATGGTGTACAAAGCTGGAACAAGGATACAGAAAAGATTGTTTCATCCCCACAATGTGAACTCCCTCACATTGCATATCAGACAGGTAGCTACTTCCTTGTTATCTCTTTGGTGCCTGCTAAAGGCTTTCCTCTTTTCAAAAAGTCTTCTTAAAATTTGTCCCTGCTGGTACCTGTCTTGGATTTGAATTGATTGCATGTATGAATCATAGAATCATAGAGTTGGAAGAGACCACAAGGGCCATCCAGTCCAACCCCCTGCCAAGTAGGAAACACCATCAAAGCATTCTTGACATATGCCTGTCAAGCCTCTGCTTAAAGACTTCCAAAGAAGGAGACTCCACCACACTTCTTGGCAGCAAATTCCACTGTCGAACAGCTCTTACTGTCAGGAAGTTCTTCCTAATGTTTAGGTGGAATCTTCTTTCTTGTAGTTTGAATCCATTGCTCCGTGTCCGCTTCTCTGGAGCGCACTGTCTACAACTGTCCTACATTTATAAGTTTTAAAATATTGTTTGAAAACAAAGACAGCAATTAAAATCCTAACGTTATTAAAATAAAAAATTCTTCCTCTTCAGAATTAAGGAACACAGACTCTATGATGATCTTGTCTCAGTGCTTGGCCTCCTAGCTCTTTCTTGGCAGTGGAGGCTCACAGCTTAGTCAAGTTGCTTCACTCCGACAGCAGAGGTACCTTAAATACCATAAGGCAAAATGGCAGCGGGAAGCGTCTCTTGACAGTGTTGCAAAGTGTGCTTTTACTTACTCATTGCCTCAGTCAGAACATGAACAACATTGTCAGCCTCTTCCTCCAGTGTCTGGTGAGGTTTCAAGGGCACAGGCAGGAAGCCATAGTGTTCTCTGTTGCAGATGTACATCTGAATGCCTAGGGATAAGGAGGGGGGGGGGAGACATGAGCAGGTCTTGCCAGGGGACTCTGTTCCCCTTGACATCTTTCAGATTGTAGTTTGGATTGGTCCTGCAGGCAGAGCGACAGCCTGACTCAAATTAATCCCTCCTAATCAGTACAATACAGGACGCTGCATGTCCCGTCCCATTTAGTTGATTGACAGGACTGGGAGCCATGGGGGAAGGGAGCCAGCAGTATCTATTGTTTTCACAAGGCACTGAGCATTAATTCCAAAGGCAGACTCCTACCTATCAGCTATAATTTAGATACAAAATGTGAGTTAAAGGGCGGGGGGGGGGAGAGAGGCAGCTTTGCATTTGATGGGAAGAACTAAAATGAACTAAAAGGGAGTTATAGCAATGTCTATACAGGAATAATGCTGAAAAGAATTAAATGATCGAAAAGATCATCATGAAAATATACAAATGGAAGAATGAGGAAAATTGTGGACAGTGAATTTGAAATTTACTGATTGTATATTATTAAAAGAAAATTATATGAAAATGATGTACAGATGGTATATCACACCTGAAAAAATAGCAAAAATGTATAAAACAGGTTCCAACAAATGTTGGAAATGTAAAGAAAATGAAGGTACTTTTTCCATATGTGGTGGAGCTGTAAATTGATAAAAAATTATTGGAATATGATTTATAATGATATCAAGAAAATGTTTATATTAACTTTTATTTAAAGACCAGAAGCCTTTTTATTAGGCATTTCAGGTCAAGAACTGCCGACAGAAAAGAAGAAATTATTTATGTAAGCTATGACTGTGGCTAGGATGCTACTAGCCCAGGGGCTAGCAAACTTTATCCCTCAGACCGTGGGGGGCTGGACTATATTTTGAAAAATATAAATACCCTGCAAGCCGGTCCCACAGCTGCCTCCGGACCTGGAAGAGGAATGCACTCTGCATGCACTCAGAAGCACATCTCAGTGCCGCCCTCTCACCAGCGTTGTTGACGAGCGGCCCATCCCCACAGAGCTCCCAGGCAGCATGCGCCATGCGCTGCGGCCCACCGCCCAAGGTCAGGTCGGTGGGCAGGCCACACATGTGGAGCGCCGGGCAGACAGCGCACTGCTTGCCCTCCAGACAGCGCACTGCTTGCCCTCCGCCGGCCTCTCCGTCCATGGCCATGCCAAGCTTGCCTCAGCCACGGGGGGCAAGGCTTTGGATTGGCTGCAGGAGCTTCTGAAACCGCGCCAGCATCACTGCTCGCCCAGAAGCCAGCGTCACAGAAGTCAGTCCCCATGCAGCGAGGCTTCCGCAGCAAGTGGCGACTGACCAAGCAGGCAGCAGAGTTCACAGGCCAGATTTACGAGCCTGGAGGGCCACATCCAGCCCCTGGGCCTTAGTTTGCCTAGCCCTGTACTAGCCCAAAGATGGAAAAGTGAAAAAATACCAACCAAGGAAGAATGGATACAAAAACTAATGGAATGCGCTGAAATGGCAAAATTAACAGAAAAACTCAGAGATAATAGCGAATTTAAAAAAGAATGGGAATCATTTACAGTGGTGCCTCGCTTAACGAATGCCCTGCTTAATGAAATTTCCGCTTAACGAAAGGATTTTTCGAGCGTAGGTTGACTCGCTAGACAAATGCGTTTTACGAAAAATTCGTCTAGCGAATCACGGTTTCCCATAGGAATGCATTGAAATTCAATTAATGTGTTCCTATGGGCAGAAAAAAAGTTAAAAAAATTCAGTGCATTCCTATAGGATTTGCTAGACGAATTTTTCGCTATAAGAAAAGACCCATGGAACGAATTAATTTTGTCTAGCGAGGCACCACTGTATGTTGTATCTACACAAACAGTGTAAAGAAATAGACTCACCAGCAGGGTTTCAGTAAACATTTACAATTGACAAAAATAAGTATAAAACCTATAAAGGTGATGTTTAAGTGATAAAAGATAACAATAATTAATACATAAATTATATAGAGAATTCATATGGAAGTATAAGAAAGAAAGCAGGGGAAGCCAATATTGGGAAAAACCAGAAAGGGAAGTTGAGGGAAGTTGGGGGGGGGGGTTGAGGAAATGTTTTCTCCTTTTTGCATTTTGATGATTAGATATGTTGTAAAACTTAATAAAAATTGACAGAAAAAGAAAATAATATTATCAAAAGGACACCATAAAAGAGGAGGAGGGTGGGAGTTTTAATCATTTATTAGAGGAGAACAAGTGCTCTCTCTCAAGAGGCCTGTGCTCAGATGAATTGTGGAAAGAAATATTTACTTCCTACATAGGTAGCTTTCTCCCCTTGTGAAAAAAGAAAATTTTAATAGTAATAATGTGGGGAGAAAATTGCAGACTGTATTCCTGTTTGGTGGATATGTGAGAAGATTAAGAATGCTTAGGAAAAGATCACTAGCAATATATACAAGAAATAAAAGGTTATTGCATACATATGAATCTGCTTCAATAGAACAAGATGTGAAACTGCTGTACTACCAATGCACACCAGGCTCAATGCAGAATGTCATCACCAGGTGCAGGACTCAGTCCAATGTCATTAGGCAACAGACTCCGGATACAGCTCAGCACATCACTGGAACACAGGCCCCTTGACAGAGACACTTGGGATGAGACCCAAGAGAACAGACAACTGAAGCTTGTGTTGCTATTTTTGCCACACCAGTTAAGACAGTGAAACCATTGTGTGTGCACATGTGATTCTCTCCTGAACATGCATGTCCCTTCTTTAGTTGGCATTTGAGCCTGCTGTAGATCAGGAATAGCAGCCCTAATAGGAAGCAGAAATTCAGGCTACTCAAAAGCTGACTTCCAATGTGAAGTTCAAAACTGATAATTTCAGCTCTTACCAACCCTTCCCACCCCTGCTTGCACCAGTAGTCCCTTTGTTTTGATTTTCCAGGAGAGGGGAATCCAAGCTCAAAAACTGAACATTTTCATGCAGACACAATCTGCTGAGACAGCTACAGCGGCACAGATTATTAATAGCAGAACCCCCAGGTATTGCTTTGAGAAGTGTGGGGATGGCCTGTGGAAAGGGCTGCTGTGCATTGGCCCCGATATGAACTCCGTTTTCTAAGGCACCCAGCTGACTACGATTCTTGCCAAACCACAGTTCAACTGCCAGGTATCATTATGGGGAATGGATGAAAATATATATTGATGTGAAGGGATTGGACAGTGATTTAATCAATTACTTGCACATCCGGCTCTCACATTCCCCAGCCTCAGGCCTGCTTTCCAGTGTAAAACTATTTCCATGATCATTTCAAAGCAATAGCTCCATATATTTAGGGTAAAGTTTCCATCCTCTTTAGTAGTATCATCTCCTTTCAAGTAATTTGCTTTGTTTTCCTTTTCCCTCTCTACCCGCTTTCCTTTTCCCTTGTGCCTTTGATCATAAGCCTGTGTGCAGCATCTTGCTTTTAATCTCTGTAGGGTATTCAATAACACATTAGACCTTTTATAAGTCCGCTCACCCTCGCTGGTGGGCGGTGTTGCGGCCAGACCCTGGACCCACAAGTGATCCGACAAATGAGGACGCTTGGGGCTGCTCCCACGGGTCGTTGAATTGTGGCCTGCCTGGAAGCCTTTCCTGCCTTTTTTGTTGATCTCCTGCAGACCTTCCCTCAATCTGTTTGCTTTTTCTTGTGCTTTGGCCTTTGCAACTTTTTTAGGTGGTATGGCATTGAGTAAACCTAGATCTTTGATGGAGGGGAGATTGCAGCCTCTGCCTGCCCTTCCTTACCCTTAAGAAAAGGGTCTGGGAGGATGGCTTTTGTCCGACACCCACCTAGGGCCATACCACTCCTCCCACGGGGGCCCCACAGGGGGAATCCTTATTTGATATAAGTGATAGGGCCTCCCGCCATGGTTGTGGTTTACCCTTAGATGCACTCCCAGCAGATGGACTGGAGTGGAATAGCAACAGTTTTACCCAGTGCCTACGCCAAACCATTCTCAAAGAATCATAGAATCCTAGAGTTGGAAGAGACCACAAGAGCCATCCAGTCCAACCCCCTGCCAAGCAGGAAACACCATCAAAGCATTCTTGACATATGCCTGTCAAGCCTCTGCTTAAAGACCTCCAAAGAAGGAGACTCCACCACACTCCTTGGAAGCAATTCCACTGTCGAGCAGCTTGAGGGCATCCTGATCAAGTTTGTAGATGACACCAAATTGGGAGGGGTGGCAAATACCCCAGAGGACAGGATCACACTTCAAAATGACCATAACAGATTAGACAACTGGGCCAAAGCAAACAAGATTAATTTTAACAGGGAGAAATGTGAAGTACTACACTTGGGCAAAAAAAATGAAAGGCACAAATACAGGATGGGTGACACCTGGGTTGAGAGCAGTACATGTGAAAAGGATCTAGGAGTCCTAGTAGACCACAAACTTGACATGAGTCAACAGTGTGATGCAGCAGCTAAAAAAGCCAATGCAATTCTGGGCTGCATCAATAGGAGTATAGCATCTAGATCAAGGGAAGTAATAGTACCACTGTATTCTGCTCTGGTCAGACCTCACCTGGAGTACTGTGTCCAGTTCTGGGCACCACAGTTCAAGAAGGATACTGACAAGCTGGAATGTGTCCAGAGGAGGGCAACCAAAGTGATCAAAGGCCTGGAAACGATGCCTTATGAGGAACGGCTTAGGGAGCTGGGCATGTTTAGCCTGGAGAAGAGAAGGTTAAGGGGTGATATGATAGCCGTTTTCAAATATATTAGAGGATGCCATATAGAGGAGGGTGAAAGGTTGTTTTCTGCTGCTCAGAGAAGCGGACATGGAGCAATGGATTCAAACTACAAGAAAGAAGATTCCACCTAAACATTAGGAAGAACTTCCTGACAGTAAGAGCTGTTTGGCAGTGGAATTTGCTGCCAAGGAGTGTGGTGGAGTCTCCTTCTTTGGAGGTCTTTAAGCAGAGGCTTGACCAACCTCCTCCCAGTTCCCAACCAGAACTGCCTAGGTTCTTATCCATTCCTTTCAGATGCTGACTGTCACTGACTTTCTCACACAGCTCAAACCAACCCAGACTCCCCTCAGCTCAACAACCACAACTCTCTCTTCTCATCTCTTATCTTCTCTCATCTAATTCATCTCCCTTTCAACTCCCCCCCCCCTCTTATACTCTTGTGGACTCCGCCCCCTGGGTTCTCATTGGCTTTACATTTAACCGTTTCACACACATCCTGGGGATGACATCAAACCATTCTCTAGTGAAACCAATAAAGTTGTGGCCATATTCAAGCCCCAAACCCAACATGCTATTGTCCCCTGTGGTTATACATTTCCCCTAGGAAACTGTGGGGTCACAGGGTTTTGGAATGCAATTGATAATAGCAAATACACCCCCCCAAGAGCTGGGGTTCAAAGACATAAGCCTACAACACCCTTCGCCAAAGTCAACCTATTCCCCAGTTATATATAAATAGCCTTCCAGCATTTAACAGAGGCAAGCAGGAATCCGGTTGTGTAATTGCACATGTCTTTTATTCTCAGCGAGAATAAAAATGGAACTGGTATATGTTGCTGAAGGCATTTTTCCACCTGCATTATTCATTTACAAAGAATCTACATAATATGAGGAGATAAAATTCTGGACTGTATCACTGTCACTTCTTCTAATGCTCCCTCATCCCCCCCTCCTAATTTTCAAACTTCATTAAAAAACAAAACACCTGCATGTAGTAAACTAGCACATGAGGGGGAAAGGTTTAGCCCAGAACACTCCCTAATGAGCTGGTTTAATATAACCTCCTCTGCAGTGATTTTAAAACAAATACCGTATTTTTCTGTGTATGAGACACCCCCATGTATAAGACAGCCCCCTTTTTAACCACAAACAAACAAACAAACAAACAAACAAACAAACAAACAAATATTGAGTTGTTGAGCCTTTTGTGGGGCTCACCGAACACCAGCCCCCCCCATCCGTCTTACACATGGAAAAATACGGTAAGTTGTTTGCTCCTTTGTTTAAGGATCACATAATTAACACAGGCCAATTATGCTCCTGCTTAATGGTTCAAGGTGAAACCCACTAGCTAAACCTGTGAAATGACGGGCTGAACCCCACATGGTCCCTTAGTGTTCATGCATGAGTACAAAAGACAGCACATGCGTACTACCATTGTCACTCTAAACACTGTTAGAGTTCAGGGTGTTTGTTTTTAAAATAGTAATAAATAGTTTCTCTTCGAGTTGTCACAAATAGGTAATCTAAACCCTCCCTGGATTCATTGCATTCTCCAATCCGTTATTCCATAGCTACTTCTGAAGTCTACCTGCTTGTCGACTTGAGAAGGCAAAGACAATGATGTCATCAAAGGTCCAGGTATAGTCCTCATGTGGGGGGTAAAACACCAGTTTATCTGATGCCTCTTTTCTCAGGTCAATCAGGAATGTGGAGTGAACCATTGGGACCGCAAAGCAACCAGTCCTCTTCCACTCTCTGATCAGGGCATAATCTGGTGTTCTCTTGTAGTAGCCCTAGAATAAAATGATAGTACAAAGCTCATTAAAACGAGAATCATTTCAGCTGGCAGCAAAAGCCCACAGTCTGAAGGTACACAATCTGTAGGACTGGCCAGATCCAGAAACCCAATCGCCTAACAAAAACCTTGCAGCACCTGTTGATGTTAACTTGTTTTATGCAACGCTTTTCAGGTGTAAACAATCCCCAAAGCAGCTTGCAGAAATATAAAAACAGAAACATCAATAAATGAATTAATACAATAAAAAGAAAGACACAACAACAACAACAACAACAACAACAACCTTTTCAAAAGTCAGACAAAAGGAGCTATCTAAGGCTAAGCAATACTAACTGTTTTATTTTAAACCATTTAAAATAATTCTTGGCCACCTTACAACAACCCACTCAAAAAAATACTCAGTCAGCCAACCATAGCTGCCAAGTTATCCCTTTTTTAAAGGGATTTTCCATTATGCTGAATAGGCTTCCTCGCGAGAAAAGGGAAAACTCTTGGCAGCTATGCAGCCAACCAAAACAATTTCTACAGCCCCAGAGAATAAAACAGCCTTCATGTGACACTGATAAAGATTAGAGTTGGCATCTTAGTTGTCCTGTTCCAATGTGGTGGTGAGAGTACAATAATGTCAGACCTGTTTAGATTTCCACCTCACATCATAAAAAAAATGTAACTGAGGGAGTTTGGTTAGGGATGCTACCTTTGTTCTGGCAAAATACATGACAGGGTGGGGCGGTTGGGGTCATTCCCCCCCCCAATCTGGTACTGAAGTGACTTCAAATCAATTCATTCCAATATGTTGCAGCATAACACGATGGCCCCTTTAGAATTTGCCCTACACACGCGCACACACACACACACACACACACGAATTTGTAAATGTGCCTGTGCTTGGCTACCCAGAGCTTAAATATATGACCTTTCATACACCCTTTCAAACACATGCATTTGGAGAGGATCCCTAAACTTGGGGGGACCTGAAATACAGGACAAAACTGTATCAATACAGGATGTAGCATTTTCCACTGGAACATGGGACAATCTTGTATCATACAGGACAGGTGGCAACCCTAAATTTGGTTGAGAATTTTAATGCCTAGGCAGATTTGTGCAGGAGGAGGTACCGGTAGCCATTGAGGTATCCAGATCCTAAGCCATTTAAAGTGTTATAAAGTAAAAACCAACAACATGAATTGGGACTAGAAACAAGATTGGGAGCCAGTGCAGGTGGTTTCAAGACTAGACAGAAACATCAAATATATCTAGTCCTTAAAAGGTAAAGGTACCCCTGACCGTTAGGTCCAGTCTGGCCGAGGGAGTGTACAGCTTCCGAGTCATGTGGCCAGCATGACTAAGCTGTTTCTGGCGAAACAAGAGCAGCGCATGGAAACGCCATTTACCTTCCCGCTTTCGAACTGCTAGGTTGGCAGGAGCTGGGACCGAGCAATGGGAGCTCACCCCGTCGCGGGGATTCGAACTACTGACCTTCTGATCGGTAAGCCCTAGGCTCAGTAGTTTAGACTACAGTGCCACCCGTGTCCCCTATCCAGTCCTTAGCTCCAGTATTTTGTACTCCCTTGTAATTACTAGGCATGAGACTACGCCGTGATTTCAGGCCCCCTTGTCCTAGCCAAACAGCCCAAGGAGAGTTCTAGGGAGCTGTAAAAAGTTATTTAAAGATGTTCCATCTGTGGTATCCCTTCCTGAGTGATAAAAAAATCTTTCAGATTCCCTTCACCTTGTGTCCAGATGTTGAACACACTGCCATAACAAAAAGAATCCAGTCAGTTTCCCATAGGCCAGTGACATAGAAGAAGCTTAGATTGTGAAAATTTATATTTTAAATATGGTCCTTAATTATGCTAAATGTGTGTTTGTTCGGCCTACTAGTGGACAATTGTACAACAGCTAGTCTAAGCTGATGCTCTTTCTGGGTGGGTTTTGCATTGATGCTTTCTGCAAACAAACAAGTTTTTTCTGTCTTGAAAGTTGGGGGGGGAGAGAGCTTGCCAAGATATGTTTCTGACTGGAAGGAGCAGCTTGTCAGAATACTGGTGTCCTAGGACCTCGTGCTTGCTTCCTATCTGCTCATCATATACATTTGTTAAATAAACAGCCTGTTTCAAAGGAACCGTACGTCATCCAGTACACTCTCCTTTCTCAAAAATTGACATTAAAACTTGCTGGTCCAAGTATTTCCTGTAGAGTGTTCAGTGTCAGGTAATCCTACTGCGTACAATGGAAGTGTCATTGATGCTGAGCTTGTTCTGTGATTATCATTTATTTGTTCCGTCTGGGGGATGGCATTGGGCCTCTTTTGGCTGGGCTTATTTTCCCCTCTTTTAAGGAATAGGTGTGTTCTCTGGGGTGCTTGTCTTTAGGGACCCAAGTAGTATTGGTGGGAATGAAGCACCAGCTTAGGATAATGCATCATATTGCATTAATGCCCTTGCAGCTTTCTGTTCAAACCACTGAAGTGTGCAGTATCCAGGCTGCCTTCTGAAGGCAGTTTGGAAAACATTCTCCCAAACTGGGCAATTATTCTTAGCATGCTCAAACAGATTGGGGTTTGGTGGGTTTTTTTGCACAAACCACGCCACCAGAACTTTCAGCGATGGAAACAACTGCCCAAGAGTCCACCCTGAAAAAACTACTCTCCAGAGCTCACTGCCAAGGTGTGAGAACAGTATGACACAGACAGAGGCAGATCTGAAGGTCATTCCAAACACCAGGTTGCTAAAACAATCACATTGAGAGAGTAGCTTTTCATGCAGAATAAAGGTGTGCATGCTATTTTGTTGCCTTGGTTTTCACTATTATCAACAATTCCTTGTGGATTTGCTGGGAGTTGCTTCCACTTGTCAGAAATATGGACCCCAAATAGTCTGCAAACCAAGGCTAGCTGAGAAACCATTACCGAGTATATTCCGAGTAATCAGCTCCAGAGAACTGCACCTACCAGGCTGCTCCAGCTGCACACAGATCTCAGACTGTGAGCAATTCCTCCCCAGAGGGGAAAAGGCAGGAGTGAAATCATTGGACTCTAATTGCATTACAAAAAAAAAAAGACAAATGAGGAGTGGCAGAGGAAAAACAGTGTTTTGTTTCATCTTGAGAAGCCTGCAAGATGCAATTCCTTTTCGAGAAACTTTCTTTCAAAGGCTTCCTTTCTCCACCGAATATACTGGATACCAGATTGATTTTGGCAGAAGGGACTGCAAGGATACACTTAAATGACAATAACTCTATCATAAATTACTATGCTAATGAGCATGGAAGGCTTCTGCCAGAAATCCAAAAAATCCAAATTTCCCATTTATGAAAATACAAACTTCTAGGTCAGGACTACGGCCGGATGCGGCCCAATTGCATTCTAAATCCAGCCCGCGGACGGTCCGGGAATCAGCATGTTTTTACATGAGTAGAATGTGTCCTTTTATTTAAAATGCATCTCTGGGATATTTGTGGGACATAGGAAATCATTCTTTTTTCCCCCAAAATATAGTCCGGCCCCCCACAAGGTCTGAGGAACAGTGGACCGGCCCCCTGCTGAAAAAGTTTGCTGACCCCTGTTCTAGGTCCCAAGGGAGATAGGAACATCTAAGTAGTGTCCATCGAAGGCATGGAGGCTGGAAAAAAGGTTTCAACAATCATTGCATGGGATCATGGGATATTTGTCTCTTAACAGCACCCTCATCTTGATACCAGCTGCAGAGAACAAAGAATGCACACAATACAATAATACACATGATACATATCTTACACATTTACTAATTCATCCCATGTATCCTTGCCATTCTTATATACTTGCTCTGTCTATTTGGATGGTGTATAAGTAAGTAACAGTAAAGAAATATCTCTTGCCTGAGGTGTCATTCCACACCAGAAGTTAGAGTAGAGAGCACGAGATTCAAGCATTGGTGCCACAATGGTCTTATTTTCGGCTATCATGAGATTCAGAACTTCTGGGTTTGTCAGAAAATTATCAGCATCTATGAACTAGAAAAAGAGATTTTTTTAAAAAAGGATGTGAGGTTTTGTGCGACTGGATCTGAAGAGTGTCTCTAACAAGACTTGGTTAAGAGCATTACTTATCTTGAGTTCTTGCAATGTTGCAAAATGAACAAAATAAGCAGGCTTCCATCACATATCCACCAACACTAAGCTAACATTGACCTTGTACTGAAGCCAACAGCAAATATTGGTCAACTTTGTAACTACTACTTTGCACATACCAAAAAGTGGTGATATTTAGTAAGGCACTCGCATCGCTGAATTGAAATGGAGCCTCTGGATGTGTGAAACACAATGAACAAGAACAGAAACCCACAAGCACTTCATAGTGGGCCCAGCAAAGTAGTCCCCAGTGGAGACAGAAGAGCAGGGAAAAGAAATTTGTAACCCTCAGGAAGTTGTTTGACTACAACTCCCACCGTCCCTGACTTTTGCCTATGCTCACTGAGGCTGATGGGTGTGGGAGTCCAATATCATCTGGAGGGCCAGAGGCTTCCAAATCCTGCATTAGAGGGCAAGGGCTTAACTAGAACAAACCACCTCACATTTGGAAGGAGAGGCAAGAGGGCTTGCAGGCGGAATTGCTGGTTGGTTGGCATCCGTCTGTCTCAACAGACACCCAAGTGCACCTCTGGGGTGAAGTCAAATTGCTGTGTTAGCAGCACCAGTGACCTTCCATGGTGTGCAAGCCTGGGCAGTCCAGATGACGACCCCTCTCTTGGCCTCACTGATGTGGGCCAAAAGAAAGCACAGCAATACGTTTGCCACCAGCTTGACTGCATGGCAAAGCTGAACCACTGGAAAAGTGGGAGGTGTACAGGGGCGTAGGAAGATAGGGGCGGTGGGGGCGGGCCGCCCCGAGTGGCGCGATCCCAGGGGCGCCACCACGGCTGCCAGCCCCGCCCCCAAAACACGCCCCCCTAAAACACACACAAGGTGGCATCACGCTTGTGGGTGGTGTGACACCCCTCGCTGGCCTCCGTCCAGGGAGAGCACGCACCACAGCAGGAAGGGAGAGCGCGCGTCGGCCGAGGGACCAAGCTGGTCCCGGCAGCTGCACGGCGAAAACCTTGCTAGGCGCTGCAGGGGCTTGCTCAGCCAACGCGCGCTCTCCCTGGACGGAGGCAAGGGGCGTGCCAGCGAGGGGCGTCACGCCCGCACATTGTGACATCACAACGCTGCAGAGTGGCACCCCGCCCCCGGGGGGTGCCTCCGCTTTGACGCCCCGGGTGCCAAATCGGCTAGCAACACCCCTGGAGGTGTATAAATCAGCATGGTGGTTTTCAGCTACAGGGGCAGTGTTTAAATATATAAAACACCCTGGAGTCATTCATGGGTGCCTCAGTGTGTCAACCATTGAGGTGCCAAGAGTATTCATTAACATGAGGCAAATATAGTTAGATGAGCATTAATTTTCGTTGCGTATGTATGAACACAGAAACACAGTGCTCTGGTGGTAGGTGGCAAAACAAGTTCTGAGAATCCACTCATCACATGTGGAACTTTGGGTCCTCCAGATGTTGTTGGGACTTTATGAGCCCCATGGGCCCCAGTGAGCATGGCCAGGGGTTAGAGATGATGGGAGCTGTAGTCCTTCACCTAGTGGAACACAGCTTCCTCATCACTGATTTACATGATCTTGATCACACAAATACTTGTGGAAATATGTGCAGGAATCTGGGCCAAAGTTATTTCTCCTTTCACAGTCCTACAAAACAGTGTTTACAGGTGACAGGTACCGGAGGCACGACGTCAGTGAAGGTAAGTCGTTACCTTGCATATCCCAGCACATCTGGGGAGGAAATTGTAATACAACCAATTTTACTTTTCCAGTTTCCTTCTTTACAAAGCTCAGAAACAGAATGCGTCTCTGAAATGCCCAGCATGCAAATCAAGGAAAGGAAGGAAGCATAACCAGCCAGAACTTTATTTCTAATTTTACCATGATGTAGTCAGACCACTTTTCCTTGGCAGTTCTCAGAGCAGTCTGCCTCAGTTTCATCACATGGGTAAACCTGGAGTTTGGCCAGTGTTTGGGCCCAATTTCCTCCGCGTAAGACCTACAAAACAAAGAACAAAAAGGGAAAACATGCAGCCCTCTTGTCATGTTAAATGTTGCGTAGCTCCTGCAGGATTGCTGGGTATTATTTCTCTCCTGACTTTGGTGTTTTAAGTAAAAACTGAAAAGGGGGGGGAAGCAAATTCACTCAGTCACCTTAGGTGCTCCAAAAATGTAAGGGTAAAGACAGGGCCAGCCCTAAGGCAAGGCTGGGTGGCGCAATGCGCCAGGCCGCCAGGCTGCCAGGGGGCACCATGCTGCAGTGGCTGCTGCGCTGGGAAAGGGGGGGCAACGGAGGGATCTTCACACCACGGCACCACAGCGCCAGATATGCTTAAGGCAGCCCTGGGTAAAGAAAGGGAGTTTCAGAGCAAAGAAAACGCTTTCCAAATTTATTCCTAGAGTATGTACCCAGGACATAGGGGAACATACACCATCACTACACTTCCTGCCCAACATGAGTGCTGTGAATTAAATAGAACTTGGAAGGGGGGCACACCCAACAGCTCTTTTCCCTCCACAGCTTTGAAAAAGATAGCATTTAGCCAAATTTAATTGCTTCTGGAATTTGCTATCACAAGTATGTGGAGAAGGCTTTTGAATAGCTTTAGAAAGGATTAGAACATTTCATGCTGTTTCCCTGAATATGCTTAACTTTGTTACACATGATTTTACTGGAAAAACTCAGCATCCGAATACTTACTGAGGGTCCCCCATGGGCCTCCACTCCACATAGTGATACAGTTTTTGTACATTCTTCAGCCACTCCCTCAGGATTTCTGTTGTGTTGTCAATATTGTGGTCAGTGGCTACCCTAAAGGAGGAACAGTGAATGTGCAGAGGTATTACTAAACATTCCCCACCTTTCTGTCAAACAAAATCTTGAAGAGGTATGTGTTCACAGGTAACAACAGCCTCTCTGCCAATGCTTCAACATTCAAACAGAGCACGTACTCCATTTTGGGTCTGAAACATTCATGCAAATTCCCACTAGCCAGCCATCATTGGCACCTGAAAACAATACTGAATAGGCATTGAGTGATATTGTTCATCAGGTCAACTTCAGCAACAGAGATGTAGTGGTCTGGGATTGCAGGAGGCTTAAAGACCTACCGTATCACTGCTTCTGTAGCAGGGTCCCAAGCCTCCAGCCTGTCAGCTCAAAAAGGGGAGGGGTTTAGCCAATTAGAAGTCTTTTTACTCTTTGGAGCCAATCATAATGAAAAGAGGTGACAACCACTGAGGATTGGCTCCTATGGTCATTCTGGAGGTGGGGCATGTCAAGAACACAAAGGATGAGTTGTTCTGTATGTTACAAAGCTCACTTTCAAGAGAATGATGTGCACTTCATGTAGGATTTACTCCTTAGCCTTTTCTTCTCCCAAAGATGTCCCATAAGGCAGTGGATAATTTGCCCATCTACATCGTGGGAAATAGATCTACCGTATTTTTTGCTCCATAGGACACACTTTTTCCCTCCTAAAATGGAAGGGGAAATCTCTGTGCGTCCTATGGAGCGAAGGCGAGAGCCATGTGCAGCGGGAAACGGGCTCTGGGGCCGCCTCCTTGACAGCAGGAGGGGAGGAGAGACCAGTAACTTGTAACTCCCTCCCTGCCCGCTGTCAAGGAGGCGGCCCCAGAGCCGGTTTCCCGCTGCGCCCAGCTCTCCAAGCCAGAGCTGCGCGCAGCGGGAAAGGCGGCTTTGGCAGGTAGTAGCAGAAGCAGGGGGCGGACTGAGGGCTGCTTTCGGCTGCTCCTCCCTCCACCCCCCGCCTCTGATCCTGCCCCTTTGACGCTCGTAAGAGATCGGAACCGGGGTTGAGAGAGGCACTTCGGTTCGCTGTACCCTGCTCTTTTGAGCATCAGAGGCAGGCAGAAGTGGGGGCGGCACATGGGGGGGAGAGAGAGGAAGAGCAGCCCGGGAGGGGAAGAGATGTTTGACAGGGAGCAGGGAAGGAGGGCAGCCACCCGCCCCACCTTCCCTGCTCCATGAATCATCTCCTCCGCTACCCCGCGCCTCCGCCACGTTCAGCGAGAAGCAGGGGGCAGCGGAGGGATGCTGCTGCTTCTTCCCCGCCAACCCCATTCACGAAAGCAGGCTTGTTTTTGCAAACGGGGTTGGTGGGGAGCAACCAGCAGCATCTCCTCCGCCCGGCCCCCCGCCGCGTTCAGCGAGAAAGCTGGTGTCGGAAGGGGGCAGGGGAGGCAGGGGGAGCCGGACTGGTCCCTCTACCACCGCTGCCTCCTTCGCTCCCCCTCCAGCGCCCCCCCCTCTCAGCCTTTTAGAGGAGAAAAACCAGAAAAAAATTATTGTTTTCCTCCACTAAAAACAAGGTGCGCCCTATGGAGCGAAAAATACGGTAGCTGAAAAGCAGCAAATGGAGATCTGCATTGATTACTACAATGCATTCCTTATTGTTATTATTGTATAATCTTAAAAGGGGGTATGGTTCTGACTCTCCTTAAGGGGCCCCACACTTCTGAATTCGCCACGATACTACTATGTAGCCATGGGCACACATTCAAGCTTAATCAAAATATGACAAAAATCAGAACAAAGGAGGCTAAGCTTTAGCTCAGGCATAGGCATAGGCAAACTCAGCCCTCCAGATGTTTTGAGACTACAATTCCCATCACCCCTGACCACTAGTCCTGATGGGAGTTGTAGTCCCAAAACATCTGGAGGGCTGAGTTTGCCTATGCCTGCTTTAGCTAAATAGGCTGCAAAGGTACTTCCAAAGGCAATTATTTTAATAGGTCCTTCTATAAATTCATATATTACTTTATGCTACAAAAACTGTGTGGGCTGCATTGATAATGTCCACCTGAGAGATTAAGAAAGAATACGGAATGTGAGTGATTTTCTAAACCTCACAAGGCAGCATTTTTTGCAGCTTCTTCATTAGAAGACAGGCTGACACACATCCAGGCCTGTCATTGCTGCTGGGCAATGTCTGTATGCACTGCAAGGGGAGAGAGGGCTGTGAATAGTCCATGACTCACTGTAATTTCACTGTCTGAAATGACAGAGGAGAAAGTGTTTGCCTGCAGTCACTTTGCTCCATGTTCATATAATAATAATAATAATAATAATAATAATAATAATAATAATAATAATAATAATTTATTATTTATACCCCGCCCATCTGGCCGGGTTCCCCCAGCCACTCTGGGCGGTTTCCAACAAAACAGAAATTCTAAAATACAGAAATCCATCAAACATTAAAATACAGAGATCCATCAAACATTAAAAGCTTCCCTAAACAGGGCTGCCTTGAGATGCCTTCTAAAGGTCTGGTAATTGTTGTTCTCTTTGACCTCTAGTGGGAGGGCATTCCACAGGGTGGGAGCCACTACCGAAAAGGCCCTCTGCCTGGTTCCCTGTAACTTGGCTTCTCGTAGTGAGGGAACCGCCAGAAGGCCCTCGGAGCTGGACCTCAGTGTCCGGGCAGAACGATGGGGGTGGAGACGCTCCTTCAGGTATACCGGACCGAGGCCGTTTAGGGCTTTAAAGGTCAACACCAACACTTTGAATTGTGCTCGGAAACGTACTGGGAGCCAATGTAGGTCTTTCAGGACCGGTGTTATGTGGTCTCGACGGCCGCTCCCAGTCACCAGTCTAGCTGCCGCATTCTGGATTAGTTGTAGTTTCCGGGTCACCTTCAAAGGTAGCCCCACGTAGAGCGCATTGCAGTAGTCCAAGCGGGAGATAACTAGAGCATGCACCACTCTGGAGAGACAGTCAGTGGGCAGGTAGGGACTCAGCCTGCGTACCAGGTGGAGCTGATAAACAGCTGCCTTGGACACAGAGTTGACCTGTGCCTCCATGGACAGCTGTGAGTCTAAAATGACTCCCAGGCTGCGCACCTGGTCTTTCAGGGGCACAGTTACCCCATTCAGGACCAGGGAGTCCTCCACACCCGCCCGCCTCCTGTCCCCCACAAACAGTACTTCTGTCTTGTCAGGATTCAATCTCAATCTGTTAGCCGCCATCCATCCTCCAACCGCCTCCAAGCACTCACACAGGACCTTCACCGCCTTCACTGGTTCTGATTTAAAAGAGAGGTAGAGCTGGGTATCATCAGCATACTGATGGACACCCAGCCCAAACCCCCTGATGATCTCTCCCAGCGGCTGCATATAGATGTTAAAAAGCATGGGGGAGAGGACAGAACCCTGAGGCACCCCACAAGTGAGAGCCCAGGGGTCTGAACACTCATCCCCCACCACCACTTTCTGAACACGGCCCAGGAGGAAGGAGCGGAACCACTGCATAACAGTGCCCCCAGCTCCCAAGCCCTCTAGACGGTCCAGAAGGATGTTATGGTCGATGGTGTCAAAAGCCGCTGAGAGATCCAGCAGAACAAGGAAACAGCTCTTACCTTTGTCCCTAGCCCGCCGGAGATCATCGACCAGTGCGACCAAGGCAGTTTCAGTCCCATGATGAGGCCTGAATCCTGACTGGAAGGGATCCAAATGGTCCGCTTCTTCCAGGCGTGCCTGGAGTTGTTCAGCAACCACTCGCTCAATCACCTTGCCCAAGAATGGAAGATTTGAGACTGGGCGATAGTTGGCCATATTGGCCGGATCTAAAGATGGTTTTTTAAGAAGCGGTTAATAACCGCCTCTTTCAGCGGGTCTGGGAAGGCTCCCTCATGGAGAGAAGCATTTACCAACCCGCGAAGCCCATCGCCCAGCCCTTCCCGGCTAGCTTTTATAAGCCAGGATGGGCAAGGATCAAGGAGACAGGTGGTTGGTTTCACTCGTCCAAGCAGCCTGTCCACATCCTCGGAGGTAACAGATTGAAATTGATCCCACAAAGCTTGACTAGACAGGACTCTAGCACTCCCCCGCCCCAGCCCTGCTCCCACGGTGGAGTCTACCTCTTCCCGAATCTGAGCGACTTTATCTGCAAAAAACTTTGCAAAATCATTGCAGGAGATCATGCGGCCCATACTGGGCCCGGATGGAGCAGGTGGTTCCGCTAAATTGCGAACCACCTGGAAGAGTCTCCTGCTGCTGTTTTCTGCAGATGCGATGGAGACGGTGAAGAAGGTCCTCTTCGCCGTCGCCATTGCCACTTGGTAGGCTCGAAGTTGAGCTCTAGCCCGTGTCCGGTCTGATTCAAAATGAGTTTTCCGCCACCGGCGCTCTAGCCGTCTCAATGACTGTTTCATCACCCTCAGCGCCGGGGAAAACCACGGGGCTGTCCGGGCTCCATGCAATCTGAGAGGGCGCTTCGGAGCCAGACAGTCAATAGCGCTGGTTAACTCCGCATTCCAGCGGGCCACCAGGGAATCAGCTGAAAGGCCACCGACATGGGATAAAACATCCCCTACCACTCTCTGGAAGCCAATTGGATCCATTAAGTAGCGGGGGCGGACCATCCGAATCGGTCCCACCTCCCTGCAGAGGGGAAGGGTTGCGGAGAAGTCCAGTTGCACCAGAAAGTGATCTGACCATGGCACTTCTTTTGTTTCACTTTTACTTAATGTCAGATCACCAACATCCATAGAGGTAAACACCAAGTCCAAGGCATGTCCGCGGCTATGAGTTGGGCCAGACTTATTCAGGGACAGCCCCATGGTGGCCATGCTTTCCACGAAGTCCCGAGCGGCTCCTTGTAAGGTCGTGTCGGCATGGATGTTAAAATCCCCTAAGACAACCAAGCTAGGTGTCTCCAGGAGCACATCCGACATGACCTGAAGCAGCTCGGGCAGGGAATCCTTGGTGCAGCGGGGAGGTCGGTACACCAAAAGGAATCCTGTACTGCCCCTATTGCCCAACTTCCAGAACATGCACTCAGAAAACTCCATCTTACCAATAGGACGCCTGGTGCAAACTAATGACTTCCTAAAAATCACTGCAACCCCCCCTCCCCGCCCAGATGGCCTGGGTTGCTGTGCATAAGAGAAACCTGGTGGACAAGCAGCGCCAAGAACGGGCCCATCGGCTTCATCCAACCAGGTCTCTGTCACACATGCCAGGTCAAATCCTCCATCCACAATCAGGTCGTGAATGGCAGTGGTCTTATTCATCATCGACCTGGCATTGCACAGCAGCACCTTCAGGTCATGTGGGTATCCCTTGCTGATTCCAATATCCGTCCGGTCAGGACCAGACCCGGAGGCAGGGATAGTCTTCAGACAACGAAGAAAACTATGCATCTGCGCAGCTAAACAAACAAATACTTCCGTACTTCTACAAAACAAGATGGTCCCCTCAAAAACGGTCCCTGGCCTTTTCCATTGTTCATATACTCTGAAGCTACCTTCTCAGTTACAGCACCTTGGGTAATATTCTGTTCCAGCCCTACTCAGAGTAAATAAATTAATAAACATTACTAACTTAAATTCATTGTCCAATAGGCCTACATAGTTGACTGAATCCCCAAACTCTAAAACACTCCCTAGAATGTTTTATCTGGCATGGAGGCTGCTGTCATTTGGGTGCCAGGTAAAAACCTCTCTATATATATGAAAAAAAGTCAAGCATTTAGATGGAGTTTTTAATACTACTTATATCTTTTTTGTTTTGTCCTGCTACCATTTTACACTGCTCTTATGTATTGATTGTTGTTTGATGCTTTAAATCTTGTTAGCCAATCCGACAGTTTATGATACCTGGAGTGGTATAGAAAATTCAAATTAAACTAAACACAGAGCAATCTACACCAAATTATTTACAACCAATATTTATTTACAACCAATATTTACAATCAATAAGGGAGATATTAAAAGCACAACTTCAGGCAATACCAATGAGACGGAAACATGGAAGGTGCCTAAAGGTACATTTATTAGTGAAAATAGCATACAAAAATGTGTCTTGTCAAAGAAAGTGGTTTGCAAAAATATGTATATCCAGAGAAATTTGCACAAAAATGGTGATGAATTTTCATGAAGACTTTTTTATTTAAGAATTTCACAAAGTAATGTGGAGAACTGAGTGCAAGACTGAGAAATATAAGAAACAAAGCTATCACAATTGTCAGATTCACCCATCCTTATTTGCAAGTGAGTCTCATTGAATCCAATGGTACTTGCCTCTAGGAAAGTATGCCTCAAAAACTCTTATACTGGGGAGAATGACAAAACAATTTAGCCAGTAGCAATCAATTTCAAAAATGTAAATCACCCCATTCAAGTTCGTTACATTGCCCAAGCTAGCTCTATTCTTTATGTATTGAATTTATAAAACAAAGGGTTTTCTATGTTGCCTCACTTTACTGTATGGGAAACCAAACATAACAATGAAGGAGCTTTGAGACAATGGAACTTTCTTCTCCCAGTTAAACACCAACAGAGCGGAGAAGGCTTCCTTATTTGACTGGATGAGACATAACGAAAGGAAACAGCTTACAAGAGCCATTTTCATTGAATGGGTTACCCAGGATGAACGCAAGGCGTACACAAATAGTCTTTTCACAGAGAGTCAGAATGAGCAGAGGTCATTTCTGATGTTATGTGAAAATGCGAGGATGGGTGACATGCCCAGGGTGACATGAATGTTCCTGTTGTATATTTCCACCACAGGTGGCAGGCAGATAGCCAGGCGTGACCAACAAGCGCCCTGGAGGTGGGATGCAAATAATGTTGTACTGTGATGGGCTTTCTCTAACCTTACCCACCTGACAGCAGCATGTTATTCACATGGATTATCAGGGAGAGATGAACACATGCTGAACCAGGGACTCATCATTGGCTCATAACTTAAAAATGGGTGTAAAGCTCTTCATTTTTCCACTATCCACATGCCCCTAATGTGGGTTCTTCTAGTGGGGTTTCAAATGCAGAAGACAGGAGTGCCTGGCGTGCTCATGATATTCTTGTAAAGAAGCATGGTACAATGCTACCATTCAGTGGATTTGTAACTGGCTGGCTGACCAAACCCAAAGGGTGCTCATCAATGGCTCCTCCTCATCCTGGAGAGTAGTGACTAGTGGGGTGCCACAGGGCCCAGTCTTATTCAACACCTTTATCAATGACTTGGATGATGGGCTTGAGGGCATCCTGAGCAAGTTTGCAGATGACACCAAATGGGGAGGGGTGGCTAATACCCCAGAGGACAGGATCACACTTCAAAATGACCATAACAGATTAGAGAACTGGGCCAAAGCAAACAAGATGAATTTTAACAGGGAGAAATGTAAAGTACTGCACTTGGGCTAAAAAAATGAAAGGCACAAATACAGGATAGGAGACACCTGGCTTGAGAGCAGTACATGTGAAAAGGATCTAGGAGTCTTGGTAGACCACAAACTTGACATGAGTCAACAGTGTGATGCAGCAGCTAAAAAAGCCAATGCAATTCTGGGCTGCATCAATAGGAGTATAGCATCTAGATCAAGGGAAGTAATAGTACCACTGTCTTCTGCTCTGGTCAGACCTCACCTGGAGTACTGTGTCCAGTTCTGGGCACCGCAGTTCAAGAAGGATAGTGACAAGCTGGAATGGTTCCAGAGGAGGGCAACCAAAATGGTCAAAGGCCTGGAAACAATGCCTTATGAGGAACGGCTTAGGGAGCTGGGCATGTTTAGCCTGGAGAAGAGAAGGTTAAGGGGTGATATGATAGCCATGTTCAAATATATAAAAGGATGTCATATAGAGGAGGGAGAAAGGTTGTTTTCTGCTGCTCCAGAGAAGCGGACACGGAGCAATGGATTCAAACTACAGTACAAGAAAGAAGATTCCACCTAAACATTAGGAAGAACTTCCTGACAGTAAGAGCTATTCAGCAGTGGAATTTGCTACCAAGGAGTGTGGTGGAGTCTCCTTCTTTGGAGGTCTTTAAGCAGATGCTTGACGGCCATATGTCAGGAAGGCTTTGATGGTGTTTCCTGCTTGGCAGGGGGTTGGACTGGATGGCTCTTGTGGTCTCTTCCAGCTCTATGATTCTATGATTCTCTGGTCCATGGGTCACGAAGTCAGAGACGACTAAACAACAACAACAACAACAACAACAACAACAACAACAACAACAACAACTGGAAGCATGCCACACAAGAGGACTGGAAGCATGCCACACAAGAGGCCCCAAAAGGTCTTTTAAAATTGAGGGGAAAACAGATTTTTTTTGTTTCAATTCATGTTTTGGATCTTCATTACCAGTGCTTTTTTTCTAGAAAAAAGTACCAGTACTCACCAAGATCCTCTTTCTATCTTCCTTCCTTCCTTCCTTCCTTCCTTCCTTCCTTCCTTCCTTCCTTCCTTCCTTCCTTCCTTCCTTCCTTCCTTCCTTTCTCTCTCTCTCTCTCTCTCTCTCTCTCTCTCTCTCTCTCTCTCTCTCTCTCTCTCTCTCTCTCTCTCTCTCTATCTCTCTCTCTCTTGTCCCCCCCCTACTTTGCTTTCCCCTCATCTTCTTCAACCTCTCCCCCACCTTTCCTTGTCTGCTTTTCACACCCACCCAGAATCCCACCCACCCCTCCTTGTCCCTTCTCCTCCCTCCAGCCACCACCCACACCTGCGTTCACCTCTAAGGCTCCCCCAGCCACAGAATAGAAAATGGTGGTGCTAGCAGCAAAGGCTGCTGCTTCCTCCCCTTATTCTCTCTCTCTCTCCACAGACATGGAAAGAGTGAGCAGAGACAAAAGGGAAGTGGCACTCATGCTCAGTCGGCTGCTCACAGCACAGTGAGGCAGCTGCATAGCAGCGCATCCATGGGGAGAGCCTCTGCACACTGCAGGGCAGCCGAGGAGGGACAAGGCAGCCTCTTGACTGAGAGGGCCTCCTTTTCCTCACCACTTCAGCCTCCTGCTGTTCACATCCCCTCTTTTAGCCACAATTGCTTTCTTGCTCTCCCCACCCTCCATTTACCTTCTCGCACGATTTAAAAAGAAAAAGAAGTGCCCGTACTGCGTACCATTGTGTACCACCAGAAAAAAAGCACTGCTCTTTACTGTAAAGAGTAACATGTGAACAATGTTACTCTTGATACATGTGAATGATACATGTGAACAATGATACATGTGAACAATGGATTCAATGTCTATGGGCTAAATTACCTCATGTGGCAATCTCAAAACTCTTTTGAAAATTCTTTGTTGAAATGCACTATGTGAATAAATAATAATAATAATAATAATAATAATAATAATAATAATAATAATAATATATTGTTTATACCCCACCCATCTGGCTGGGTTTCACCAGCCACTCTGGGTGGCTTCCAGCAAAATATTAAAATACAATAATTTATCAAATATTAAAAGCTTCCCTAAGCATATGATAAGGGACCCAGGTGGCGCTGTGGTTAAACCACTGAGCCTAGGGCTTGCTGATCAGAAGGTCGGCGGTTCGAATCCCTGTGACGGGGTGAGCTCCCGTTGCTTGGTCCCAGCTCCTGCCAACCTAGCAGTTCGAAAGCACGTCAAAATGCAAGTAGATAAATAGGAACCGCTACAGCGGGAAGGTAAACGGCGTTTCTGTGTGCTGCTCTGGTTTGCCAGAAGTGGCTTTGTCATGCTGGCCACATGACCTGGAAGCTATACGCCGGCTGCCTCGGCCAATAATGCGAGATGAGCGCGCAACCCCAGAGTCGGTCACGACTGGACCTAATGGTCAGGGGTCCCTTTACCTTTACCTTTAAGCATATGATGTATATATAGCCACACAAACATTTTTTAAACTCTTGCAACACCTACACACAGTTGCGCTATTCCACATTTACTCCCTGAACTGCTACCCTTCTCCTTAACAACCCCCCCCCAAGTTACAAGGATCAGAGAGTCTATGTCCAAGAGATACACACATCATACTTTTAAAGCACACCTGAAGCCACTTTCCACCTCCAAAGAACTCTGGGCACTGTGGCCTGTTAAGAGTGGCTGAGAATTCTGTGAGGGGTAAATGATGGTGCCCAGAATTCTTTGAGAGAGAAAAGTGTGTTTTAAATGTACAGTTTATACAAAACCTTACATGCTGCAACTGACAACCAAGATTTAGACATCTAGCCAAGACTTTTACACTATCAGAACCAGAACATTTTGGTGCAGCAAACATGGCTATCTGCCTCTTCCACCAAAGAACTAACGGTTGTGTATTTGACATAGTTTAGAAGATCTAGATAATTCTAAGCAACCCAGCCAGAAAGTTAACTAAAAAGTTCCATCATCTTTCTCCCCTTTTATATTCCTGTTTTGAGCTTCTACTTCATTGCTGTTTATTTACTTTGACCCTGGTGTCAGGGGAGGGAAGAGCAGTCTATTTTGCTAGTTTTCATCCTTGAAGGAAAATTACCAAAACTTCCCCAAAGGGAACACAGTGTGCCTTCTGCCACAGTGTGGTCCAGGCAGCAGAAGCAGAGAAACATTCCCCCTAACACAAACACCAACGTGTTTTCCCCACTCCACACCCCAACTTAATAGTCATTAATCCATCACTCATGTAGGTTGGAAGGGTTGAGGGATGGACTCAGAAAGGGACAGAAAGAAGCAAGTGTACATATCTACACAACATAATTTTTTTTAAATAGTTGTTCCCTCTCCCCAAGGGAACAGTAGTTTGGGTTAGGGTGGGGCTACAAATCCAACAGAGAGGTCTCACAATGTTCACCCTAACTATTGTGCCCTATAGTGTGAGACCCACTTCAGGGTGGTGTGAATAGTGAGCAAGACTAAACATATGGTGAGAGAGAATTACATGAAGATTATATATAGATGGTATATATCACCGGTCAAACTGGCAAAAATCTATAAAAATGAAAAGAAAGAGTGTTGGAGGTGTGAGGCTGAAGGTACTTTTTATCATACGTGGTGGGAATGTAAGAAATGTAAAATTGTATTGGGAAATGATATATAATGAATTGAAAAAAGGTTGAAAATAACATTTGTTAAACAACAATAAGCCTTCCTGTTAGGTATTTTAGGTCAAGATCTTCCAAAAGAGAATAGGACACTATTTATGTACAGTGGTACCTCAGCTTACGAAGACGGTCCGTTCCGCAGCCGTCTTTGTAAGTCAAAGTCTTTGGTTGTCGAAGTGCCCATTCTGCGCATGCGCGAAGTGTGATTTCGCACTTCTGCGCATGCGCCGACTGCATGCACTGCTTCTGCAAAGGCGCAGAACACGCGCATGGTGAAAAGACTTCCGGGGTTGTCGACTTCAGAAGTCGAAACCTTCAGAAGTTGAGTCGTTTGGTTGTTGAGGTACCACTGTATGCTACTACGGCGGCGAGAATTTTGATAGCACAAAAGTGGAAGACTGGAGAAATTCCAACTAAAGACCAATGGCAAGAGAAATTGATGAACTATGCAGAACTGGCCAAACTGATGGACAGACTTTGAGAAAAGGACAACAGTGACTTTGAAAAAGAGTGGGGACCATTTATAACATACTTGCAGAAACAAAGGAAGACTATTGACTTGATGGCAGGATTTAAATAAACACTCACATCTTTATTAACAAAGAACATTTCAAACAATAAAAGAAATGATACAGCAGACTTTTAAGAAACAGCAGTATGTAAGAAGAGGGAAACAAACTAGAAGTGGAAGTTGGGGGAAACCCAGGAGGGGAGGGAAGAAGTGATTTAACATAAATGTTATTGATATGAGATGTATGTAATAATAGAAAAAGAAAAGTGAATAAAAATTTAATAATAATAATAATGATAATGATAAAAGACTAAACATATGGCTGTGTACATAGGTAAAGGACCCCTGATAGTTAAGTCCAGTCACAGACGACTCTGGGATTGTGGCACTCATCTCACTTTACAGGCCAAGGGAGCCAGCGTTTGTCCGCAGACAGTTTTTCCGGGTATGTGGCCAGCATGACTAAGCCGCTTCTGGCGCAACGGAACACTGAAACCAGAGCAGTGCATGGCTACGCTGTTCATGTTCCCACTGGAGCCGTACCTATTTATCTACTTGCACTTTTTGGCGTGCTTTCGAACTGCTAGGTTGGGAAGAGCTGGGACTGAGCAACGGGAGCTCACCCCGTTGCAGGGATTCGAACTGCCAACCTTCTGATCGGCAAGCCCAAGAGGCTCAGTGGTTTAGACCACATACTAGACTTTTAAAACACATAAGGTAAAAGGTAAAGGGGCCCCTGACCATCAGGTCCAGTCGTGTCCGACTCTGGGGTTGCGGTGCTCATCTCACTCTATAGGCCAAGGGAGCCGGCGTTTGTCCGCAGACAGCTTCCATGTCATGTGGCAATCATGACAAAGCTGCTTCTGGTGAACCAGAGCAGCGCACGAAAACGCTGTTTACCTTCCCGCCGGAGCGGTCCCTATTTATCTACTTGCACCTTGATGTGCTTTCGAACTGCTAGGTGGGCAGGAGCTGGGACCAAGCAACGGGAGCTCACCCCGTTGCAGGGATTCGAACCACCGACCTTCTGATCAGCAAGCCCTAGACTCTGTGGTTTAACCGACAGCGCCACCTGGGTACCTTTTAAAACACATGCTTTCACTCAAAGAATTCTGGGCACTACAAAGAACACTGGATATTGCAATTCCCAGAATTACTTGGAGATTGATAGCAATGAAAGTTAAAATTGCTATGTACACCACCTTGAGTTCCTTGACGAACAAGTGGAATATAATTGCAATGACATATTAAATTATCAGACCTCCCCCAAGAAGGAACAGGGCAACAGGAACAGGAACAGACCTTGTGATAGCCCCCTGCAACATATCTGCTCCAATTCCACCTTCCGTTCCAGATACCTTTTAAAATGCCTGGCAGCTGGGCCAAGATGCTGGGAGCCTAGGACAAAGTAAGGATGCCATTCGTGTGCCTCCCATCCTACTGGCCAAATGTCTCCTGGCCTGGGCTGATGGAGGCCTGGTGCTGCTCTCTTGGAAGTGTTCTGAACTAGGCAGAACAAAGCCGGCTGCTTCCTCCGCAAACCTCTGCTGCACATGCAGCAGCTAAAAAAGACAATGCAATTCTGGGCTGCATCAATAGGAGTATAGCGTCTAGATCAAGGGAAGTAATAGTACCACTGTATTCTGCTCTGGTCAGACCTCACCTGGAGTACTGTGTCCAGTCCTGGGCACCACAGTTCAAGAAGGATACTGGCAAGCTGGAACGTGTCCAGAAGAGGGCAACCAAAATGGTCAAAGGCCTGGAAACGATGACTTATGAGGAACGGCTTAGGGAGCTGGGCATGTATAGCCTGGAGAAGAGAAGGTTAAGGGGTGATATGATAGGCATATGTCAGGAATGTTTTGATGGTGTTTCCTGCTTGGCAGGGGGTTGGACTGGATGGCCCTTGTGGTCTCTTCCAACTCTATGATTCTATGATTCTATGACATGCAGCAGAGTATGACAGAGTCATCAGACTACCTGTTTTTTTTTTGTTTTTTTATTAAATGTGTGATTGTCAAGATGGCAAACTCACTTAGGCGCTCTGCTCTCACTTCACTGAGGTCTGGTGGTGGTGGAGAAAGGGAAAAGGAATGCTGATAAAAAATAAGAGAAAGAAATCTGTTCCACAACTATAGTCCAGAAAAATAGCATGCTGCTATATGCCTTCAGATCCAGGTGTGCTGGGCCTTTATCAAAGTGTAGCTTGTAAAGAGTATTCTAGGAGGAAGAGGAATCCCCACTGGGCATTTTCCAGTCCATCAGATCAGTCTTCAGGTATGTGAAATGTCAGTGAAGATTTTCTAAAATACTATGTTGATATGATATTTCAATAAAATACCTTTGACAAAAAGTATTCGAAATAGGATATCCCATCTTTCAACCATAGTTTGCAGAACAGCTTGAAAAATAACATGTGCTAATTGGTCAAATGTTCCTAGCAACAGACAGTCAAGTCATTTGCATCAGTGCAGCAGAAATAATATAATACAGTAAGCAGCTATTACCAGTCCAGCTGCTACTAGGAAAATGTATGCTAAGTCTTTTCCTCCATTAACTGTTCTTATTTTATGTGTAGAACTATATATCAATAGCCTATGTACACAGAACATAGTGGAAGACAGGAGTGCCTGGCGTGCTCTGGTCCATGGGGCCACGAAGAGTCGGACACGACTGAACGACTAAACAACAACAACAACACAGAGAGGAGTTGCGCATCAGGGGTCCCTGCTTAACTCCTTATGACCAGCAAGAGGGTAAAGATAATTCAAAACTGTAAAGGTTACAGAATTTTACAAATCTGTGAACCGTGCAAATCATGCAGAAGTTAGGGTTACCCAGACATGCAATTTAAAAGTGCTGGAGATATGTATACCAAGACTGCAGGTGGTGAGGCCTCGGTGTCACTGCATCATAGATTTGGGGACTGTTCACAAATTCAGTTAGTCTCCTCTGTTCTGATGTCAGCTATATTCCTGTGGTGAAGCTTATTGGAAAATTACCCAGGGAGTGGACATAGCACAGTGAGTTCTCTTTCGCCCATCTGCATTCCTAAACATGACTCTGCATTTTCCCCTTATGAAAGATACTCCTGTTTGGTGAATGGAATGACAGAGAGAGAGATCTGTATGAGTTTGCACTGGCTGAGGCCACAGATAGGAGATGGAAGAGGAGAAAGAACTTTAATACTATGACTGCTGAGGAACAGAGAATGTTGTGACTACACTGTGGCTTTAAGGAGCTTTTTTTACCTCAGGATCTTGACATTCTTGTAGAAACAGGCTGCATTCGCAGAAAGCAAAACCTGTCAGGAATATTGTGGCTTCAGAAGAGAGAATGAAAATGCTCCCTACTTGGTGAACAGGAGAATTCAGACACCACCTAATTCATCTAGAAGTGATCTGCTGATTTGGGAATGTGGGAAAAGGTAACAAAGAGTTGTAGAGTTGTGCACTACAGACTCTCCGAGAATTGTACAAGGGGAGCCCAGAGTGCAATTCACCCAATGAGCCCCGCCAGCAGAAGCCCACACAAGGAATACCACCAGCACAGCCCAAGGAGTCCTCTCCCCTCCCCACATGCCCTTACCCCCTGAGCTGGCATTGGGGAGGGTCAGGAGAACCCTCCGAACAGCCTCCAGGGAGAGGAGTGCCTTACAGGGATGGAGCAAACTGCTTAGAACTACATTCAATTCCTCCCTTATAATCTCAAACAGAATTCTCAGCCTTCACACTCACATATTTATTATAACCAGACAAATACCAGGCACCAGTTTACTGTTTCAGTAGAGCTTTCCCACCCTTCCTGGGGGTGGAGGTGAGAGCTGCTCATATAAATCACTGGAGAATCTGGAACGGGGATTTGTGGCTGGAAATCCAAATTAGCATCAGTCCCACCTCTAATCTATAATGTTGTTGCAGATCACCCCAATATCTGAGCAGTGCGAAATTCCAGGGATTCAAGACACTTACCCAGGTTTTGTGTTTCCTTTTGGAAATGTGACGCAGTGGAGACTGTGCTGTTTTTATGATATACAGTCATACCTCTGTTTGCGTTCGCTTCATGTTGCGGATTTTTGGATTGCGAATGCGGCAAACCCAGAAGTGTATACTTCTGGGTTTCGCTGCGCGCTTCATGCATGCGCAGAAGCAATCTGCGCACTTTGCGCATGTGCAGAAGCACTCTATCGTGCTTTGCAGATGCGCAGTAGCAGTGCTCTACTTACGGACTTTTCGGAGTGCGAACGGCACCCCGAAACAGATTGCATTCATAAGTAGAGGTACCACTGTAAGGTTTATTTAAACATACAGTGGTACCTCGGTTTAAGTACACAATTGGTTCTGGAAGTCTGTACTTAACCTGAAGCGAACTTTCCCATTGAAAGTAATAGAAAGTGGATTAATCCGTTCCAGACGGTCCGCAGAATACTTAAACTGAAGCGTACTTAACCTGAAGTGAACTTTCCCATTGAAAGTAATGGAAAGTGGATTAATCCATTCCAGATGGGTCCGCGGAGTACTTAAACTGAAAGTACTCAAACCGAAGCGCACTTAAACCAAGGTATGACTGTATATGCAACCCGAGCCTGCGATGGAGGGGGTCACAGCATTAACACTCCAAAGGGTCTTGTTTCTCCTGTAGCCACAGCCTTGGATTCAAGCACAGATTCAGCTTGCTGCTCTCTGCTTGCTGCTCTGCTTCTAGGTCGCACCACAGCCAAATTCAGCTCTCCTTCAGACTCTTCAGACTTCAGTTTTGTGCTTCTCTCTATCTGCATCTCGCACAGAGCTCCCTTCCTTCGTTCTCTTAATGGCCCATCACCCAGGCGATTGCCTCATCAGGAAGCTAGCCTGGCTTATATCTTAACACTTGCTGACTCCAGGGGTTCAGGAAGCTAGCCTGGCTTGAGTAGCTTTTAGCACATGCCGGATCCAGGGATCAGAAGGCTTGATTAGATTTTTTAACACTGTTGATCCAGGGATAAGAGGGGTCTAGCACCCACAAATTCATAGCACTATTAACAGTGAGCTATATTGCAGGGTTATTGTACACTGTTAGGAGTCATTCTGCAAAGAAACAGAAAATATGATTGCAACTTTAAGAACTGTTTCCGTGAGTTCTGGGTGTGGTTTTCTAGGCTGATTAGGTAGAGCTGTGATGAGTACAAAAGGAGAAGTTGCAGTTTGAATTTGCCTGCAAAAGAGAACACCCACATGCTTTGTGCTTGTATGGTTGTAAATAAAACTCTTGCTTGAGTATTTTATACCTGTCTCATGGTTTGGTCATCTGCTGCCAGGAAGATACAGCTCCAAGACATAGCTACCAAGTTTTCCCTTTTCTCGTGAGGAAGCCTATTCAGCATAAGGGAAAATCCCTTTAAAAAAGGGATAACTTGGCAGCTATGCTCCAATATACACTGCCTCAGATTAGCAAACTGCAATACAGTATGGGGGTAACAGTGCTGGAATACAAGTGAGGCCAAGCCCCACTAGTAATCTTCTGAAGTTAATGGGGGTAGAGTAGGGAAATGGCTGAGAGCTCCCTCCAGCCAGCTTCCAGGAGACACTCACACCCAGACTCTGCACAATGCATATTCCCAGCAGGCACACGGAGAAGGCACACAGACTATTTATATATAGCTCTACACATAAAATACCGTATTGGCCTGAATATAAGCCTCACTTTTTTCCCAAATTCCGACCATGAAAAGTTACAAGTGTGGCTTATATTTGTGACCTTAGGGTATGCAGCCAGTAGCGCAGGGCAAACAGTGTCAGGAGCGCGGCAAAGCGCTGCCCACCCCGTGCGTAGTTCCCCATCCTCCCGTCCTCCCCCAAGGCCAGGAAGGGAGAGAGCTGTGGGATGTAAAGCTAGGTGTAGTCAAGTCACAACAGTTCCTAGAGTGACCACATGGAGGGACACCTGACCAGGTCAGCAGCAAAACTTCCTGCCACTGATCTAGGAGGGATTTCCTCTGTTTGAAATTGAAGTGGCCGTTACCTGGCCAGGTAAAGTCACTGGCCAGCGGCCATTTCATTCTCTTTCGATTTGGACTTCAAGCAAGCAACATCTAAGGAAGCTGGAAGCCAAGAGAACAATGAACCTGCTTTCCCCTATGGAGCAAATTCAGCATGTAAATACTTTTATCTAAGCTAGTCTGCCTCTTGAGTTGTGCTGTATCTCAGGAAGTCTTTAAGTAAACTATTTTCATACTTTTAATGAGCACTGTGTCGTGTCTTTTCTTTTAAGAGGGATAAAGGGGAAAATACCAGGAAACATATATATTATTCTAGAGTCTTCAGCAAGCCTGAGCAACCGTTTTTGCTGTGCATTAAAGGGGAATGAAAACTCTGCTAAGTTTGGAGCTTGTTAACACAAGCTGGGATAGGATATACTAAACAATATCTCCTCATCCACATTCCTGAACATTCCCACAAGAGCGAGGAAGGGGAAAGGCCGGCAATGCAGTTCTGCCCCCCCCCCAAGTATGCAGCCAGGAGCAGTGAGGAAGGGAGTGGCTTATATGCAGGGTTTTTTTCCCCACTTCCAATTTTTAAAGTGAGGCTTACATTCGAGTGCAGCTTATATCCGGGCCAATACGGTAGGAATTGTTGATGGAGAAAGAGTGACTAAAGTGAAGAACAGCCCACATTAGCCTCCAACCTCACTGGGTATACATAGCCAGGTCAGGCTGGTGACTCTTTTCTTACAGAGAGAGAAGGCAGGGAACTTTGCATTTCTTACTGTGATAATGGAGTTGCTTGAATGCTCCCAAGATAATCAAGAGGTAAACCTAAACCCAGCATGCGGACTTGAGAGTGGCATCAAATCAAGAAAACCCAAGTAAGAAACGGCTGTTGGGCAGCTTTTAAGAGAGAACATCTGGTCCTTGGGGAGAACCTTTTCTTGCTGTGGAGTCCATAGATCTAGTTGCACAGGATTCTATGCAGCTTCCCAGATTAAAAAAGAAAACAGAAACTGCTCTCAAGTGTCATACAACAGAACAGCATTGTTTGCAGTACTGTAATTGAACCAGGCTCAACTTTTCCTGGTTGATATCTTAAGCAGGTGGCACTCCACAGTAGTAAATTAAGTTGCAATCTGTTTTCAAGAAACCCAAGTTTCTCAAATGTTCCTTGCTGTTCCCTTTCTTTAAAAAAAAGATAAATTACATGCTGAATGGATCCCTTTGTCTCTTCTGATGGAAATTTGCTGTCACAAATAGCACTATCTAAAATGACAACAATTAAAGTAGCAGGATAGTATGAATGAAAGAAGATTCCCAAGTGTAACAGATCGACAGTGCAATCTTATACAAAGGTAAAGGTACCCCTGACCGTTAGGTCCAGTTGCGGACGACTCTGGGGTTGTGGCGCTCATCTTGCTCTATAGGCCGAAGAAGCGGCGTTTGTCCACAGTCAGGTCATGTGGCCAACATGACTAAGCTGCTTCTGGCGAAACCAGAGCAGCACACGGCAATGCCATTTACCTTCCCACCAGAGCGGTACCTATTTATCTACTTGCACTTTGATGTGCTTTCGAACTGCTAGGTTGGCAGGAGTTGGGACCAAGCAATGGGAGTTCACCCCATCGTGGGGATTCGAACCACCGACCTTCCGATCGGCAAGCCCTAGGCTCTGTGGTTTAGACCACAGTTCCACCCACGTCCCATACATCTTCCCCAATGGAAGTCACACTGAGTTCAATGCGGCTTACTTTCCAGGGTGTGTGGGATTTCTGCCCGAGGGAAAAGGAGGCAGGCAGGCATATAGACACGCACACACGCGGGACATCGCACCGGGGATCCATTCAGGGTTTGCAAAACTTGATCCGTCTTTAGGGCGCGGGGGAGGGGGACTGAATAGAGACTCCCTCCCATCCATCTAAACGCAGTCCCTCTTGTGGGACGCGGGAGCGGGCAGGTGGGGAGCGCGCTGCTGCTGGCTTCAGAGCGAGAGCCTAGCCCTTTCCCTTCTGGGCGGCTGTGTCGCCGGCGGGATGCCTGCCATTCTCGCTTGCCCGCTGCCTGATTCATCACTTTATAACCATTTAATTTTTTGCTTCTGGGGGGGCAGTTGCCCCGCCCCTGCCCCTCACTGGGTACGCCCATGCACCAGGCACTCCTGTCTTCCACTGCCTCCCACAGTTTGGTCAAACTCATGTTGGTGGCTTTGAGAACACTGCCCAACCATCTCGTCCTCTGTCGTCCCCTTCTCCTAGTGCCCTCAATCTTTCCCAACATCAGGGTCTTTTCCAGGGAGTCTTCACTTCTCATGAGGTGGCCAAAGTATTGGAGCCTCAGCTTCACGATCTGTCCTACCAGTGAGCAATCAGGGCTGATTTCCTTCAGAATGGATAGGTTTGATCTTGTTGCAGTCCATGGGGCTCTCAAGAGTCTCCTCCAGCACCATAATTCAAAAGCATCAATTCTTCGGCGATCAGCCTTCTTTATGGTCCAGCTCTCACTTCCATACATCACTACTGGGAAAACCATAGCTTTAACTATACGGACCTTTGTCGGCAAGGTGATGTCTCTGCTTTTTAAGATGCTGTCTAGGTTTGTCATTGCTTTTCTCCCAAGAAGCAGGCGTCTTTTAATTTCATGACTGCTGTCACCATCTGCAGTGATCATGGAGCCCAAGAAAGTAAAATCTCTCACTGCCTCCATTTCTTCCCCTTCTATTTGCCAGGAGGTGATGGGACCAGTGGCCATGATCTTGGCTTTTTTGATGTTGAGCTTCAGACCATATTTTGTGCTCTCCTCTTTCACCCTCATTAAAAGGTTCTTAATTCCTCCTCACTTTCTGCCACTCAAAGAAGTTTTAGAAGTGAGCCTATTTTCATATATTTTCTACCCAACCAGTATTTACACAAGCGTTTTTTAAGGTCAGTGTTTATTTCTGGCATCAGTTGTGAATTTTGATTTATTTTTCATTGCTCAGAAACATTGATCTTTGAGAACAGGGGAGGAAAAACGTGTAAAGGATTAAGTGTACTGTTCACATAGCACAGAGATACTAACTCAAATAAAAAGCAAGATTACACACTGATCCATATCAATTGTTAACAGCTTTATTTATAAAAAGGGACATAGTGGAATGTTTCAGGCTTAGTTACTTCAATTTTTATGGGGGCATATTTATTTTCTGATAGCTGAGCTTTTACACCACAATAGCTACTTTGTGCTGACACATCAACTTAGATATGCTAACAATTTTTAGCCTAGGAGGTTTGAGCTGATGAGAGAACTGCATGGTAAAGGTACCAGGGAACAGAGGGATCATGCAGGAATAAAAATTAGGGCCATTACAGATTTCAGATAGCATCTCTGTAAATCTGCACCTTGTGAACTAAACTGACCTCTTTAATAATAATAATATAAAAATGATGTTATTTTCCAAGTGGGATCTGAAGTTCAATACTAGTCAAGTAGCAGGATTGGCCTGATTTGCCTGATACAATAAGCCAAACTATACTCACTGGGACCGTGCAAATCTACAAGCTCACAGATGAGTTCATATATTCTGAAAGAAAGGAGAGGAAACATGGCAGAAGAACAGTGGCAGAAAGAATTTAGAAAAAGCTACATGATATAGATATCATAGAAAAAGCCTTCAACCATCTGTTGCCTGCCCTGACTAGCGGTGGGGTCAGCTTTAATATGCAAGATCCATTTTCAATCAACAATTAAAGTTTGCAACCCTGGCAGGACTTTTATTTATTTATTTTTACTTTCAGTGATCAACTGAAAAAAAATCAACACAGAAAGTGTGTGGGGGGAGAAACAAGTAAGATGTTGTTGTTTTTTTAGAAGGTAAGATTAGCTGTGCTTTGCGCGTGCGCTCTCACACCCACCCAACCCCAGATACCAGCCTGGTTTGGTACGGTAAATTCCAACCAGCAAGCATCCCATCAAAGAAAACTTCCACCTAAGGCACTTTAAACACACACACACACACACTGGGGTGGAGGACTACAGGTTGCTCCCGACATGTTTTTACAGATCCAGCAGCATGCAATGAAGTTCATAAATTTTGGGGAACAATGAGCACGGCCTGAAGGCAGACTTGTAAGAAAGAAATTTATGAAGTCAGTGTCAACAAGCACGTAGCAAGAATGCAACACTGTGCATCTTAGAGCGACTGGGTTCTCAGTCTCAAGGGTTGTGTACACAAGGGATACTGTGACTTGCACTTCTGCATTAGTGTCACAAGAGCAAAGAATTTAGTGGACATTAAAAATAAAAAAATTCCTTCAGTAGCACCTTAAAGACCAACTAAGTTTTTATTTTGGTATGAGCTTTCGTGTGCATACACACTTCTTCAGATACAGTGAAATGGAAGTTTCCAGGCACTTATGTAGAGAAGGGGTGGGGAGGGGTGGGGATGGGGAGGGGGGATCACTCAGAAGGGTGGTGGAAATGGGTGATTGACTGACTGATAGCTGTTGATGACCGGAAACGACTGCAAATGGTTTTGCATGAAAAAGCAAGGGTGGAGATGGCTGAAGATCGCTTATCATGTATAATGAGATAAGAACCCGATATCTCTGTTCAAACCAGGTCCCTCCATGGTTTTGAGCTTGGTGATAAGTTGCAATTCAGCAACTTCTCTTTCCAGTCTATTTCTGAAATTCTTTTGTAGTAAGACAGCTACTTTGAGATCTTGTATAGAATGTCCTGGGAGATTGAAGTGTTCTCCTACTGGTTTTTCTGTCTTCTGGGTCGAAGTAAAAATAAAAAAATTCCTTCAGTAGCACCTTAAAGACCAACTAAGTTTTTATTTTGGTATGAGCTTTCGTGTGCATGCACACTTCTTCAGATACAGTGAAATGGAAGTTTCCAGGCACTTATGTAGAGAAGGGGTGGGGAGGGGTGGGGATGGGGAGGGGGGATCACTCAGAAGGGTGGTGGAAATGGGTGATTGACTGACTGATCAGTGGACATTGTGCTAGATTTGGATAGGAGACACTTTGGTTCAAATTTCCACTCAGTCATGAAGCTCAGTGGGTGAATATGGGCTAGAAACTGACCAAGTATGGATATAATGTCTCACAGCCAAATCATGGGTTGGCCATCAGGAGCACACATACTGCTCAGCACGTCTTTTCCCCATTTCTACTTACAGGTTAACTTATATGCAGAATTCATCATGCGAAAGGCTGGACTAGATGAATCCCAAGCCGGAATTAAGATTGCCGGAAGAAATATCAACAACCTCAGATATGCAGATGACACAACCTTGATGGCAGAAAGCGAGGAGGAATTAAAGAACCTTTTAATGAGGGTGAAAGAGGAGAGCGCAAAATATGGTCTGAAGCTCAACATCAAAAAAACCAAGATCATGGCCACTGGTCCCATCACCTCCTGGCAAATAGAAGGGGAAGAAATGGAGGCAGTGAGAGATTTTACCTTCTTGGGCTCCTTGATCACTGCAGATGGTGACAGCAGTCACGAAATTAAAAGACGCCTGCGTCTTGGGAGAAAAGCAATGACAAACCTAGACAGCATCTTAAAAAGCAGAGACATCACCTTGCCGACAAAGGTCCGTATAGTTAAAGCTATGGTTTTCCCAGTAGTGATGTATGGAAGTGAGAGCTGGACCATAAAGAAGGCTGATCGCCGAAGAATTGATGCTTTTGAATTATGGTGCTGGAGGAGACTCTTGAGAGTCCCATGGACTGCGAGAAGATCAAACCTATCCATTCTTAAGGAAATCAGCCCTGAGTGCTCCCTGGAAGGACAGATCGTGAAGCTGAGGCTCCAATACTTTGGCCACCTCATGAGAAGAGAAGAATCCTTGGAAAAGACCCTGATGTTGGGAAAGATTGAGGGCACTAGGAGAAGGGGACGTCAGAGGACAAGATGGTTGGACAGTGTTCTCGAAGCTACGAACATGAGTTTGACCAAACTGCGGGAGGCAGTGCAAGACAGGAGTGCCTGGCGTGCTATGGTCCATGGGGTCACGAAGAGTCGGACACGACTAAACGACTAAACAACAACAAGCCGTGTTGGTCTGAGTCGAAGCAAAAAAAATAAAAAATTTCTTCAGTAGCACCTTAAAGACCAACTAAGTTTTTATTTTGGTATGAGCTTTCGTGTGCATGCACACGAAAGCTCATACCAAAATAAAAACTTAGTTGGTCTTTAAGGTGCTACTGAAGAAATTTTTTTATTTTGCTTTTCCCCATTTGTTTGGGTATTTCCCCTATCTCTGGGGATAAACTACCATTACAGACACAAAACAACCACTCACATCTGCACCAACCTTTATGGCAAATTAAATGACAGTTAACTCATACCCCAGGTTGTAAGCTTTCTTCTAGCTATAGCGAGACTAATGAAGCCTGCCAGGATGTCCTATTTGGGCCCAAAAGCCATTCTGGTCAAGCCACCCAGTTGCTCTACACCTGACATCATAAATGACACCATATGCATAGGACAGGTAAAGAAATGTTTGGCCCGAATGGAAGTTTGCAAAACCCCTGCAAAGCTGATCACCGTGTGTGTGTGTGTGTGTGTGTGTGTGTGTGCAAAACACTGTGCCTCTGCCTGCAGTGTTTAGTTTCAAACTGAGTGAAAATGGGTCACCTGAGGCCATCGTGACATCAGGTGAGTCAAAGGTCAGTAGCCCCACCCATCTGTCAAACTTGGCCCTCTGGAACTGTGGGAGATAAAGATACAGCCTGCCAGTCTGATTGAATTCCCTACTCCTTGACTATGGTTTCAAAATGATTTGGCACCACCTGAAGTCAACAGAAGCAATATCCTTAAAATAAGCAATATGCCACTAGCTCCTAGGACAATTTTTTTAAACTATCTAAGTCACCAAATTGGTTCCAATTATAAGGAGCTGGTGTGCAATTTGTTAACCACAGCATGAGTGTTGGTAGCAAAAACTCTCACTGAATATCTTTTTCGTTTCTCAGTTATGAAAGGAATGCCCACTTTGGGCTGCTTCTGAACCCCCTTGCCTTTTAGGGTTTCCCCCCACTATATATCTTCTTGTACTTCTGCAAACCTAAGAACTCCCTCTTGTGCATTCATGGTACTACTTTGGATATGAAAGGGCCTGCCTTGGAGAATGAGTTTACAGTTATGTAGTATGCAGGATGATGGATTTTGTCAGTTTTATTTTTGTTTCAACCCGCAGGTGTGCACATGAGACATGTCTGTGGCAACCTGTTTGGCTCATTCTCTCAATTGGTGACTGGCAAACAGTTACTTCTGTTGGCAGTTACAGGGTGGAAAAGAGAATAACTTCATTTTGAATTCGAATCCTATGCGGAAGGGGCAAACCAATTGTGCATCTTGGAGAGTGTCCAGAGAACACACAATTCCCTTTACTCTTTTAAACATTTCCATTCTTTAACCCAAAATGGTTGGCCTCCTGCAATGCTTTCTCAACATGACAAATGACAGCATTCACTAACCTGGCACCATTATCCCCCAATCCTTAGCCATGCTAGCTGTGGCTCATGGCAGTTGTAATCCAAAACATCCGGAGAACATCCTTTCAGCCAAGGCTGACCTATGGAGGCAACCACACTGCATTCAATCCACACCTATTTTCTCTCTCCATGGCCTGGGGTCAGAAGTATAAATGGGCAAGGAGATGCCAACTGTGGGGGGCACAGATTGTGGTGTCACTAAGAAACCTCCCCCTTCTCAATTCTCAGAGCAGTTTTATACTCCACAAGGCAGAGTGTATTAAAAAGGTAAATAAATGAACAAATAAATTAATAGTACCTTTTTTAAGTTTTAAAAGGTGAGCAACTTTCTAAAGCATGGAGGCAAGCAAAAGATGAAGGGCTGAACCAGCATTCCATTCTCTGACCATAGCTGCCAAGTTATCCCTTTTTTAAAGGGATATTCCCTTATGCTGAATAGGCTTCCTCGTGAGAAAAGGGAAAACTTGACAGCTATGTCTCTGACAGGTTCACCAAGTATCAATCAAAATCACAAAGCTTTGAGGAAATGAAGCTCATGTTATGGCCAAGACTTCCTTTAGGGTGGTTTCTTTTATCTAAGATTTGGAATCAAACATCTTCTAATAAAAATATCTAGTTACCTAGTTTCACCAGTTGTGAATCCAATACAGAATTTAGACTCCTGTCAAATGTTTGACATTCTCACATGTAGTTTTTGACTTTTCTGGTTATAATGAAATGTGGTGGTAGTGGTATCTTGCAATTAGTTGGCCTGTACTGAGTAGCAAGGTTTGCTGACTGCCTGGGAAACACCACTTCCTTATAATCTGGCAACTACCAAGCTCAAATGTTCCCAACTTTTCCCAAACTTTGTGATATTTGTAATGTTGTAGATGAGCTACTACAACCTGTTTGTGGCTATTTGATCTGCTATGACTCATCCTTCACCCCAAAACTGCTACACTTACTATCTAGCTTTGACTCTAGCTTGTTTACTCTGATTTCTAGAACTGAGCCAGATTTAACAGTGTCATGGCCCTGGGGCCACATGGATTGTGAAATGGGCCTCATGTATGCTCTCTTGCCTGCCATAGCTGCCAAGTCTTCCGCTGAAAAATGCGGGATCAGCAGCGGCGTGGCACCGGAAGTTGCTACGTAGAAGCAACTTCCGGTGCCGCTCTGCCCGATTTTCGGTGCCCAGGCATGGGCGGAGCGGCACCGGAAGTCGCTTCTACATAGAAGCAACTTCCAGTGCCGCGCTACCCATGTATGGGCACCGGAAATTGGGCAGCGCCAGGACCCAAAATGGAGCCTCCCTGGCAGGTAGGAAATCCAGGGGATTTATGGGATTTTTCCCAATCCGGGCTGCCAGCGGGAAACGGTTTTACTTTATTTATTTATGCAATAGTTTTACAAAAATCAAATGCAAACTCAAATCATATTCATTTACAAAGTACAAACTCAAAAATACAAATTCAGATAAAAAAATAGAGATACCCCTTACTCACCCTTACTCACTCTCCACCCCCCTCCACCCTGTGCTAACTTCCAGCCTATTCTCTATTTTGGTTTATATATCCAAATTTCTTTTGTATGCCTTTTGCATATTCATTTCATTCTATTTATTTTGCTTGAGCCCTTCACCTGTCTGCTAAAAGATCAACATTTTCCACAATTTGTGCTTTGTATTCATCAAATTTCTTCCAATCTTGATCAATTTTCTGCTTTGATATCCCTTTGCTTTCTCCTATTTTCCTTGTCATGTTTTGATATCTTATCAATTTAATTTGCCAATCTTCTATTTTCGGAATTACATCACTTTTCCAATTTTTAGCAGTCAGAAGTCTGGCTGATGCGGTAGCATGCATTGTTACCTAGGCACCTGTCTTTTTCCTTTATGTCTTCACTTAACATTCCTAGCAAAAATAATTTGGGAACTTTTTAAAAAGAATATTTCAATATTTTCTTCATTTCTATATAGATCTTATCCCCAAATTCCCTGATCATTTTGCATTGCCACCATCTATGTATATACGAGCCCACCTCCTCATGACACTTCCAGCATGTATTATCACTTACTTTGTATATTTTCGCCAGTTTTGCCAGGGTAAGATGCCACCTATATTGCGTTTTTAAAACATTCTCCCTTAAATCATAATTCAGGGTAAATTTAATATCTCTAATCCATAATTTTTCCCATTTCTCTACCATTATTGCTTTTCCTAAACCTTCTCCCCACTTTATCATGACCTCTTTCGTTTGCTCCTCTTTAGTGTCCCATTCTAATAACAAATCATATAAATTTTGAATATATATTTTTATCTCCTTCTAATAGTATTCTATCAAATTTTGAATATCCTTTTTCAAATCCCAAAATTTTGACTTTATGTAATCTTTGGTAAATTTGGAAATATTCCAGCCAAACATTTAAATATTTTTTAACCTTTTCATATTCTTTTAATTTTATATTCCCTTCATTTTCTTCCAATAATACTTTATATGTTGGCCACTTCCCTTCTAAATTTTTCCTTTTTACTGCAATTATCTCCATCGGTGATATCCACCACGGCATCCTTGGTTCTAATATACTTTTGTGTTTTTTCCAAATTCTTAATAGTGATTTCCTTATGATGTTATTGTTAAAATTGCTGTATTCTTTTAATTTTTCCTCCATCAAATATTTGTGCCATCCGAAGGCCAGGCTCTCCCCTTCTAGATCTAATACCTCCGCATTCTTTAGCTCTATCCACTCTTTTAACCACATCAGGCCAGCTGCATCGTGATATAATTCTAGGTTAGGCAAATTGAAACGGTTTTAAATACGGGGGTTTCCCATGAAAAACGGGAGACTTGGCAGCTATGTTGCTTGCAAATCTGTCTTAGGAAGATTCCCATTACAAGAAAATGCCACTGACCAAACAAAACCTCTCTTGACCTGTCCAAGGAGCCCTCCGTCAAATGCAGGTATATTAAGAGAAATTCTGGCAATAAATTTATTTTGCATGAATGGTTCCAAGCTGGAGACTGCCAAGCAGACAGCTATGACTTCATTGGCCTGAAATACCAACTCACTGGGAAGATCATTCTGTTTTATGAGCACAACAACCAGACACATTAACGCCAAAAAGGAATCACCCTACATACATCTTCCATTCTTATCAGTATAATCTCCAGATTAGTCTGGACTTTATTAAGGAAAATATACGGCAAGTGAATGTAAAGTGCTCAATACAGCTAAGATTTTCATGTAGTCAGACCATTTCTGAACCAGATTTTATACTTTGAGATGAGTAATTTGATGGTCTCCGGTTCCAGGAAAAAAATGTTCAACAAAGTGTATTAGGGCGATTATTGCCCTCATGTGAGCTACAGAAAATGACCTTTGCCAGGTTGTTCCAGTAACCTGATACTGTTTATAAAAAAAATCATAATAAAAAAGCTGTCTGAAAGAATTTATTGCTCAAGGCTCACACAGCCCATTATAAAAGTGTTCATAAATGTAACGACAGACTTACTTAGGGGATTAAACAAATCCAAAGAACTCCTGCTGCCATACCCTGCAATAGTCATTCCCAATTTGTACAATTAAATGTTCTTGCAAGCATGAACTACACTCCTACAAGGAGGCTACCCAGTGTGTCTCTGCATGATTAATGTCTCCAGCCTTATTTCATTTCAGTTGATTAATTCTGCTACATCTCAACCTTTGGTGTGATAGGATGGGCCAATTTCTCTGAATTAAAAGGTGTACTAGTTATCTGTTCCTAGAAGGGGCTACAGGTGTCTCTTCTGCACAAGTCACTGTTCTGAGCTCACCTCCTTTGAATCAAGACACACCTATCCAAACAGCCCATCCAGAGATGAGGGCATCTCTATGGGATGATAGATTTTGTTCTTAGAGATTCTGAAAGCAAATCTTTTGAGTGCAAGAGTGAAGCATGCCACCAGCTTTATTAAAAACAAAACAAAACCCCACTAAGCATGCCTCAGCTCTCAGAAGTTTGGGAAACACAGATCTACACAAGCCATATTGTAAACAGACAAGTCAAAATGCTGTCCAAAAAGGGGAAACTCATAGTGACACTTAAATGCCTCTTATGTGGACTTTATTTGCTTGTTCTGCATTGTGAAACAGATGGAAACATATTGAGTGTGTACAAGCCTCCGATTCACTTCCAGCATTCCACTGACAAGGTCAGAGACTCCTCTACCTCAGTGTACAGAACTACAATTCCCAAAATTCCCTAGTGAAGGGAAATTACTGTTAAGCCAATTTAAATTTGCAGTGCCACTTCTGCTTCGTATCCACCTGTGTTTCTGACCACTTTCAGCACTGCTGAAAGAAAGCACAACCTACCTCAGAAGTGAGCTATGCAGCTGGGTGCTGGTCAGCAAGCCAGCACCTCTCAGCTCGACATGGGCACAACACTGGCCTTATCTGGCATGGTGATTTGAATTTGTATTCTACCCTTCATCTCTAGATCTGTGATGTGTGATTCTATCTAAGGGGCAGCTAATTTCAGGCCCAGGAAGGCCCCGTAACTCCTTGCTACGCTACTACGTGTGTCTTTTGCCTGCATTGACTCCTGGGAAACAAGAGAGACCTCTTTTCAGCTCTTGCTAGGAGTCACATTCAGGTGGGAAAAGAATTACCTATGAAATATGTGAATTTGTTTTTATATGCCACAACTGCAGCTAGAATATTGTTAGCAAAGTACTGGAAGACACAGAAGACACCTACTGTAGAGGAATGGCAAATGAAAATGTTGGACTATATGGAGCTTGCTGATCTGACCGGAAGACTACGCGACCGGGGAGAGGAGAATGAAGACAGAAGAGGAATGGAAGAAATTTAGAATTTATTATAAAAAATATTGTAGAATTGATATATGAAGAGAAATATAAGCTATTTTGTATGTTGCAGGTTAAGAATCAAGGGAGAGATATTTAAAATTTAGATTAGAATTTTATAATGGATGGTAAAGCGTAAGAAAAAATGTGGTAATTGAAATTAAGGATAGAAAATATGAGTAGAACCTGCGAAGAATGATATGCAATGAACCGTTAGAAAGGTGGCCCAGGGAAGTCCATGACTGAAATGAAAGGTGAATTACTAAATTAGATTTATTTGTTATTTGGATTTTTAATGTTCTTCTTTCTTTCTTTTTTTATTCTTTTTTTATTGATATGAATGGTTTTTGCTAAATTAGTAGCGTGAGAAACCATCAGATTGCTTCTTCACACAATCAACTCTAGGACAAGCAATTAACACTGGGCAGAAAGCCAAGGTCTACTTCTGCCTTAGTAACTGCTTCTCATTGGTTGATATCAGCACTGTGACCTGTTATCAGAGAAAGCTAGCACAGTATGTGGTGTGGTCAGTGTAGGAGGAGAGGTGCTGTATCGGTTGTGAGAGAGACAGAGAGGAAAGGATTTATTTTACTTTATTTTGAGTTCTAAAGCTGTACATAGAAACTCTGGGTTTTCTTTTATTTTAATAAATCCTGTATATAGTTTTACTCTGCGTCCAGACGTCTAGTCATTTAAGTTACCGCCAGAAGCTTCCAGAAAAACCTGCGCAAACTCTGCTGTGTTCAGGCTGAAGTTACACCTGACACTTAAAAACACTAAGAGAATATGGTATGTATATATAGTTGTCATTGCTTCTTCTTTTTCTTTATATAAAAAAATCTTAATAAAAATATATATTTTTTAAAGGAGTCACATTCAGCTCCTTCAATCAAGTCTGATTTACCTTCACTGTTCTTGGAACCTATCCACATGTCCACTACCATGACCTTTGGGATGCAGCAGTTTACTTATTCCAAGAGCTCAGCATTACTTATTCCAAGAGCTCCAATCAATTAGAGGGGAAACTGCAGAGAGAGGCCAACCAATATTGACTTTTGGAAGAATATTAACACCCAGTCTAAAATCTTAACAATTAACTATTCAAATAGTGTACTGCCATTTATGGACTGATGCTAAAGCAACATGTTTGGCAGAGATCCTGCTTCACCATTCTCCCTGCAACCCTCTTCCTCAGACACTTTCTCTTTCAAATACAGATCCAGATATGTGGCAGGTGGGGGAGAAAGAAGGATTAAGAGCAGCAGTGCAAGGGATGTGCACGTTCCCAGCCATATACCCTTCCAAAAGTGTCATTTTACCCCAAATCAACAATACTACAAAATACATCTGTTTTCTACCTGCCTTCCTGCCTGCTTTCTGTTAGTCCTTCCTTTCTGCTTTCTGGCTACTGGGCAAGCAGAGTCAGCAGGACCTCTGATCCTCTGCTCAAGTAGTAATCATCTGTCAGTGGTGGCACAGCAGGGCCCTCCTTGTTTTTGGGCGTGGAAGCTATTATTTGGCCACTATGCATTGAATTAAGAACAGATTGCAGCCATAAAAAAATTCCTTCCAGTAGCACCTTTGAGACCAACTATGTTTGTCATTGGTATGAGCTTTTGTGTGCATGCACACAGTATCTGAAGAAGTGTGCGTGCACACAAAAGCTCATACCAATGACAAACATAGTTGGTCTCTAAGGTGCTAAGGGACGCGGGTGGCACTGTGGGTTAAACCACAAAGCTTACTGATCAGAGCTTGCTTATCTTCTGCAGGCAGCCCCCCACTGCCCCATGTTCCCCATGCCACAAGAAGGGGTGAGCCACTGGTGGCCATGCTTAGGTAATGGGACCCCTAACCATTAGGTCTAGTCGCGACCGACTCTGGGGTTGCGGTACTCCTCTCACTTTATTGGCTGAGGGAGCGGGCGTACAGCTTCCAGGTCATGTGGCCAGCATGACAAAGCCGCTTCTGGCGAACCAGAGCAGTGCATGGAAACGCCGTTTACCTTCCCGCTGTAGCGGTACCTATTTATCTACTTGCACTTCAATGTGCTTTCAAACTGCTATGGCCATGCTTAGGCACTGCCAATTTCACCACCATGTGAAGCAATATCATCTAGAGCAAGGGTTCCCAAACTTTTTATTTTATTTTATTGTAACTCCTTCACTTGTGAGGAGGCAAGTTTCTGTGGCATTTTTGACCCACAGGATATATCTACCTGGAAAACAAAACAGCCCCCTGAGAATACAAAAAGAAAAAAGCTGTTCCTGTTTGAACATGAAGATGGGTCACCAGGACAAGGGAGTCTTCACATAGTACTTAAAAACTGCAATGCAGGATATTGAGAAGGCTGCCTGCCACCTGATAAAACATGGTAAGAGCAAAAAGGCAAAAACAACAGGAAGACCGTCCATATGTGCCTTAAGGAAAGAGGGTTACTAAAAAGCCATACATATTTAGCTATGCAAAACGACCACATTTAGCCTTTAACTGACTGCTGAACAGGGAACATCATCAATATTCACTGACTCAAAGAGAGGAAATTAAATGCAAGCTTCTTTTTTTTAAAGCATCACTGCAAAGGACGGAAATTGCAGCTCAACCCTCTCAGAATACTAAACAATTGACTTTAGGCTTCCCATGGCACAACCAGTGTCTTCTACATGGACTCTCCTGGCTTTGGTCTGGGCTATACTCCATGGCAGAACTGTGTACAATGAATTTGGGCAAATCCAAGTAGCTCCTGAAAACTACCAAGGAAGATTGGTACACATAATGCAAACACTTCAGTGAGACTGGTAAAACAAGTGATACAGGGGTTAACGTCTCCGTTCACGAACGTTTCGGAACTCGAACACCGTAAACCCAGAAGTAAATGTTTGGTTTTCAAACACGTCTTGGAGGTCGAACAGGAAATGCGGCTTCCGCTTAGTGCAAAACCCTGAAGCCTAGCTGTCGGCTATTGAGTTTCAGTTTTCGAACGTTTCGGAACTCATAGAGTCATAGAGTTGGAAGAGACCACAAGGGCCATCCAGTCCAACCCCCTGCCAAGCAGGAAACACCATCAAAGCATTCTTGACATATGCCTGTCAAGCCTCTACTTAAAGACCTCCAAAGAAGGAGACTCCACCACACTCCTTGGTAGCAAATTCCACTGCCAAACAGCTCCTACTGTCAGGAAGTTCTTCCTAATGTTTAGGTGGAATCTTTCTTGAAGTTTGAATCCATTGCTCCATGTCCGCTTCTCTGGAGCAGCAGAAAACAATATTTCTCCCTCCTCCACATGACATCCTTTCATATATTTGAACATGGGTATCATATCACCCCTTAACTTTCTCTTCTCCAGGCTAAACACACCCAGCTCCCTAAGCCGTTCCTCATAAGGCATCATTTCCAGGCCTTTGACCATTTTGGTTGCCCTCTTATTATTTATACCCTGCCCTCCCCAGCCAAGACCGAGCTCAGGGCAGTTAACACCAGATACAAAACAATTGATTAAAATACAGCTTAAAAACAAGATTAAAAACAACATTAAAATGCAGCCTCATTTCGATAGAAACTCAAATCAAAAACTGTTTAGGGAGTAAAATGTCAAGTCTTCAGCAGGCCAACTATCCAGACTGGTCCTATGTGGACCAGAAAAAAGCCAGGGAAGTCCCCAAATATGAGTTCCATCACAGAAGGAAAAAGAAAAGAGGGGGAGGGGTCAAGTTGGTTCCATGCCAAATGCCAGGTGGAACAACTCTGTCTTACAGGCCCTGCGGAAATAAATCAGATCCCATAGGGCCCTGGTCTCATGAGACAGAGCGTTCCACCAGGTCGGAGCCAGTGTTGAAAAGGCCCTGTCTCTGGTTGAGGCTAATCTGACTTCCTTAGGGCCCAGGACCTCTAGGGTCTTGCTATTTATGGACCTTAAGGTCCTCCGCAGGGCATACTGGGAGAGGCGGTCCCGTAGGTACGAGGGTCCTAGGCTTGAAAGGTCTTTAAAGGTCAAAACCAGCACCTTAAACCTGACCTGATGCTCCACCGGGAGCCAGTGCAGCTGGTAGAGCACTGGGTGAATATGCTCCCATGGCAAGGACCCCGTGAGGAGCCTCGCTGCAGCATTCTGCACCCGCTGGAGTTTCTGGGACAGTTTCAAGGGCAGCCCCGCATAGAGCAAGTTACAGTAGTCAAGCCTGGAGGTGACCGTCACATGGAACTCTGTGACCAAGTCAGGGCGGGAGAGGTAAGGGACCAACTGCTTGATGCGGCAAAGGTGGAAAAATGTCACCTTGGCATTTTTGATGCAGAACTGTTTGGGTTGGTTCTTACAGTCCATCATGTGAACCCTTTATAGCTTCATCCACAGCCTGAGAGCTATTGTTTTAAATTCTTCATCTAAATGACATCCTGATCTAGGAACTTTCACTGCTCTAATTAATTCACCCAATAAAAATATTAAAAGGACCATTTCCGATGTGGTGCCACTGGTACAGGGAACCTACAGCCACATGGCGAGCCTCTCTTCTACAACACTTAGCCATATGGAAAGATGACTGCCTCTAGCACACATATTCACTGTGGAATATGATAAAAGATGATCATCTGTATCCTATCTTCCCATTGTGGCACAATGTTCCTTTTATCCTTTTTTTCTCCTGGAAGGCACTTCACTTCCTTTTGGGTGTCCCCACCTTGGCATTTTCACCAACAAATCACTACAATACTTTTGAGGTGTGAAGACTTCAAGCTTGTGAAATCTACGTACAGTGGTGCCTCGCAAGACAAATTTAATTCGTTCTGCGAGTCAATTCGTTTTGCGAAAAATTAGTCTTGCGAATCCCATAGGTATGCATTGATTTTATTTTATTTTAATTTAATTTTAATTTTTTGCCCATAGGAACGCATTAATTGAATTTCAATGCATTCCTATGGGAAACCGTGATTCGCTAGATGAATTTTTCACAAAACGAATTCGTCTTGCGAGGCAACCTCCGATCGCAAAACCCATTTGTCTAGCAAAAAATTCGTCTAGCAGGGCATTCGTCTAGCGAGGTACCACTGTACTTTATTTTTTTCCTAGAACCCCAAGACCCACTACTAGCTGAAACCATGGGAAAAATAGTGGCTTAGAAAGGGAGACCGGCAGACATACACTTACTAGGTTTTTTTATACCCTGTACCTTTAAAGCACATTCTCAACACTGCTACCTACCTGTAACTAGATCTGGGGATCATAGTTTTACAGTTCCCAGCAACCCTTAACAAAATAGAGTGGCCAGAATTCTTTGAGGGAAATAGAGTGTTCCAAATGTGCTTTAAAAGTATAGTGTGTACACAGGGTTGAAACAGACATCTTCAAGGGTCCAGGCAGCCCAGGAACCTATTCTTAGAACCAAGATTACGTACATGGATTTCACACAAAAATCCCATTCCTGATTCCCCCTCCTAGTCCCCAAAGCTCTCCTCATTTCAGCAGCCTAGTTGCAGAACGGAAGGGGGTTAGGGTTTTCTGTTGTTTACAATTGGGAGTCAAAAATCCTTGGTTATTTCCTGAAAACCACCCAGATATCCACCAGAAGATCCCAATCACCTCCTGCCCACCTGTGCAATAGATTGAGACTATTGAAAGAAAGAAGGTCATTTGGAACCATGACTACCTTTCGAGGCTATTTAGCACATTGTAACAAACTTGTCATGAGGCTGGCGGGGGCACAACTTAAATCACTCTACTTATGATGTAGCTGGATATTATGGTCTGGCTTTTGGCAAGTTGCCAGTCTGTAACCATACACAGAGATCCTTATCTATGTACAGTGGGAGGGGGGAATCATACTGGAACATGTGTTTTTTTTTAATTTGGCAAACAATTTAAAGCACAGGTATGAACATCCCCCCCTGCAATAAACCAGACTAATTATTTTGAAGAGGGACAGCAAGCCCCATCAGCCACTGTAGCTTTTGTTTGGAAACTATGCTACTCCTTCTTCACTCCCTACCCCCAATTCCTTACAGTTAGCCAAGGGCCAATCCTTCCTTCTACCACATGTGCCCTGCCCTCCCAAACACATGGCTTAGAGATCTAGTTACCTCTTGCGCTTAATGCTTCTGGAGCTACTGTATTCCAATTGGGGGCAAGGAGAGAGGGGAACTGCTGTGATTTCAGACTCCCACAGAAACCCAACAGAACAAGCCAAGGTGATGTTCAGTGGGGTTTCTGTGACAGATAACTGAATGATGAAGTAGGACTCACAAATAGACACAGTTCTCTCTTGGCAGGGACAGAAAACACACACAAACTAACTGCTTCCAAGAAATCTCTCCCTATGCAAAAGCAACAGCTGCAAAAGCATAGTTATTAATAAATTGCTTGGGGACAACCAGGTTTTGCAGTTAGAGCATGCAAAAAAAGGGTTATAATTTTTCCATCTCATTCAATTGAAAACTGCTTAGTAGCAACAGCTTGCCAAAGCCAATTCCAGAAGCCCACAGCCTTGCTGAGCGCTGACGTCTGCCTTCCCCCTTCCTTTTGCGGAAGATCTTGAATCTGTGCAGCCATGACAAATCTAAATGGGCTTCTGAGCCACAAAGATTCCCCTCATCTGTCTTGTGCTTCCTGTATGCAGTCACTGCTGCAGACGGCAAGATTAAACCCCAATTTTAGACTCATGCACGTTCTGTTCCACTCCTTGTATATGCCAGTAAAGCATTGTGAACCTGTGCAAATTTACTCAGAAGCAAGTCCCATGGATTGCTCTCAAATACATAGGATTACAAATAGGAACTTTAGATTTTCCTCCCTGCTCCCCCACCACCCTGCTTGGTTGTGCCTCTCCCATCTCACCTCCTTCAACCTTTCATTCATCCCACCAGATGCTTCCTTCCAGTCTCTTTTACTCATCCCCACCTCCAGATCTTTAACAGCAGCATCCTATGCAGGCACCAACAGGTGAAAAAAGATTGCTTCCATCACAGGGCGAAAATTTTCATCTGTGGATTTCTGCAGACCCAGCTTCAGCTAATGGCACAGGAGCAGACCTGGTAGAACTTTTTCCCCTTGATCAGTTGGCAACCTTGCCTGCAAACTCCCACCAACCTATACGTTTTCCTCCATCCATCACCTGGAAACTTTTCTCTCCCCCAACCTCCGCGGTTTGCAAGGCTGCTCTCCGTCGGGATGAGGTCGCTTAGGTCTTTCCACCCAGCCCTCTCCGGCGGCGCCTTTGGCCAACTTACCATATGGCGATCCTGTCCTTGGGGTACCGCAGCCTCTCCACGCAGCCGAGGAAGTGGGGCAGGGAGTGAGCAGCGTTCCTGGCGAGGACGGCGAGGAAGACGGTGGGCTTCTGCAAGGCGGATTCCGGCAGGGGATCCGGGGCTGAGCTGGGCGTGCAGCTGCCCCTTGGAAGCCAGAAGACCAAGGAGAGGGGCAGAAGCAGCAGGATCCGGGAAGGGGGGCGAGAGAGGTCGAGGGTCGCAGCCATGTTTCGGGGGACCCCAAGTTCTGCCCTTCGGGCGGGGGCAAAGGAGAGTCTCTTCTGGCAGTCGCGGCCGGGAGTGCGCGTACCTGGAGAACAGGCTGGAAAGGAAGGAGAGGAGACCGGGCTGCCGCTGCCCGCGCAGACACGCTTCTCCTTTTTTATTTGCTCAAAGAGGAGAAGGAGGGGAGGGGGGAGGGGGAGGGGGGAGGGGGCCTTCTCTGCAAAAGGTGGCTTGCCTGGCAGTGGCAAACCTTTCAGCTCGTGGAGCAAGTAAAAACAAAAAACGCGTGCTCCTCTCTCTCGATATTCCCTCCTCTACCGACCTCCCAGACGACCAGAGGGCTTTTAAAAAAGCACATTTGCAAAACTAAGTGTATTAGTAATCGTAAGTAATGCTAAGGAAGGAGGGAGAGGTTCGTACAAACATTTCAGATGTTCTTTTTCTTCTGATCCCTTTCGGGGTCGGATTGCACCGCGCACACTTCGAAATTAATGCTACCGGTAGGTGACACGTGAACACAATATGGTGGTGGAATTTCACGGACCGGTGGCTCAGTGGCTGTGTTCTTTTTAGATTCTAAGAGCTCCATCTCCATGCATGTCGGAGAAAAGAGGTCGCCACACTGTCCTTTCACTGGTGAGCTAGTGCACTACATGTAGGGAGCTTTTTACATGGGGGAATAATTTTTTTAAATGACACATGGGTCAGAAGTTGTGGTCCAGAATTCTGCCCCTTGTAGCACAGCCCTCTTTATGCATGTGTATTCGCAAGGAAATCTCACTGACTTCAACAGAATTTACTCCCACAGGTAGGGCTATAGGACTGCAAGAGTGATTGAGACATTGCGGACTCAACAACCTCATTAGGTATAATGCCTAGAAAGGCCATGGTGGCTGAATCATACATATGCATATCCCTACATACACACACATCCCACTCTCTCCTTAGGCCTTTTCTATGAAGCCTCTGCCTTAATAAATGAAATAACAGATTAGACTGGTTGTATTGGGGTTTTCCTGCTTTGTGTTGACTTCAGTTGCTCTACCTGCACATTTATGGCTAAGGATTATACAGTAACATACTTTCCCTGCATTGAGGTTGCAATCCCATGCACATTGCAAGCCCCGATGAACTCATGGTTCAGTAAGGATGTGATTATGGATGCTTCCCAACAACCTGTTTATTGAACATACATCCTGATACGTTTGTAGGGAACTAGACGGTGGTTGGCTGTTTAATGAGCATTCACTCTTAATTTGTTTGTAGAGATTTTGTGTTTGGTGTTGGGAATCCCTGCTTCCAGGAAGCATGCACAGCATTGGCCTACAGTACTTGTCCAGCTAAGCCACCGACCCAGTCTACTACTCCCTGTTAGAAAGCAATCATAATCTAGAGCAGAGCTTTCCAAACTTTTCATGTTGGTGACACACTTTTTAGACATGCATCATTTCGCAACACAGTAATTCAGTATCACTAGCAAACTGGAGGTTAAACTAACCCCTTTCTAGCCCTGTGAGGAGCGTGGGGAGTGTTCGTGTGACACACCTACACACTGCGGCCGACACACTAATGTGTCACAACACACAGTTTGGAAAGCACTGATCTAGAGTTTATAGCCCAATCCTATGCATGCATACCCAATGCATTCACCCAAACAAATGTAATTAGGACTGTAACATAAGTGCAGCTGGATAACTCAAGAAAATGACCAGAGCATTTTGATTAAGAAGGAAGCATTTCCCCACCACCATCCACCAAGTTCCATGAGGCTCCCAGTTAAGCCTATGTAGGATTGCAGACTAAGATTCAGATTTCTGTGGAACCACTAAACTATTTGGCAATCCATGCAACAGGAAGCAGATGTATGGGACAGTTCCTTCATGAAACAGTAGCATGTTTTCATTCTTCTCATTATGCTTTCAATAAATGTCCCTCAGAAGCCAAAAAGGAGCCTTTTCAGAGTTGCCAATGTGTGGGATTATTTTTAGAAGGCACTTAATAAGATCACACTTCTAGAATTTCTTTCATGAAACACAAAACTGAGTGAACTAAACAATCTGCTTCACTTTTTGTGGAAGTAGTAAAGTTTGCTGCAATGACAGGGCTTGGACAGATGTTATTTATTTATTTATTAATTATGCTCTTTATCAAGTTGAACTCAGAGCAGTTCAAAAGTTGTTCATAGGCAGCTTTGCACCATCCTCTTCATCCTCAGATGGAGAAGACCTATTTATCTATAGCAGTAAAGCTGTCAGTATCCAGAGTTACTAGTATCTAATCAGCTAGGAATCTTCTGGCTCAGAACTTTCCTCTGCCATGAAATTCAGCAGACAGAATTAAGGAAGACACACTTTGCCACATGGGCACAAGAATAATAATGACCCATGTAAACAAGCTGCTGAGAAAATGTATGTGAAATGTACACTCGCCGGATTTAGAAGGCGATTGGGCCGCATCCGGCCCCCGGGCCTTAGTTTGGGGACCCCTGAGTTAGTTCAAAAGGCCACTCATGACGTAGACATTTTGCTCAAGTACCTCGAGCACCCCACCCCACCCACAGAGCTGGCCCTGCCAGTGCAGTTTGGGAAGAGCTGCTGCTTTTTTCCTGCACAATGCTTCCCTGTGTGTTGGTTCTGGAGGGGTCAAACTTGGGAGACAATCTTGTTCCATTTTCCTTGTCCTGTACTTGCATTGGATTCGTGCCTTGACTCGTAGACCACAACTACATGCCAATTGCCACATGCAAGGATCTCTGCAGACAGAGCATCCTTAGCAGTGACACGCAGCGCAACCCCAAGGAGAAGCATGGTTTTACCTCATTTGTCACACCATCAAAAATATCACTTGCTGAGTTTGGCAGATCAAAGGGCTGGTTTTCTAGTTAGCGGGCAATCCTAAATTGGCAGCTGACCATTTTACAGAAACCTTAGGGAGAAATAAATATTAGTTAAGAAATTATGCTGGGTGAGGTGGGGGGCTGTTTCTGCTTCCCTGCTAGGGTGTGTTCAATTTTTCAACTTTCAAATTCCCCAAATGTGGGGTGCTAAAAAGTTGTAACGTGGCCTGGGAATTCAAAAGAAATTTTGGTTAAATTAATGTAATTTAGCTTTGCTTGTTAAGTTAAAGTATGTGTAAAAATGGATAGAAATCATTAAAATTATTTGCCAAGTACTTCCAGTTATATTATATATTATATATTGTTATTGTTATCAGTATTTATTATTTACATTTTCAGAACGTAACATTTTTTAAAAATGGTTTCCCGAAAGTAGTTTATGTGCTTCTTAATTACAAAGCTAAATGTTGTCCGGTCACAAATAGTAGATTTTGATTCTTGACACTCACTGAAAACATTTGCAAAATTTAATTTTCTCCCCCTAAATGACTACCCTCCTCCGTCCCCCCGCAAAAACCCCTCCTTTAAAACTCCATTTCAGTTAGGATCTATTCAGAAGGCCTTGGGTACTTCGTGCTCTCAACCCGAGGCTTCTGCTGCTGCGCTAAGACCCGGCCCGGTCGCAAACGCCTCGCAGGAGGGGGAACCTTAGAGCTCGGCCGCATGTTCCGCGGGGGACCCTGCAGCGCTGCGACACCGCGCGGAACGAAGCCGCGTGGCACGCGGGGAGGCCATGGCGGGCGCTTTGGAAAGCGGCGCATCGGGCGGCCCAAGTTCTTTCCCGGCGGCCGCCGGTTGCTCCGCTCAGTCCCGTCCGGAGGAGGAGGAGGGCGCCAGGCGGGCGGCGAGGACGCTCCACGGGAACCGGCGGGCGGATCACCCTGCGGTCGGTATAGCCGGGGAAATGGCCCCTTCCTTCCGCCAAATAGGGACCAGCGCCGCTGGCTGTATCCGCGCGGAGAGACCCGAGGAAATACTCCTTGTTTATATCCCTGGTCTTCCCCGCCCTCCTTTCATCCCCACAACTACCCTGAGAAGCGGGTCAGGCTGAGACCTTGCACTCTCCTTGGAACACTGGCACTGACGTGTAATGCAGTTACAGTATTTATGTTTTTTTTATAAAAAACAACAACCCTGATTAGTTATTTAAAATATTAAGCTTGTATATCGCCTTTCATCCGTAGATCTCTGGGTGGTTCATAACATAAAAATGAAAGATTAAAAAACCCACAAAATGTGCAATAAAAACAAACAAATAACGTCCCTCCAACACATTTTAAAAGGTGTTGGGTGTTAATCAGCCAAAGGGCTGGTTGAAGAAGAATGTTATGAAAACCTTGTCCCCATCCTGGAATCGGGAGTGGACTTTGGTAATATGGTGCCCTGAGAGGACAAAATTTGACACCCCACCCCCGTTTCACAATAATTCCTTTTGGTATAGTCAGTGGCATAGTAATAGGGGGGCTGCCGCTGCCCACCATGGAGGAGAAGCCCCGACGAAACCTTGGCTGCATCACTCCACGGCTTGCTCGCGGGGTTTGCCGCGGCACCGTGTTGCATGCCTCCTGCGTGCGCATGCGCCACACATGTCGTGCATCATGACGCATGCGTCATGAGGGGTGCATCATGAGGCGTGTGACGTGCGTCATGATGTGCAACACATGTGCATGACGGACACCCCGCCCCCCAGCGGGGTGCCTTCACGTTTGCCGCCCCGGGCAGCCAGGCGGCTAGCTATGCCGCTGGGTATAGTTGCCTTTTAATGGATCTTCTCAGTAGGTACCTGTATAAATAAAGGTGGTATTATTATTATTATTATTATTATTATTATTATTATTATTATGTGCCCCATTGGCTTAGTGTAGTGTATAAATTGTTCTTTTAATGCATGTTACACAAGGCGCTGTGGGTTAAACCAGAGTCTAGGGCTTGCCGATCAGAAGGTCGGCGGTTTGAATCCCCGGAACGGGGTGAGCTTCCACCCCGTTTGGAGGTTGCTCGGTCCCACCTCCTCCCAACCTAGCAGTTCGAAAGCACGTCAAAGTGCAGGTAGATAAATACAGCGGGGAGGTAAACGGTGTTTCCGTGTGCTGCTCTGGTTCACCAGAAGCGGTTTTGTCATGCTGGCCGCATGACCTGGATGAGCGCCACAACCCCAGAGTCGATCACGACTGGACCTAATGGTCAGAATAAAAAACAGCAGAACCCTGCCTCCAGGCTTATGTAAATAGACACAAGAAAAAAGGAAGGGGGGTATTGTCAGTGGCACCTCTGGCTATGTGCAAAGTGCAGTGCTAACTTTAAGTGTTTTTCAACCTGCAGCAAACAAAGTGAAAATCATTCCCTTCCCCACTTGCTGTTGATAATAGCAACAACTTGTTAATGGGAGTTGGAGGGAGAGTTTCTCTGACCATGCTTTCTGCTGGTTATGATCTTACTATACAATACTATCCTTTGCCATGTGAAACTGCATCCACTGATAGGTGAATGGTTGGGTGTTAAGGGCTATATGCTTGGTCCAAGGAAGAGCAAAGGAACGATAAAGTTGGCACAGCATTATGTAGGCACTTGTTACAGGTACAGTGCCTATCGCTATGCCAGGTGCCATACATGAATTAAGAGAGATGGTACAGACTTGCAGTTCAGTTGCATGTGACACATAAGGAAAAGAATCTGAAGGGAAGTGTGTCACATGTTGTTGTTTAGTCGTTTAGTCGTGTCCGACTCTTCGTGACCCCATGGACCATAGCACGCCAGGCACTCCTGTCTTGCACTGCCTCCCGCAGTTTGGTCAAACTCATGTTCGTAGCTTCGAGAACACTGTCCAACCATCTTGTCCTCTGTCGTCCCCTTCTCCTAGTGCCCTCAATCTTTCCCAACATCAGGGTCTTTTCCAAGGATTCTTCTCTTCTCATGAGGTGGCCAAAGTATTGGAACCTCAGCTTCAGGATCTGTCCTTCCAGGGAGCACTCAGGGCTGATTTCCTTAAGAATGGATAGGTTTGATCTTCTAGCAGTCCATGGGACTCTCAAGAGTCTCCTCCAGCACCATAATTCAAAAGCATCAATTCTTCGGCAATCAGCCTTCTTTATGGTCCAGCTCTCACTTCCATACATCACTACTGGGAAAACCATAGCTTTAACTATACGAACCTTTGTCGGCAAGGTGATGTCTCTGCTTTTTAAGATGCTGTCTAGGTTTGTCATTGCTTTTCTCCCAAGAAGCAGGCGTCTTTTAATTTCGTGACTGCTGTCACCATCTGCAGTGATCAAGGAGCCCAAGAAAGTAAAATCTCTCATTGCCTCCATTTCTTCCCCTTCTATTTGCCAGGAGGTGATGGGACCAGTGGCCATGATCTTGGTTTTTTTGATGTTGAGCTTCAGACCATATTTTGCGCTCTCCTCTTTCACCCTCATTAAAAGGTTCTTTAATTCCTCCTCGCTTTCTGTCATCAAGGTTGTGTCATCTGCATATCTGAAGTTGTTGATATTTCTTCCGGCAATCTTAATTCCGGCTTGGGATTCATCTAGTCCAGCCTTTCGCATGATGAATTCTGCATATAAGTTAAATAAGCAGGGAGACAATATACAACCTTGTCGTACTCCTTTCCCAATTTTGAACCAATCAGTTGTTCCATATCCAGTTCTAACTGTAGCTTCTTGTCCCACATAGAGATTTCTCAGGAGACAGATGAGGTGATCAGGCACTCCCATTTCTTTAAGAACTTGCCAAAGTTTGCTGTGGTCGACACAGTCAAAGGCTTTTGCATAGTCAATGAAGCAGAAGTAGACGTTTTTCTGGAACTCTCTAGCTTTCTCCATAATCCAGCGCATGTTTGCTATTTGGTCTCTGGTTCCTCTGCCCTTTCGAAATCCAGCTTGCACTTCTGGGAGTTCTCGGTCCTCATACTGCCTAAGCCTGCCTTGTAGAATTTTAAGCATAACCTTGCTAGCGTGTGAAATGAGCGCAATTGTGCGGTAGTTGGAGCATTCTTTGGCACTGCCCTTCTTTGGAATTGGGATGTAGACTGAGTGTGTCACATATCAAGGAGTAAAAGTAAAATGTATCTGTGCAATAACTTCTTAGGTATAAAGGGATAAAGAGCAATTTGGACATGTGGAGCAGCAAAATAAAATAAATAAAATGAACAAAAAATGTTCAGGATGAAAAAGCAATAGCTAGAGCAGGGTTTCCTAAGCTTGGGTCTCCAGCTGTTTTTGGACTACAATTCCCATCATCGCTGACGGCTGGTCCTGCTTCTAGGGATGAAGGGAGTTGTAGTTCAGAAACAGTTGGAGACCCAAGTTTGGGAAACCCTGAACTAGAGTGAAGTAACATGTATATGTGACCCAGCTCTGTAATTTTACAGAGAAGCCTCTCAAACAGCCAAGCTTACTGGACTTGAGTAGCTTTGCAGCCTTCACTGACTGACCTTAAATTCTGTCATGCCCTGGACTAGAGATGAAATAGCAGTTATACTGAACTCAAGAATCTAAGAATGTTCCAAGTATTCCACATTCGCTAACGGCAACCTTGTAAGAAAGGTCAACAGTATTTGCATACTGCAGATGACAAGCCAAGAGGAGTAGTGTCCTGCTAAAAGGAAAATAGTGTGTTTATGGCTGAGGCATTTTAAACCATTTTTAGTTTAGAAAGAAGGTGAGTAGTATGGAATATGATAGAGGTGTGTGATGTCAAGAAAGCGGATAGAGAAATGTTTTTAATCATACTGCGACCCAGAGCCATCCAAAGAAGGTGGGAGACCCAGGGCAGATGAAAGGAAGTACTTCTCCACACAGTGCATACGTACTTAATATGGAGTTTGCTACCACCAGATTGAGTGGCTGTAAAAGAGAATTAGACAAATTTCTATAGTAGCTGTATACAACCTCAGAGTCTCAGAGAAGGTACTGTACACCATTGAGTACCACCAGTTACTGGGGAGCAACAGCAGGAAAGGGCTATTGCGCTCATCTGCTTCTGGGCTTATTACAGGCATCTGGCTGGGAAACAGGATGTTGGATAAGTTAGGACTTTGATCTGACCCTGAAGAGCTCTTTTAAGTTCTTAACTAATCTGAATCTCATCTTGCAAATGCCTTCTTAGATTCAGGCTCTAACTCTTCTTACAAAACCCTTCTGATTTCAGTGAGTCTTTAAGTATGGAAACAATATTCAGGATTGGAGCACAAAGCTTCATGTTCAGCTCAAATATTTGTAAGAGTTTCAAAGCAATCATTTTTAATACACTTAACTTTATATTCAAGTGTAAGAATGTGAAGTTTTACAGGACCCTCTGCAATAGTTATCTGCCTGAGCTGGGTCAACAACCCCCCCCCCCAAAAAAAAACCAGAATGCAGAACTCCATGACCTGATGTGATTTTTACTGAAATAACCCTCTTATGAGTTTGGCATATTAAAAGAGAGCTTATTTTGATGGTTGTGTAACACAAGCCATCAGAGGTTTAGGAAAGTATTAGCTTGTTCAAGCTTATAAAATGCAAACTTTACAACTCAGATATTTTGCTTTTTGATATGAAGAAGGAATCAAGCTCTCTATAGTGGTAAAAGCATTATAATATGATTATACTGTGCCAGGTGCAGGTGAAGCTTGCAGCATCTCCCTAGCAGCAGTGCTGCGATTTTACATTTGCACAGCATCAGCTGTGCGTGGGCCAAGGAACCTGTGGCCCCCCACAACTCCCATCAGCCCTGACTGTGCTGGCTGAGTCTCAAAGGAGTTGAAGTCCAAGATCCTATGCAGGTGCCACAGAAACCCCACCCCTGCTCTGTCTTAACCAGCCCTGGTAAAAGTATCAGGAGCGTCACCTTCACCTTCTGGCCCTGACTAGTCAACAGAAAAGTACCTTCTGGCTCCACCTGAACCCATGTGATATAGTGGTTCAAGTGTTTTACTAGACCCTGGAAAATCCAGATTCCCATCCCCAGTAAGACACGAGGAATGCTAGGTGACTGTCCCTATCTCTTAGCCTAACCTACCTCACAGGGTAACATAGAGGGGAGGAAAAACCACCTTTGGTGCCTCAAGCTCCTTGGCAGAAAGGCGAGATATAAATGCAGCAAGTAAATAAATCGCTGTTGGCAGTTATTTATAAATAGCACTTCTAGCAATGGATATCCCAAGTTCAGTTTCAGATACAGCTGCCTGCCGCCCCCTTTCTGTGTCAGGGGCTTGCCAAAACACAGATTTAAAGCAGTCCCTGCCCAGTAGGCTTAGGACAGAACTGGCCCTGTTTTATGAACAATCAGCATTGCTAAATCATCCCTTCCCAAACACTAAACTGCACCTTTTGGAGGACAGTTTTATTGGCATTTTCAAAACATGACCTGCTAGTCTTTTAACAGGCTATCTAGCAGTAAATCCATTAACAGGCCTGAAAAAAAATTGTGTGTGCTGTGCTTTTGGGGGGGGGTCTTCCAAACGTTTCTAGAGCTGATGGGAAAACACTTCCAAAATATTGTGGATAAAACTGCTTGGATTTTGTTGCATTGCAGTAGCTTTTACATCTATTGCTTACTATTGTGTCTTTCAGCTCACAGGGATGATGTCGTTGGATGTGGCTGACAGTAGCTGTGTGCATGCTGCTTTCTTAGTTTACTTAGACCTCTTAGAAGGTAAGTTCATGGAGGCAGCTTCAAGGGTGGACTGTGGAATGAAAAACCTAAGCTGCTAAGCATGGGCGTAGGCAGGGGGGCAGGAGGGGGCAATTGCCCCCCCTAGAAGCAAAAGCTGAGGGGCGCAGGCGTGGCAGCCCCAGGCTCCCCCGCTCCCGGCGCGAAGCTCCAGAGGCGCGCGGGGAGCGTAAGCGGAGGAGGCAGCCACAGGCTCGCGTTCCCCGCGCGCCTCTGGAGCTTTGCGCCGGGAGTGGGAGCCTGGGGCCGCCTCCTCGGAAGAGCTGAGCGGCGCAGGCAACGTAGCCCCGCCCACATTCCCACTGTGGCCCCTCCCCTCCCGCCCCTTGCCCTGCCCATTTTGATCCTGGCTACGCCCCTGCGTGCTAAGGCATATCATTTGGTTTAAAAAGAGTGCCAATAATGCCCTTTGTGTACTGTTAGAATACCTTGGACTTTTGCAGACATAGCTTGAGCCTATCTGCACTTCTGAATTGTCCCATCTTTAACCCACCTAACCTCCATGCATTGGATGTTTCATTTTCAATTCATTTCACTTTTGATTTGTATACAGCCTTTCACAAGTGATAATAAAAACATAACTTTAAAATAAACAACATATAAAATAAAGTAATATTTAATAATCCCTTAGAATATAACAGTGCACAATAAAATGAAATGTCAGCAACTGAAAAACAGAAATTCACTCTTAACAATTACAATAAATAATAATTAAACTATAATCAATAAAAACAACAGCAGGTCACAATGCATAAAATACCACATGTAAAAGGATCAAACTGAGAAACAAAAGACATACAACTTACAAAATTATTTAAAAAGAAAATCCCTGAACTTATCTTCTCGCTTGCCAGCTGTTTCTGCTGTTCTTAAAGTCATGGTCTGGGAAAGGCTCCTAGGCTGGAGGGTGGGGCAAGGCAGGTGGAAAAAGCCATTGCCTGATGGCCAGTGCAAAGTCTCTCTCCCCTCGACTCTGAATATCACTGTTACAATGCCCAGCCCCACAGAGCCCAACATACCTGTAGTGACTGTCCTCTCCCCATCAGGCGGAGGTGGTGTCACACATGAGCTTGATGTATTTAGATTCACATCTTCATAGGATTCTTGTTGGTTTCATTAAAACACAGCAGTAGTCGCACACTGATGATTCTCCTTGGCAAGCTGTTAGAGAACTGATAGTCACCCAGGTGAGTCTCTCCACCTCCAACCCACCCCTTGTAACTTCACATCAAATATGACTAGCACTATGTGTCCTAGGTACATGCAAGTTCCCTCTCTCGTACAACCATCTGCACAATCATGGCCGTTGTGGTGGTGTGGATAAATTACTGGAACTGGACCAAAATGAACCTGACACATATCCCTTCTTGAATGACTTACCCAAGGTCACTAAATGAGCTTCATGGCTATCTCTCAGAAGATGGTTTTGTGAGAATAAATAAGGATAGGAACATAGGATGATGCCAGTCAGATCCCTGGTCCATCTAGCTCAGGATTGCCTGCTCTGACTGGCAGCAAGTCTATGGTTTCAGGCAGTGAATCATTGCCAGACATAGCTGGAGGTACTGGGGATTCAAGCTGAGACCTTCTGCCATGCAGAGCAGATGCTCTGACCCTGATCTGTGTTCTTCCCCAAGAACTCTTGAAGGAAGAGAGAAATCTAATACAGCATCTAAATATACTCTAGGTGTGTCACTTGTTCTGTGATTTGTTTCAAACTTTTCTGTCTCTTATTGCAAGACACCTTGAGTCTTCCTATAGAAAAAGGTGTTGAAGAAATCCAGTGAACCAAACTGAATGCTATTTTTTATTTGGTTCATTCTCATTTTGCTGCTGTTCCTTCAGCTAGGAACTGGCATGAGGTGTCCTACATTGGCCTTGTGGAATTCCAGCTTGTGTGTCTCTGTGGACGAGAGAGAGAAGCGGATGGTTTGCAAGTGGTGGTGCCAACTCCTGTCCACGTGTCAATCAGCCATGAGAGGTGAGCAAGGATCCACACACAGTTTATTTTAGCCAAACCAAACATCGGTTGGCAATGCTCAAGGCTGTTTTGCTACTGCAGTTTTGCTTGGCAAAGCTTGGTGAAACCATAGAAGCTGCCTTTGAAGATTGTTTTAAAACTTTGGCTGGTTCAGAATATAACAAGCAGGACTCACTCAATGGAGGACAACTTACCAAAACAATCTTCAGCTGCTAGCTTGTTTCTGAGCACATTTCAGATATAAATGCAATATGTAAATCTCACCTCCTGCCTTCCTGGGAGGTTTAAAGGACTGGGTTCCAATTAATAATTAATAAAAAGTGGGCATTAATAAAAAGTGGGCATTAATAAAAAATTCCAGAGGCTGATTTCTAGATGCAGGGCCAATATCTGTATAATACAGTGGCAGAATTGTGGACTTGCACAGTTAAGAAAATTTCCTTCTTGCACCGAAGGATCAGATGGTTTCCAGGTCACTGATGGCTTTTGTCAGCGACATGGGAAAAGAATACCAAATCCTGATTCCTTATGTGTTGGTAAAGGTAAAGGGACCCCAGAGCAGCGCATGGAAACGCCGTTTACCTTCCCGCTGGAGCGGTACCTATTTATCTACTTGCACTTTGACATGCTTTTGAACTGCTAGGTTGGCAGGAGCTGAGACCAAGCAACGGGAGCTCACCCTGTCACGGGGATTCAAACTGCCGACCTTCTGATCGGCAAGCCCTAGGTTTAACCCACAGCGCCACCCACTGTAGGTAGGCACCCACAAATCGGTTGAACCATGTTTTTAATTACTGGAGTTACAATATCACCAATGCATCTTTGACTATTTCATTAAGCTTTTCATTCATGTAGAGTTTCTATAAATTTGTGGTGGTGGTGATGCTGTTTGCTCTGTCTTTGGCATTCAGCTAAAAGATGACATTCTTGGGATGGCAAAGGGTAAATGAATTACATTGATTGAAGGCCCACTTGGTAACCAGTCTTTCTAATAGGGCAAACATTGAATGTGTTATTTCTCTCAAGCCTGCTCTGTCTGTTTCATTCTCAACTGCCAAATGACTCCACTTAAGAACTTGTGCCCAGTTCTCCTATGTGGCTGCAGTTGTGCACACCATCGAAAATACTAACAGTGAATTTGTTTGCCATGTGTAGATCCTTATGCAACCCAAACAGTCTCGTCTGTGCTGAAGTGGGCGATATCAGCAGTCTTGGAGAAGCCCAGTATTTGTAAAGAACACAAAGTTGTTTCGGGGGGTGGGGTGTGGAAATCCAAAAGCAGCTCAGTGAGGGCTCAGCATACATAATGGACACAGAATACTCACTGACCGGGGTGGGGGTGGGGGGGTGGAACAGAATGGAATGGGATATCCTGGAAAGGGACATGGTTGACTGGTCAGAATCTGGAACATCAGTACTCCACAGTGCTAATTTTGTGGCAAGTCCAACTTGGCTTCCATCATTCTCCAAACCAGGGTTTGTCATGTTGCTTAAAATTTGGATTCATGAGAATCCAATGACTCACCATTTTGAATAACTTGCATGGGGCTGTATTGCTTCATAATGCAGGCAAGCGTTTGAATCCTCCCCAAACATTGAACCGTGTGAGTCTTCGGACTGAGCTAATCACACATCAGCTGGAAGACGCTGTTGCACATGATGGCAATGAGGATGAAGGGCTAGGTCTACATATTCCCTCTTTTTTAACATTTTAAAATTCATTTCCACTTTTAACATTTATCATCATACATAAATCAAAATCGTTTTACAAATAGGATTCTCGGAATACTGGAACTTCCCTCCACCACATGGTTTCCCAATATATTCTTTTTCAAACTGCATCGTATTGTATTCTCCATATTTTCTTGAAACTCAATTTTTATCATAGTTCTCGCTTCATTGCAAGTGTTTTTTTTAAAATCAAATCTTTATTCAATTTTTTTTAAAAAAAACATACATAAGAAAGAAATACACAAAAAAAATACTACAAATCATAAAAAATGAAACAGAAAATACAAAGTAAAATTTAAAGAACAAAGAGTACAATAACAAAAAAACAAATCAGGAGAAAAAGGAAAAAAGGACAAAAAAGCACTTCCTGTTATTTACAATACGCGTTCCTTTTTTCGTTCTCTCTTTCTTGCTGTTCCTCTTACTCTACTCCATTTCAACTTTCCACTTTATATTTTTATTTTGTTTTCTCCTTTTAAATTTCTATGCAAGTGTTTTCAAAATCCTGCCAATGTTTTCAGTTGTTTACAGTGTTCTTTCAGATAATTTTTACAATTTCCCCAATCTTTATTAAATTTATTGTCCTCTGATTTTCCCGGTCATTTTCGCTAATTCGGCATAAAAAGGCAAAGGACCCCTGACAGTTAAGTCCAGTCACAAACGCCTCTGGGGTTGCGGCGCTCATCTCGCTTTACTGGCTGAGGGAGCTGCCGTTTGTCCACAGACAGTTTTTCCGGGTCATGTGGCCAGCATGACTAAGCCACTTCTTGCAAAACCAGAGCAGTGCATGGAAATGCCGTTTACCTTCCCACCGGAGCGGTACCTATTTATCTACTTGCACTTTGACGTGCTTTCGAACTGCTAGGTTAGCAGGAGCTGGGACCGAACAACGGGAGCTCATCCTGTCACGGGGATTCGAACCGCTGACCTTCCGATCAGCAAGCCCAAGGCTCCGTGGTTTACACCACTCTGCCATTCTTCTTTCGTAGGTAGATTGTCCTCCTTCCATCTTTGGGTAGGTAGCATATCACCAAATATTTCACCTTTTTTCCCTATTGATAATTCTTGTGGGGTTTTTTTGTAATTCCTTTTGTTGTTCTATCATATTTTTTACAAACAATTTGCTTGCTTGTTTGTTTGCTTGCTTGTTTGTTTGTTTGTTAGCTTAAATCCTGCTACCCAGCCAAACCCTAAAATTCTATCCAAGACCCTTGGTAAACTTACCAACGGGTCTCCTACTGTTAACACCAAATCGTCCGCAAAGGCTTTCAGTTTGTATGCTTTGCACCCAAACATAATACCTTTTATTTCATCATCTGAGCTTATACATCTTGCCAGTGTTTCTAAGACTAATATAAACAGCAATGGAGACAGGTAACACCCCTGTCTTGTCCCTTTTGCAATTTTACATTTTTCTGTTGTCACATTATTCACTATCAACATAGGCTGTTGTTCTGAATTGATTGCATCTATTCTCCTCTGAAATGATTCTCTAAAATTCATCATCTCTATCATTTTTTAAATAATCATCCAGGACACATTATCAAAGGCCCTCTCTGCATCTATAAACATTACCGTAGTACTGATTGCTTATCATTCCTGGCTCCAAGAGGCCTACATATTCCCACTGGTTCTTTCATACATTCATAAGTGAATACTTGAATAGGGCTAATGTGGTGGGCCAGTTCTCATGTTTGTCCATACAATATGTGTGTTAATTTAGCTTCTGTAGCTTACATGGGCAGTATGGGGCACATGAGCCTTTTATTTGTATCTGCCTGCTCAGTTTCAATGTTGTGTTCTGCACCTGCAATCGTGATCTTCATGGCAATTCTTCATGCTTCAGAGACAGGACAAGCCATGAGAACAAACCAGCTATCCTGGGTCAGACTCTTGTCATAGGCTACAAAATACGGGATGAAATTAGAAATCTTTTACTGGGCACTCAAACTGGGGGGTCTGAGGAACATTACAATAAGAATGATTGGACATTCTGAAAGCATCCACTGGAAGTCTTTTTTGTAAGCATTTCCTAGGTGCAGGCCACACCTAGTAATGGGAGATTTTGCTCTAGTGTTTTTCAGCTTGGGCTGAATCCTCGGCCTCTGTGTTCAAAAGTGAACCAAAGCCTCATAATTGCCACACATGGCCTGCCTGAAGGATTAACATTCATAACATGTCTAATTTCAAACACTTTTTCAGCAGAGAGGAAATAAAAGTTACAGTAACACTGACATCTTGTTTTGGCAATGCCTATACTAATGAGCTCATCACTCTAGCTGCCCAGTAGCCATCAGGAGGAAGCTTTGAAATACTCATACTAATAAATTGAGCATTTCAGACTATCTTTGGCTTTTAACGAATACAGTCTTTAACCTTCCTTAAGGGGCTGGGTTTTTTTTTTGCCAAAAGCCATCATTTTACTTTGCACACTTCTTTTTTGGGGTTTTTTTTTCTTATGTTGGTGTCCAGCCTCAGCAATTAAATCAGAATTTAGGGCTGAAATCCTATACACACATGCAAGGAAGTAAGTCCTATTGAAATCAGTGGGACTTCCAATTGACATGTCCTGTAAGTGATTGATTATTGTAGTAATATTTTAGTATGTTTTTTTTAGTAAATTGCAGTAATTTTGTTTCATTTGGGATTGTGCTAGTCACTGTATACTTCTGGGCTAGCTGGTGCTGACCTTAAGAATTTCAGGAGAAAAGGGGTTGAAAAGGGTCAGTGTGAGTTCTATGGAAAGAGTCACTGTTTCCCACTGGTATTTCTATATTTTGTCCCGCAGTGCTTTTGAAGTAGAAAATGCTTCTGGCAAATTTGTGTGTTATTCTATCAGCCTGACACATATCTTATCCCCATCCCCATTCATGACAGATGTGCTATACAATGCCTTCAGTGTAATTGCAGATGAAGAGCTTCAGTAAGAGTTCCTTCCCTCTACTTCTGTAGAGGTACAGCTTATCAGGAATTCCGTATGTTGGCCCCAACAATGCTGCCTTGAGGCAGTGGAAGCGCTGACTTCCTTATTACCAGAGATTTATTCTCTAAATCCTATCCAGCGCAGAGTGGACACACATGGTTGTGTGTCAGATGAAGTAGCCATTGCATCTTCGGTGCCAACTCATGGCATTTTTTGAGCTGGCCTCAATTAGGAGAATCCTCTAGAACTTACTTGGTATCTTTCAGTTTTTTGCCTTCACTCTGTGCCTTGGGTACTGCTGCTCTGGAATGCAGAAGGATCTGAGTTTTTAAATTTAGTCTTCATAACACAGTAGAGACAGGTGGCTTTTGTGTCTGGGAATTCTGTCCACCCCACAGGGGCTGGTGGAGAGGCAGCATGCTGGGAGTCTCAGCTGTCTCCAGACCTCCTGGTAGGATTGGATACAAGAGCTGTCCATAGAGCTGGTTGAGGAGGAAGAGCTATGGCTGCAAGCTCTGAAGAAACACAATGAAACCACCCTTGTTCTCTTCCCCTGGTCCCATTTCCCTTGCTGCCTTTGGAGAGACTAGCAAGATAAGAGGGGGCTCAAAATTTACCCAGGCAGTTTGCATTGAGGTGACCATCTGACAGCCCAATGCAGGTCCCTAGTGGTTGATGAACTTCAATTTTGTCCTTTATCCAGAAACTTGCCTGCCATGTGAAATTCTACAGGGACAACATAGGAAGCTGCCTTATGCTGAGTGAGACCTGTGGTCCATCTGGCTGAATATTATCTTCACTGACTGGCAGCAGCTCTCCAGGGCTTCATACTGGGGTTTTTTCCAGTCCTAGCTGGGGGTGCTGGGAGCTTTGGGACTTTGTACATGCAGAACGTTTGCTACTTTCTCATTTGTATTCGTCTCTGGAATTCAACAAAAACGGCTTTCACAATCCCTAAATGCTTAGAGAAGAGGAGGGGAGGCTGACCTATCCCCCTGCCCCCCACCTCTGTGTTGACCCTTGCTTGGCATCAGCATGCCAACTGGTGCCCTTTGACTTCATAGTCTAAGCTAGTGGGCGATTTCCGTTATGAAGGCTAATTGGCGGCCATCGTAGGAGAGAAGTAATATGCAGGGAGAGGCTACGCTCAGCTGCTTTCTGCCCCCCTTTTGAAGGGTTCTGCATTCCACAAAGTGGCAGGTTCTTCAGCTGCCAGGAGTCCTCGTGGGAAGGTGATAATGAACAGAGGAGAAAAAGTACAGGGAACCTGCAAACGGCGCAGGGAACCATATCCCACGCTGTGCCAGGAAGTAATAAGGTGGAGACCCAAGTTTGGGAAACTGCTTTAGAGTAACAGGGATGGGATGGGGTTTGAGTGAATCTGAAATACTGTTTTTTTTAATTATACAGATACATTCATGTTGTGTAATTTACCTAACTTTGTTATATGATGATGATTCTGCAATCATGGCTGCTATCTGTTCAACCTTATATTCTATTATTATTAAGCTAATCGTATTCCATAACTCTGGAATCTTATCTAAGCCAGTGGCCACCACAATTATACATACCAAAGGGAAGCTGTGCACTGTAGCCCCACCTAATAACCTAGATTTGTGGCAGGTTAGCAGTGACAACTTTTTCCTCTGGCAGGGCTCCAGTGTAATAAAAATATAGCTGTTGTAGCTATTCCCACAGTGATGGGGAAAGCTGCTTTTGTTGCACTGCTATCAGTCATCCATCTTTTAGAGGCATGGGAGCCCCATCACAAAAAAGAAAAGAAAATAGGTGGCAATCCTATTGATAAACTTGTCAAAAAAGGGTGGCAGGCGTTGTTGGGTTTCTTTGATAGCAAAAGCATGCAAGATTTACTCTGAGGATATTTCTTTTTTAGATACTTAAAGAAGAACTATTATTAACTTGGTCTGTTTGTAGATTGACTTCATGTGAAATTTAAACAAAGCAAGCAGAATTGCTGGAGTCTTTTTTTCTTTCTTTCAGGTTGAGACAGATCATGAAGAGATCATATGCTCTGAAGGATGAACCTGATTCTCCGCTCTCTATCACACTGGCCATAGTTGAATCGGACTCCACAATAGTCTACTATAAACTGACACATGGTTTTGAAACCCCAGACCCTCCTGACGATACTGAATACATGGATGATAAGCAGTGGAGGAAGAAAAGAAAGAGGTTTATGAGACGATAGGAAAATAGACTACTGTGTTAGCTCTGGACTACATCAGATCTCTAAACCAATCTGGAACTGTGTATTTGAATTAAAAGGTGCAATTGAGAGCTGAACATCTGCTTTGAAAATCCTTAATAAGGTCTGAGAATTGTAATAAATGGGAACATCAAAGATGCCATGGACCAATTCAAGAATCTGTCCTCTCCTCATCAGAAAGTTCAAGCTAGTAGACTACTTGAAAATATATTTCTTTGGTAGCAAAACCAATTTCCACCCTTTGTTCCCGATTCAGTCATTGTCCCGATCTGTCTCAACCTACTTACTTTTTATAAATCTTTGACTTTCTCTAGCAAATTCCTTTGTGCGTGTCCCTATAAAGTATTCACAGCACCTGCTATATTAAATTGCTTGATTGTGGGTCCCTTGCTGAGTGAAGCAATCCTCTGCAAAGTTTGCTATAGTTCATGCTCATAACAAGGCGATGCACACTCCCTCCCTCCCGCCCACCCTTGGGGTTGAAATGTGCTGCAGCTGGAAAAAAGATGACTTCACTGCTGACTACTGCGCCTACTGCCAAAACTTTGGAAGAGATGGTCCAGTCCAGTGAACTGAAGGTGAATTTAGCACTTGTTTATGTAGAGGTTTTTATACCCTCAAAGCACTTTATGCATTATCTCAATGGTTGTTGTTTTTTTTACAACAACCCTGTAACATAGGTCCATATTGTTAGCCCCATGTTGCATTCAGGGGGACTGAATGAAAGTGGCTTGTTTAAGGTCAGGTGCTAACTTAATGAATAAGGGAAGACAGTTAGAGCAGGAACTTTCTGGCTTTTTTTTTATCCTGAACAAAAGTCCGGTGAGAAAAGTGGCTAAAAACATGGTGTGATGGCCACTAGCTGACACTGTCATATAGACTTAGTGTACAAGTATTAGGACAAATGCTCAACAAAAAAAATCACCATATGATCTCTGTGTACGCTTTGGGGAAACATCAGCAAGGATGCTCAATAAACAGTCTGGAAATGCCCTATAAATTGCGCATCCATACATGTATGGTACTGCTTCCTGTCAGTTTGTTCAACAGCTGCCAAGTGGTGGGGCTGAATGGACGTTTTCCCAGCTTTTATCTCCTACCAACCCTGCACCTCCCCCCCCCTTGCAATAGTTCAAATGGCCAACCTTTAGTTTTGACTTTCACCCTCACAGCACCTCTTAGTTTAGTAGTGACTGAAATAGTTCATCCAAAAGGGATATATTGCTGATATTAAGAATCACGGATCTTGTAGGTTGTTCATGCTAGCCAGATTTAACATGTTTTCCTCCATGATAGATAGAGGAAGGTATTTAGCTCTCTCAAAATCGGAACTTTTTTTTGTAAATGCAGTAAGAATGAACTGGATACATTGGAACATATTCTCTTGCAACTTTGTTTTTTATATATAAATAATTTTTATTGATTTTACAAAAAAATGAAAAACAAAGGATACATAAAAATACAAAGAAAAAAAGAAGAGAAAAATATTTCTTTGACAATTATCAAACACAAAAATTTCTTACTCTGTTGACTTCCTCCTTCCCTCCCTTCCACGTTTCTAATTAAATCTATAATCGCACTCTCTACTTCTTAACCCATTTCTTATTCTAATATACTTTTCTATAAACTTTTTTCTTGATCCTTTTTAGTACACTCATTTCCAGTATATCATTTAGATCTAGAAATCTTAATAACTATATTCCATTTAAACTTATTCCCTTATAACAATATCTAAGTGCTTCATCAGCCTTTTTATACATCCATTTCCCTTGTTATCTATTTTTAATCTTGTAATTCTTTTCCAAGTAGATTTTAAATTTCTTCCAATCTTCTTCCACCATCTCGCTTCCCTGTTCTCGAATTCTCCCAGTCAGTTCAGACAGTTCCATGTATTCTATCAGCTTCGTCTGCCAGTCATCCACAGTCGGTAATTCTTCAGATTTCCACTCCCGCAGTTTAGCAAACGTGTTTTTAAACACTTTCTTCAGTTCATTATAAATCTTATCCCACAAGCTCTTTACTCGGGGACAAGTCCACCACATGTGGTAAAAGGTCCCTTCCGATTCTCTGCATTTCCAACATTTATTGTCCTTTCTATGATATATCTTCGCCAGTTTCACTATACATCATCTTATACAAATTTTCTTTCAATACATTACATGCTGTAAATCTCATATTACTTTTCCATAACCTTTCCCAATCTTCAATCATAATGTTGTGACCTAGGTCCTTTGCCCACTCAATCATTACTGATTTTGTTTGTTCATCTTTCGTATGCCATTCCAACAATAGTTTATTCATTCTAGAGAGATTTTTAGTTTTTGGTTCTATTAATTCTGTTTCCAACTTTGATTTTTCGGATTGAAAACCTCTTTTCTTGTCAATTTTATATAATTCATTAATCTGATGATACTGCAACCAATCATTCAATTGATTTTTCATCTGATCATATGATTTTAACTTCATCTGGTCATTTACTTCTATCAATAAATCTTTATATTTTGGCCAATGATCTTCCATGTTCAGCTTTTTCTTAACTTTTGCCTCTAAAGGTGATATCCACCTAGGTGTTTTCCTCTCCACAAGATCTTTATATCTAGACCAAACATTAAACAGTGATTTCCTTATGATATGGGATTTAAATCCTCTATGCACCTTAACCTTGTCATAAATAAGCATGCCAACCAAATGCATTGTCAAAACCTTCCAGATCTAAAATATCAGTGTTATCAAGCAAAAACCATTCTTTCATCCAGCAAAAAGCTGCAGCTTCTGCACATATCTTTAATCTTTAAATCTGGCAGGGAGAAGCCTCCTCTTTCTTTATCGTCTGTCAATAACTTAAATCTAATTCTGGGCTTCTTTCCTTGCCAGATAAATATAGATAGAACCTTTTGCCATTCTTTAAAACACGTAAGTTTTTCTACAATAGGTATAGCTTGAAACAAAAATAACATTTTTGGCAATACATTCATTTTTATCACGGAAATGCAGCCTAAAAACGACAATTTCAATCGTGTCCATATATCTAAATCTCTCTTAATTTCATTCCACAACTTTTCATAATTATTCTTAAACAACTGAATGTTCTTGGCTGTCAAATTAACTCCCAAGTATTTCACCTTTTTGACAAATATCAAACCAGTAATTTTTTGTAATCTATCAGTTTCCTCAGATGTTAAATTTTTGCCCAAAACTTTGGTTTTCAATTTGTTTAATTTAAATCCTGCCAGCTGTCCAAACTCTTGTATAACTTCTAAAACTTTAGATATACTATTTTCCGGGTCTTGTACTGTCAATACCAAATCGTCTGCAAAGGCTTTAAGTTTATATTGTTTCCTTCCTACTTTTATTCCAGTAACCTCCTCATCCTTTCTAATTTTTTCAAGCAGTACTTCCAGAACTGAAATAAACAATAGAGGTGAGAGTGGACAACCTTCATAGAATCATAGAATCATAGAATCATAGAGTTGGAAGAGACCACAAGGGCCATCCAGTCCAACCCCCTGCCAAGCAGGAAACACCATCAAAGCATTCCTGACAGATGGCTGTCAAGCCTCTGCTTAAAGACCTCCAAAGAAGGAGACACCACCACACTCCTTGGCAGCAAATTCCACTGCCGAACAGCTCTTACTGTCAGGAAGTTCTTCCTAATGTTTAGGTGGAATTTTCTTTCTTGTAGTTTGAATCCGTTGCTCCGTGTCCGCTTCTCTGGAGCAGCAGAAAACAACCTTTCTCCCTCCTTTATATGACATCCTTTTATATATTTGAACATGGTTATCATATCACCCCCTAACCTTCTCTTCTCCAGGCTAAACATACCCAGCTCCCTAAGCCGTTCCTCATAAGGCATCGTTTCCAGGCCTTTGACCATTTTGGTTGCCCTCTTCTGGACACGTTCCAGCTTATCAGTATCCTTCTTGAACTGTGGTGCCCAGAACTGGACACAATACTCCAGGTGAGGTCTGACCAGAGCAGAATACAGTGGTACTATTACTTCCCTTGATCTAGATGCTATACTCCTATTGATGCAGCCCAGAATTGCATTGGCTTTTTTAGCTGCTGCATCACACTGCTGACTCATGTCAAGTTTGTGGTCAACCAAAACTCCTACCGTGTTTCCCCTTTTTTAAGACACCGTCTTATTGTTTTTTTTACTCAAAAAAACACACGGTGTCTTATTTTCAGGGGATGTCTTGTACCTTAAGGCCTCCTCGGAGGGGCCAGGCAGCTGGCTCGGGGTGCTGCTGGGCGCTCTGTGCGGCGCTGCAGCAGCAGCCGGTTCCAGGCACCAAGGCAGCTGCCTGTTCCGGTGGCGGGGCGGCAGGCAAAAAAGAAAAAAAGAGGCCAGGCTGCTGCAGGGCATTCCGAGCGCTTGGCACTGCGGAGCGCTCCGCTCTGCAGCTGCCTGTTCCGGTGGCGGGGCGGCAGGCAAGAAAGAAAAAAAAGAGGCCAGGCCGCTGCGCTCCGCCCAGGGCTGCAGGGCGTTACGAGCGCTCGGGGCTGCAGAGCGCTCCTCTCCACAGCTGCCGGTTCCGGTGGTGGGGCGGCAGAAAAAAAGGAAAAAAAGAGGTCAGGCTGCTGCAGGGTGTTCCGAGCGCTCGGCGCTGCGGAGCGCTCTGCTCTGCAGCTGCTGGTGGCGGGGCGGCAGGCAAAAAAAATAAAAACAAAGAGGCCAGGCCGCTGCGCTCCGCCCGGCGCTGCAGGGTGTTCCGAGCGCTCGGCGCTGCGGAGCGCTCCGCTCTGCAGCTGCCTGTTCCGGTGGCGGGGCGGCAGGCAAGAAAGAAAAAAAAGAGGCCAGGCCGCTGCGCTCCGCCCAGGGCTGCAGGGCGTTACGAGCGCTCGGGGCTGCAGAGCGCTCCTCTCCACAGCTGCCGGTTCCGGTGGTGGGGCGGCAGGAAAAAAAGGAAAAAAAGAGGTCAGGCTGCTGCAGGGTGTTCCGAGCGCTCGGCGCTGCGGAGCACTCTGCTCTGCAGCTGCTGGTGGCGGGGCGGCAGGCAAAAAAAATAAAAATAAAGAGGCCAGGCCGCTGCGCTCCGCCCGGCGCTGCGGAGCGCTCCGCTCTGCAGCCGTCGGTTCCGGTGGCGGGGCGGCAGGCAAAAAAAAGAGAGGCCAGGCTGCTGGCTCAGGCGCTCCGTGCGCTCGCTGCTGCAGCAGCAGCCAGTTCCAGGCCCCTCTGGCTGCCTGGGTCCCGCTGGCTGGCTGGAGCGCTCGGCGGTCTCGTTCTACACGGCATGGAGGTATGCCTTATTTTCGGGGGGTGCCTTATGTTTCACTGAAACTAAAAAATGCTGCCATGGCTTACTTTTTGACTACGTATTAAAAAAGGGGAAACACGGTAGATCCTTTTCACATGTACTGCTCTCAAGCCAGGTGTCTCCCATCCTGTATTTGTGCCTTTCATTTTTTTTGCCCAAGTGTAGTACTTTACATTTCTCCTTGTTAAAATTCATCTTGTTTGCTTTGGCCCAGTTGTCTAATCTGTTAAGGTCATTCTGAAGTGTGATCCTGTCCTCTGGGGTGTTAGCCACCCCTCCCAATTTGGTGTCATCTGCAAACTTGCTCAGGATTCCCTCAAGCCCATCATCCAAGTCATTGATAAAGATGTTGAACAAGACTGGGCCCAAGACAGAACCCTGTGGCACCCCACTAGTCACTACTATCCAGGATGAGGAGGAGCCATTGATGAGCACCCTTTGGGTTCGGTCAGTAAGCCAGCTACAAATCCACTGAATGGTAGCATTGTCTAGCCCACATTTTACCAGCTTCTTTACAAGAATATCATGGGGCACCTTGTCAAAGGCCTTGCTGAAATCAAGATAGGCTACATCCACAGCGTTCCCTTCATCTACCAGGCTTGTAATTCTGTCAAAAAATGAGATCAGATTAGTCTGACATGACTTATTTTTCAGGAACCCATGCTGACTTTTAGTGATCACAGAGTTTCTTTCTAGGTGCTCACAGACTGTTTGCTTAATGATCTGCTCTAGAATCTTTCCTGGTATTGATGTCAGGCTGACTGGGCGGTAATTGTTTGGGTCCTCTCTTTTCCCCTTTTTGAAAATAGGGACAACATTTGCCCTCCTCCAGTCTGCTGGAACTTCGCCTGTTCTCCAGGAATTTTCAAAGATTATTGCCAGTGGTTCTGAAATCACCTCTGCCAGTTCTTTTAATACTCTTGGATGTAGTTCATCTGGCCCTGGAGACTTGAATACATCTAAACTAGCCAAGTATTCTTGTACTACCTCCTTACTTATTCTGGGCTATGTTTCCCCTGCTGAATCATCTGCTCCATATTCTTCAGGTCGGGCGTTTTTTTCTTTCTTGGAGAAGACTGAGGCAAAGAAGGCATTGAGGAGTTCTGCCCTTTCTCTGTCCCCTGTTTGCATTTCACCATCTTCTCCTCTGAGTGACCCCACTGTTTCCTTGTTTTTCCTTTTGCTACGGACATACCCATAAAAGCCCTTTTTGTTGCTTTTAACCTCTCTGGCGAGCCTGAGTTCATTCTGTGCTTTAGCTTTTCTGACTTTGTCTCTACACGTGCTGGCTATATGTTTGAATTCCTCTCTGCAGATTTCCCCCCTTTTCCATTTTTTTTACATATCCCTTTTAAATCTTAACCCTAGCCCTAACCCCAACCCCAACCCCTAACCCCTAACCCCAACCCTTGACCCCTAACCCCTAACCCCTAGCCCCTACCCCTACCCCTAACCCCTAACCCCTAACCCTAACCCCTTCAATTTGGCTCATTTTACAAAGGTGCTTATTCCTGGAGTGAATATGCAGTTCTACTCAAGAGTAAGCAACTAAGCGAAAAAAAGCCATAGAACGCTTATTTGCCTTATATCTATGCATTCTGACACTCCAACAATGTGTTCTGCTTCAATTTGGATCATTTTACAAAGATGCTTATTCCTGGAGTGAATATGCAGTTCTACTCAAGAGTAAGCAACTAAGCGAAATAAAGCCATAGAACGCTTATTTGCCTTCTATCTATGCATTCTGACACTCCAACAATGTGTTCTGCTTCAATTTGGATCATTTTACAAAGGTTCTTATTTCTGGAGTGAACATGCGGTTCTACTCAAGAGTAAGCAACTAAGCAAAATAAACCTATAGAACGCTTTTCTGCCTTCTGTCTATGCATTCTGACACTCCAACAATGTGTTCTGCTTCAATTTGGCTCATTTTACAAAGATGCTTATTTCTGGAGTGAACATGCAGTTCTACTCAAGAGTAAGCAACTAAGCGAAATAAAGCCATAGAACGCTTTTTTGCCTTCTATCTATGTATTCTGACACTCCAACAATGTGTTCTGCTTCAATTTGGCTCAATTTACAAAGGTGCTTATTCCTGGCGTGAACATGCAGTTCTACTCAAGAGTAAGCAACTAAACGAAATAAAGCCGTAGAACGCTTATTTGCCTTCTATCTATGCATTCTGAAACTCCAACAATGTGTTCTGCTTCAATTTGGCTCATTTTACAAAGGTGCTTATTTCTGGAGTGCAGATGCATTTCTACTCAAGAGTAAGCAATTAAGCGAAATAAAGCCATAGAACGCTTTTTCCCTTCTGTCTATGCATTCTGACACTCCAACAATGTGTTCTGCTTCAATTTGGCTCATTTTACAAAGATGCTTATTTCTGGAGTGAATATGCAGTTCTACTCAAGAGTAAGCAACTAAGCGAAATAAAGCCATAGAACGCTTATCTGCCTTCTATCTATGCATTCTGACACTCCAACAATGTGTTCTGCTTCAATTTGGCTCATTTTACAAAGGTGCTTATTTCTGGAGTGCAGATGCATTTCTACTCAAGAGTAAGCAATTAAGCGAAATAAAGCCATAGAACGCTTTTTTGCCTGCTATCTATGTATTCTGACACTCCAACAATGTGTTCTGCTTCAATTTGGCTCATTTTACAAAGATGCTTATTTCTGAAGTGAACATGCGGTTCTACTCAAGAGTAAGCAACTAAGCGAAATAAAGCCATGGAACGCTTATTTGCCTTCTATCTATGCATTCTGGCACTCCAACAATGTGTTCTGGTTCAATTTGGCTCATTTTACAAAGGTGCTTATTTCTGGAGTGCAGATGCATTTCTACTCAAGAGTAAGCAACTAAGCGAAATAAAGCCATAGAACGCTTATCTGCCTTCTATCTATGCATTCTGACACTCCAACAATGTGTTCTGCTTCAATTTGGCTCATTTTACAAAGGTGCTTATTTCTGGAGTGCAGATGCATTTCTACTCAAGAGTAAGCAATTAAGCGAAATAAAGCCATAGAACGCTTTTTTGCCTGCTATCTATGTATTCTGACACTCCAACAATGTGTTCTGCTTCAATTTGGCTCATTTTACAAAGATGCTTATTTCTGAAGTGAACATGCGGTTCTACTCAAGAGTAAGCAACTAAGCGAAATAAAGCCATGGAACGCTTATTTGCCTTCTATCTATGCATTCTGGCACTCCAACAATGTGTTCTGGTTCAATTTGGCTCATTTTACAAAGGTGCTTATTTCTGGAGTGAACATGCAGTTCTACTCAAGAGTAAGCAATTAAGCGAAATAAAGCCATAGAACGCTTTTTTGCCTTCTATCTATGCATTCTGACTCTCCAACAATGTGTTCTGCTTCAATTTGGCTCATTTTACAAAGGTGCTTATTCCTGGAGTGAACATGCAGTTCTACTCAAGAGTAAGCAAGTAAGCGAAATAAAGCCATAGAACGCTTTTTTGCCTTCTATCTATGCATTCTGACACTCCAACAATGCGTTCTGCTTCAATTTGGCTCATTTTACAAAGATGCTTATTTCTGGAGTGAACATGCAGTTCTACTCAAGAGTAAGCAACTAAGCGAAATAAAGCCATAGAACGCTTATTTGCCTTCTATCTATGCATTCTGACACTCCAACAATGTGTTCTGCTTCAATTTGGATCATTTTACAAAGGTGCTCATTTCTGGAGTGAACATGCATTTCTACTCAAGAGTAAGCAATTAAGCGAAATAAAGCCATAGAACGCTTATTTGCCTTATATCTATGCATTCTGACACTCCAACAATGTGTTCTGCTTCAATTTGGATCATTTTACAAAGGTTCTTATTTCTGGAGTGAACATGCAGTTCTACTCAAGAGTAAGCAACTAAGCGAAATAAAGCCATAGAATGCTTATTTGCCTTATATCTATGCATTCTGACACTCCAACAATGTGTTCTGCTTCAATTTGGATCATTTTACAAAGGTGCTTATTCCTGGAGTGAATATGCAGTTCTACTCAAGAGTAAGCAACTAAGCGAAATAAAGCCATAGAACGCTTATTTGCCTTCTATCTATGCATTCTGACACTCCAACAATGTGTTCTGCTTCAATTTGGATTATTTTACAAAGGTTCTTATTTTTGGAGTGAACATGCGGTTCTACTCAAGAGTAAGCAACTAAGCAAAATAAACCTATAGAACGCTTTTCTGCCTTCTGTCTATGCATTCTGACACTCCAACAATGTGTTCTGCTTCAATTTGGCTCATTTTACAAAGATGCTTATTTCTGGAGTGAACATGCAGTTCTACTCAAGAGTAAGCAACTAAGCGAAATAAAGCCATAGAACGCTTTTTTGCCTTCTATCTATGCATTCTGACTCTCCAACAATGTGTTCTGCTTCAATTTGGCTCATTTTACAAAGGTGCTTATTCCTGGAGTGAACATGCAGTTCTACTCAAGAGTAAGCAACTAAGCGAAATAAAGCCATAGAACGCTTATTTGCCTTCTATCTATGCATTCTGACACTCCAACAATGTGTTCTGCTTCAATTTGGATCATTTTACAAAGGTGCTCATTTCTGGAGTGAACATGCATTTCTACTCAAGAGTAAGCAATTAAGCGAAATAAAGCCATAGAACGCTTATTTGCCTTATATCTATGCATTCTGACACTCCAACAATGTGTTCTGCTTCAATTTGGATCATTTTACAAAGGTTCTTATTTCTGGAGTGAACATGCAGTTCTACTCAAGAGTAAGCAACTAAGCAAAATAAACCTATAGAACGCTTTTCTGCCTTCTGTCTATGCATTCTGACACTCCAACAATGTGTTCTGCTTCAATTTGGCTCATTTTACAAAGATGCTTATTTCTGGAGTGAACATGCAGTTCTACTCAAGAGTAAGCAACTAAGCGAAATAAAGCCATAGAACGCTTATTTGCCTTCTATCTATGTATTCTGACACTCCAACAATGTGTTCTGCTTCAATTTGGCTCATTTTACAAAGGTGCTTATTTCTGGAGTGCAGATTCATTTCTACTCAAGAGTAAGCAATTAAGTGAAATAAAGCCATAGAACGCTTATTTGCCTTCTATCTATGCATTCTGACACTCCAACAATGTGTTCTGCTTCAATTTCGCTCATTTTACAAAGGTGCTTATTTCTGGAGTGAACATGCAGTTCTACTCAAGAGTAAGCAACTAAGCGAAATAAAGCCATAGAACGCTTATTTGCCTTCTATCTATGCATTCTGAAACTCCAACAATGTGTTCTGCTTCAATTTGGCTCATTTTACAAAGGTGCTTATTTCTGGAGTGCAGATGCATTTCTACTCAAGAGTAAGCAATTAAGCGAAATAAAGCCAAAGAAAGCTTTTTTGCCTTCTATCTATGTATTCTGACACTCCAATAATGTGTTCTGCTTCAATTTGGATCATTTTACAAAGGTGCTTATTTCTGCAGTGCAGATGCATTTCTACTCAAGAGTAAGCAACGAAGCGAAATAAAGCCATGGAACGCTTATTTGCCTTCTATCTATGCATTCTGGCACTCCAACAATGTGTTCTGGTTCAATTTGGCTCATTTTAGAAAGATGCTTATTTCTGGAGTGAACATGCAGTTCTACTCAATAGTAAACAACTAAGCGAAATAAAGCCATAGAACGCTTATTTGCCTTCTATCTATGCATTCTGACTCTCCAACAATGTGTTCTGCTTCAATTTGGCTCATTTTACAAAGGTGCTTATTTCTGGAGTGCAGATGCATTTCTACTCAAGAGTAAGCAATTAAGCGAAATAAACCTATAGAACGCTTTTTCCCTCCTGTCTATGCATTCTGACACTCCAACAATGTGTTCTGCTTCAATTTGGCTCATTTTACAAAGATGCTTATTTCTGGAGTGAACATGCAGTTCTACTCAAGAGTAAGCAACTAAGCGAAATAAAGCCATAGAACGCTTATTTGCCTTCTATCTATGTATTCTGACACTCCAACAATGTGTTCTGCTTCAATTTGGCTCATTTTACAAAGGTGCTTATTCCTGGAGTGAACATGCAGTTCTACTGAAGAGTAAGCAACTAAGCGAAATAAAGCCATAGAACGCTTATTTGCCTTCTATCTATGCATTCTGAAACTCCAACAATGTGTTCTGCTTCAATTTGGCTCATTTTACAAAGGTGCTTATTTCTGGAGTGCAGATGCATTTCTACTCAAGAGTAAGCAATTAAGCGAAATAAAGCCATAGAACGCTTTTTCCCTTCTGTCTATGCATTCTGACACTCCAACAATGTGTTCTGCTTCAATTTGGCTCATTTTACAAAGATGCTTATTTCTGGAGTGAATATGCAGTTCTACTCAAGAGTAAGCAACTAAGCGAAATAAAGTCATAGAACGCTTATTTGCCTTCTATCTATGTATTCTGACACTCCAACAATGTGTTCTGCTTCAATTTGGCTCATTTTACAAAGGTTCTTATTTCTGGAGTGAACATGCAGTTCTACTCAAGAGTAAGAAACTAAGCGAAATAAAGCCATAGAACGCTTATTTGCCTTCTATCTATGCATTCTGAAACTCCAACAATGTGTTCTGCTTCAATTTGGCTCATTTTACTAAGGTGCTTATTTCTGGAGTGCAGATGCATTTCTACTCAAGAGTAAGCAACTAAGCGAAATAAAGCCATAGAACGCTTTTTTTGCCTTCTGTCTATGCATTCTGACACTCCAAGAATGTGTTCTGCTTCAATTTGGCTCATTTTACAAAGATGCTTATTTCTGGAGTGAACATGCAGTTCTACTCAAGAGTAAGCAACTAAGCGAAATAAAGCCATAGAACGCTTATTTGCCTTCTATCTATGCATTCTGACACTCCAACAATGTGTTCTGCTTCAATGTGGCTCATTTTACAAAGGTGCTTATTTCTGAAGTGAACATGCGGTTCTACTCAAGAGTAAGCAACTAAGCGAAATAAAGCCATAGAACGCTTATTTGCCTTCTATCTATGCATTCTGACACTCCAAGAATGTGTTCTGCTTCAATTTGGCTTATTTTACAAAGATGCTTATTTCTGGAATGAACATGCATTTCTACTCAAGAGTAAGCAATTAAGCGAAATAAAGCGATAGAACGCTTATTTGCCTCATATCTATGCATTCTGACACTCCAACAATGTGTTCTGCTTCAATTTGGATCATTTTACAAAGGTGCTTATTCCTGGAGTGAGTATGCAGTTCTACTCAAGAGTAAGCAACTAAGCGAAATAAAGCCATAGAACACTTATTTGCCATCTATCTATGCATTCTGACACTCCAACAATGTGTTCTGCTTCAATTTGGATCATTTTACAAAGGTGCTTATTCCTGGAGTGAACTTGCAGTTCTACTCAAGAGTAAGTAACTAAGCGAAATAAACCTATAGAACGCTTTTTTGCCTTCTGTCTATGCATTCTGACACTCCAACAATGTGTTCTGCTTCAATTTGGCTCATTTTACAAAGATGCTTATTTCTGGAGTGAACATGCAGTTCTACTCAAGAGTAAGCAACTAAGCGAAATAAAGCCATAGAACGCTTATTTGCCTTCTATCTATGCATTCTGACACTCCATCAATGTGTTCTGCTTCAATGTGGCTCATTTTACAAAGATGCTTATTTCTGTAGTGAACATGCGGTTCTACTCAAGAGTAAGCAACTAAGCGAAATAAAGCCGTAGAACGCTTATTTGCCTTCTATATATGCATTCTGACACTCCAACAATGTGTTCTGCTTCAATTTGGCTTATTTTACAAAGATGCTTATTTCTGGAATGAACATGCATTTCTACTCAAGAGTAAGCAATTAAGCGAAATAAAGCCATAGAACACTTATTTGCCTCATATCTATGCATTCTGACACTCCAACAATGTGTTCTGCTTCAATTTGGATCATTTTACAAAGGTGCTTATTCCTGGAGTGAGTATGCAGTTCTACTCAAGAGTAAGCAACTAAGCGAAATAAAGCCATAGAACACTTATTTGCCTTCTATCTATGCATTCTGACACTCCAACAATGTGTTCTGCTTCAATTTGGATCATTTTACAAAGGTGCTTATTTCTGGAGTGAACATGCAGTTCTACTCAAGAGTAAGCAACTAAGCAAAATAAACCTATAGAACGCTTTTTTGCCTTCTGTCTATGCATTCTGACACTCCAAGAATGTGTTATGCTTCAATTTGGCTCATTTTACAAAGATGCTTATTTCTGTAGTGAACATGCAGTTCTACTCAAGAGTAAGCAACTAAGCGACATAAAGCCATAGAACGCTTATTTGCCTTCTATCTATGCATTCTGAAACTCCAACAATGTGTTCTGCTTCAATTTGGCTCATTTTACAAAGGTGCTTATTTCTGGAGTGCAGATGCATTTCTACTCAAGAGTAAGCAATTAAGCGAAATAAAGCCATAGAACGCTTTTTTGCCTTCTATCTATGTATTCTGACACTCCAACAATGTGTTCTGCTTCAATTTGGCTCATTTTACAAAGATGCTTATTTCTGAAGTGAACATGCGGTTCTACTCAAGAGTAAGCAACTAAGCGAAATAAAGCCATAGAACGCTTATTTGCCTTCTATCTATGCATTCTGACACTCCAACAATGTGTTCTGCTTCAATTTGGCTCATTTTACAAAGATGCTTATTTCTGAAGTGAACATGCGGTTCTACTCAAGAGTAAGCAACTAAGCGAAATAAAGCCATAGAACGCTTATTTGCCTTCTATCTATGCATTCTGACACTCCAACAATGTGTTCTGCTTCAATTTGGCTCATTTTACAAAGATGCTTATTTCTGAAGTGAACATGCGGTTCTACTCAAGAGTAAGCAACTAAGCGAAATAAAGCCATAGAACGCTTATTTGCCTTCTATCTATGCATTCTGACACTCCAACAATGTGTTCTGCTTCAATTTGGCTCATTTTACAAAGATGCTTATTTCTGAAGTGAACATGCGGTTCTACTCAAGAGTAAGCAACTAAGCGAAATAAAGCCATAGAACGCTTATTTGCCTTCTATCTATGCATTCTGACTCTCCAACAATGTGTTCTGCTTCAATTTGGCTCATTTTACAAAGGTGCTTATTCCTGGAGTGAGCATGCAGTTCTACTCAAGAGTAAGCAACTAAGCGAAATAAAGCCATAGAACGCTTGTTTGCCTTCTATCTGTGCATTCTGACACTCCAAGAATGTGTTCTGCTTCAATTTGGCTCATTTTACAAAGATGCTTATTTCTGGAGTGAACATGCAGTTCTACTCAAGAGTAAGCAACTAAGCGAAATAAAGCCATAGAACGCTTATTTGCCTTCTATCTATGCATTCTGAAACTCCAAGAATGTGTTCTGCTTCAATTTGGCTCATTTTCCAAAGATGCTTATTTCTGGAGTGAACATGCATTTCTACTCAAGAGTAAGCAATTAAGCGAAATAAAGCGATAGAACGCTTATTTGCCTCATATCTATGCATTCTGACACTCCAACAATGTGTTCTGCTTCAATTTGGATCATTTTACAAAGGTGCTTATTCCTGGAATGAGTATGCAGTTCTACTCAAGAGTAAGCAACTAAGCGAAATAAAGCCATAGAACACTTATTTGCCATCTATCTATGCATTCTGACACTCCAACAATGTGTTCTGCTTCAATTTGGATCATTTTACAAAGGTGCTTATTCCTGGAGTGAACTTGCAGTTCTACTCAAGAGTAAGTAACTAAGCGAAATAAACCTATAGAACGCTTTTTTGCCTTCTGTCTATGCATTCTGACACTCCAACAATGTGTTCTGCTTCAATTTGGCTCATTTTACAAAGATGCTTATTTCTGGAGTGAACATGCAGTTCTACTCAAGAGTAAGCAACTAAGCGAAATAAAGCCATAGAACGCTTATTTGCCTTCTATCTATGCATTCTGACACTCCAACAATGTGTTCTGCTTCAATGTGGCTCATTTTACAAAGATGCTTATTTCTGTAGTGAACATGCGGTTCTACTCAAGAGTAAGCAACTAAGCGAAATAAAGCCGTAGAACGCTTATTTGCCTTCTATATATGCATTCTGACACTCCAAGAATGTGTTCTGCTTCAATTTGGCTTATTTTACAAAGATGCTTATTTCTGGAATGAACATGCATTTCTACTCAAGAGTAAGCAATTAAGCGAAATAAAGCCATAGAACACTTATTTGCCTCATATCTATGCATTCTGACACTCCAACAATGTGTTCTGCTTCAATTTGGATCATTTTACAAAGGTGCTTATTCCTGGAGTGAGTATGCAGTTCTACTCAAGAGTAAGCAACTAAGCGAAATAAAGCCATAGAACACTTATTTGCCTTCTATCTATGCATTCTGACACTCCAACAATGTGTTCTGCTTCAATTTGGATCATTTTACTAAGGTGCTTATTTCTGGAGTGAACATGCAGTTCTACTCAAGCGTAAGCAACTAAGCGACATAAAGCCATAGAACGCTTATTTGCCTCCTATCTATGCATTCTGAAACTCCAACAATGTGTTCTGCTTCAATTTGGCTCATTTTACAAAGGTGCTTATTTCTGGAGTGCAGATGCATTTCTACTCAAGAGTAAGCAATTAAGCGAAATAAAGCCATAGAACGCTTTTTTGCCTTCTATCTATGTATTCTGACACTCCAACAATGTGTTCTGCTTCAATTTGGCTCATTTTACAAAGATGCTTATTTCTGAAGTGAACATGCGGTTCTACTCAAGAGTAAGCAACTAAGCGAAATAAAGCCATAGAACGCTTATTTGCCTTCTATCTATGCATTCTGACACTCCAACAATGTGTTCTGCTTCAATTTGGCTCATTTTGCAAAGATGCTTATTTCTGAAGTGAACATGCGGTTCTACTCAAGAGTAAGCAACTAAGCGAAATAAAGCCATAGAACGCTTATTTGCCTTCTATCTATGCATTCTGACACTCCAACAATGTGTTCTGCTTCAATTTGGCTCATTTTACAAAGATGCTTATTTCTGAAGTGAACATGCGGTTCTACTCAAGAGTAAGCAACTAAGCGAAATAAAGCCATAGAACGCTTATTTGCCTTCTATCTATGCATTCTGACTCTCCAACAATGTGTTCTGCTTCAATTTGGCTCATTTTACAAAGGTGCTTATTTCTGGAGTGCAGATGCATTTCTACTCAAGAGTAAGCAATTAAGCGAAATAAAGCCATAGAACGCTTTTTTGCCTTCTATCTATGTATTCTGACACTCCAACAATGTGTTCTGCTTCAATTTGGCTCATTTTACAAAGATGCTTATTTCTGAAGTGAACATGCGGTTCTACTCAAGAGTAAGCAACTAAGCGAAATAAAGCCATAGAACGCTTATTTGCCTTCTATCTATGCATTCTGACACTCCAACAATGTGTTCTGCTTCAATTTGGCTCATTTTACAAAGATGCTTATTTCTGAAGTGAACATGCGGTTCTACTCAAGAGTAAGCAACTAAGCGAAATAAAGCCATAGAACGCTTATTTGCCTTCTATCTATGCATTCTGACACTCCAACAATGTGTTCTGCTTCAATTTGGCTCATTTTACAAAGATGCTTATTTCTGAAGTGAACATGCGGTTCTACTCAAGAGTAAGCAACTAAGCGAAATAAAGCCATAGAACGCTTATTTGCCTTCTATCTATGCATTCTGACTCTCCAACAATGTGTTCTGCTTCAATTTGGCTCATTTTACAAAGGTGCTTATTCCTGGAGTGAGCATGCAGTTCTACTCAAGAGTAAGCAACTAAGCGAAATAAAGCCATAGAACGCTTGTTTGCCTTCTATCTGTGCATTCTGACACTCCAAGAATGTGTTCTGCTTCAATTTGGCTCATTTTACAAAGATGCTTATTTCTGGAGTGAACATGCAGTTCTACTCAAGAGTAAGCAACTAAGCGAAATAAAGCCATAGAACGCTTATTTGCCTTCTATCTATGCATTCTGAAACTCCAACAATGTGTTCTGCTTCAATTTGGCTCATTTTACAAAGGTGCTTATTCCTGGAGTGAACATGCAGTTCTACTGAAGAGTAAGCAACTAAGCGAAATAAAGCCATAGAACGCTTATTTGCCTTCTATCTATGCATTCTGAAACTCCAACAATGTGTTCTGCTTCAATTTGGCTCATTTTACAAAGGTGCTTATTTCTGGAGTGCAGATGCATTTCTACTCAAGAGTAAGCAATTAAGCGAAATAAAGCCATAGAACGCTTATTTGCCTTCTATCTATGCATTCTGACACTCCAGCAATGTGTTCTGCTTCAATGTGGCTCATTTTACAAAGGTGCTTATTTCTGAAGTGAACATGCGGTTCTACTCAAGAGTAAGCAACTAAGCAAAATAAAGCCATAGAACACTTATTTGCCTCATATCTATGCATTCTGACACTCCAACAATGTGTTCTGCTTCAATTTGGATCATTTTACAAAGGTGCTTATTTCTGGAGTGAACATGCGGTTCTACTCAAGAGTAAGCAACTAAGCGAAATAAAGCCATAGAACACTTATTTGCCTTCTATCTATGCATTCTGACACTCCAACAATGTGTTCTGCTTCAATTTGGCTAATTTTCCAAAATGCTTATTTCTGAAGTGAACATGCGGTTCTACTCAAGAGTAAGCAACTAAGCGAAATAAAGCCATAAAACGCTTATTTGCCTTCTATCTATGCATTCTGACTCTCCAACAATGTGTTCTGCTTCAATTTGGCTCATTTTACAAAGGTGCTTATTCCTGGAGTGAACATGCAGTTCTACTCAAGAGTAAGTAACTAAGCGAAATAAACCTATAGAACGCTTTTTTGCCTTCTGTCTATGCATTCTGACACTCCAACAATGTGTTCTGCTTCAATGTGGCTCATTTTACAAAGGTGCTTATTTCTGAAGTGAACATGCGGTTCTACTCAAGAGTAAGCAACTAAGCGAAATAAAGCCATAGAACGCTTATTTGCCTTCTATCTATGCATTCTGACACTCCAAGAATGTGTTCTGCTTCAATTTGGCTTATTTTACAAAGATGCTTATTTCTGGAATGAACATGCATTTCTACTCAAGAGTAAGCAATTAAGCGAAATAAAGCGATAGAACGCTTATTTGCCTCATATCTATGCATTCTGACACTCCAACAATGTGTTCTGCTTCAATTTGGATCATTTTACAAAGGTGCTTATTCCTGGAGTGAGTATGCAGTTCTACTCAAGAGTAAGTAACTAAGCGAAATAAACCTATAGAACGCTTTTTTGCCTTCTGTCTATGCATTCTGACACTCCAACAATGTGTTCTGCTTCAATTTGGCTCATTTTACAAAGATGCTTATTTCTGGAGTGAACATGCAGTTCTACTCAAGAGTAAGCAACTAAGCGAAATAAAGCCATAGAACGCTTATTTGCCTTCTATCTATGCATTCTGACACTCCAACAATGTGTTCTGCTTCAATGTGGCTCATTTTACAAAGATGCTTATTTCTGTAGTGAACATGCGGTTCTACTCAAGAGTAAGCAACTAAGCGAAATAAAGCCATAGAACGCTTATTTGCCTTCTATCTATGCATTCTGACACTCCAAGAATGTGTTCTGCTTCAATTTGGCTTATTTTACATAGATCCTTATTTCTGGAATGAACATGCATTTCTACTCAAGAGTAAGCAATTAAGCGAAATAAAGCCATAGAACACTTATTTGCCTCATATCTATGCATTCTGACACTCCAACAATGTGTTCTGCTTCAATTTGGATCATTTTACAAAGGTGCTTATTCCTGGAGTGAGTATGCAGTTCTACTCAAGAGTAAGCAACTAAGCGAAATAAAGCCATAGAACACTTATTTGCCTTCTATCTATGCATTCTGACACTCCAACAATGTGTTCTGCTTCAATTTGGATCAATTTACAAAGGTGCTTATTCCTGGAGTGAACTTGCAGTTCTACTCAAGAGTAAGTAACTAAGCGAAATAAACCTATAGAACGCTTTTTTGCCTTCTGTCTATGCATTCTGACACTCCAACAATGTGTTCTGCTTCAATTTGGCTCATTTTACAAAGATGCTTATTTCTGGAGTGAACATGCAGTTCTACTCAAGAGTAAGCAACTAAACGAAATAAAGCCATAGAACGCTTATTTGCCTTCTATCTATGCATTCTGACACTCCAACAATGTGTTCTGCTTCAATGTGGCTCATTTTACAAAGATGCTTATTTCTGTAGTGAACATGCGGTTCTACTCAAGAGTAAGCAACTAAGCGAAATAAAGCCATAGAACGCTTATTTGCCTTCTATCTATGCATTCTGACACTCCAAGAATGTGTTCTGCTTCAATTTGGCTTATTTTACATAGATCCTTATTTCTGGAATGAACATGCATTTCTACTCAAGAGTAAGCAATTAAGCGAAATAAAGCCATAGAACACTTATTTGCCTCATATCTATGCATTCTGACACTCCAACAATGTGTTCTGCTTCAATTTGGATCATTTTACAAAGGTGCTTATTCCTGGAGTGAGTATGCAGTTCTACTCAAGAGTAAGCAACTAAGCGAAATAAAGCCATAGAACACTTATTTGCCTTCTATCTATGCATTCTGACACTCCAGCAATGTGTTCTGCTTCAATTTGGATCATTTTACAAAGGTGCTTATTTCTGGAGTGAACATGCAGTTCTACTCAAGAGTAAGCAACTAAGCAAAATAAACCTATAGAACGCTTTTTTGCCTTCTGTCTATGTATTCTGACACTCCAAGAATGTGTTCTGCTTCAATTTGGCTCATTTTACAAAGATGCTTATTTCTGGAGTGAACATGCAGTTCTACTCAAGAGTAAGCAACTAAGCGACATAAAGCCATAGAACGCTTATTTGCCTTCTATCTATGCATTCTGAAACTCCAACAATGTGTTCTGCTTCAATTTGGCTCATTTTAGAAAGGTGCTTTTTTCTGGAGTGCAGATGCATTTCTACTCAAGAGTAAGCAATTAAGCGAAATAAAGCCATAGAACGCTTTTTTGCCTTCTATCTATGTATTCTGACACTCCAACAATGTGTTCTGCTTCAATTTGGCTCATTTTACAAAGATGCTTATTTCTGAAGTGAACATGCGGTTCTACTCAAGAGTAAGCAACTAAGCGAAATAAAGCCATAGAACGCTTATTTGCCTTCTATCTATGCATTCTGACACTCCAACAATGTGTTCTGCTTCAATTTGGCTCATTTTACAAAGATGCTTATTTCTGAAGTGAACATGCGGTTCTACTCAAGAGTAAGCAACTAAGCGAAATAAAGCCATAGAACGCTTATTTGCCTTCTATCTATGCATTCTGACACTCCAACAATGTGTTCTGCTTCAATTTGGATCAATTTACAAAGGTGCTTATTCCTGGAGTGAACTTGCAGTTCTACTCAAGAGTAAGTAACTAAGCGAAATAAACCTATAGAACGCTTTTTTGCCTTCTGTCTATGCATTCTGACACTCCAACAATGTGTTCTGCTTCAATTTGGCTCATTTTACAAAGATGCTTATTTCTGGAGTGAACATGCAGTTCTACTCAAGAGTAAGCAACTAAACGAAATAAAGCCATAGAACGCTTATTTGCCTTCTATCTATGCATTCTGACACTCCAACAATGTGTTCTGCTTCAATGTGGCTCATTTTACAAAGATGCTTATTTCTGTAGTGAACATGCGGTTCTACTCAAGAGTAAGCAACTAAGCGAAATAAAGCCATAGAACGCTTATTTGCCTTCTATCTATGCATTCTGACACTCCAAGAATGTGTTCTGCTTCAATTTGGCTTATTTTACATAGATCCTTATTTCTGGAATGAACATGCATTTCTACTCAAGAGTAAGCAATTAAGCGAAATAAAGCCATAGAACACTTATTTGCCTCATATCTATGCATTCTGACACTCCAACAATGTGTTCTGCTTCAATTTGGATCATTTTACAAAGGTGCTTATTCCTGGAGTGAGTATGCAGTTCTACTCAAGAGTAAGCAACTAAGCGAAATAAAGCCATAGAACACTTATTTGCCTTCTATCTATGCATTCTGACACTCCAGCAATGTGTTCTGCTTCAATTTGGATCATTTTACAAAGGTGCTTATTTCTGGAGTGAACATGCAGTTCTACTCAAGAGTAAGCAACTAAGCAAAATAAACCTATAGAACGCTTTTTTGCCTTCTGTCTATGTATTCTGACACTCCAAGAATGTGTTCTGCTTCAATTTGGCTCATTTTACAAAGATGCTTATTTCTGGAGTGAACATGCAGTTCTACTCAAGAGTAAGCAACTAAGCGACATAAAGCCATAGAACGCTTATTTGCCTTCTATCTATGCATTCTGAAACTCCAACAATGTGTTCTGCTTCAATTTGGCTCATTTTAGAAAGGTGCTTTTTTCTGGAGTGCAGATGCATTTCTACTCAAGAGTAAGCAATTAAGCGAAATAAAGCCATAGAACGCTTTTTTGCCTTCTATCTATGTATTCTGACACTCCAACAATGTGTTCTGCTTCAATTTGGCTCATTTTACAAAGATGCTTATTTCTGAAGTGAACATGCGGTTCTACTCAAGAGTAAGCAACTAAGCGAAATAAAGCCATAGAACGCTTATTTGCCTTCTATCTATGCATTCTGACACTCCAACAATGTGTTCTGCTTCAATTTGGCTCATTTTACAAAGATGCTTATTTCTGAAGTGAACATGCGGTTCTACTCAAGAGTAAGCAACTAAGCGAAATAAAGCCATAGAACGCTTATTTGCCTTCTATCTATGCATTCTGACACTCCAACAATGTGTTCTGCTTCAATTTGGCTCATTTTACAAAGATGCTTATTTCTGAAGTGAACATGCGGTTCTACTCAAGAGTAAGCAACTAAGCGAAATAAAGCCATAGAACGCTTATTTGCCTTCTATCTATGCATTCTGACTCTCCAACAATGTGTTCTGCTTCAATTTGGCTCATTTTACAAAGGTGCTTATTCCTGGAGTGAACATGCAGTTCTACTCAAGAGTAAGTAACTAAGCGAAATAAACCTATAGAACGCTTTTTTGCCTTCTGTCTTCATTCTGACACTCCAAGAATGTGTTCTGCTTCAATTTGTCTCATTTTACAAAGGTGCTTATTTCTGGAGTGAACATGCAGTTCTACTCAAGAGTAAGCAACTAAGCGAAATAAAGCCATAGAACGCTTATTTGCCTTCTATCTATGCATTCTGACACTCCAAGAATGTGTTCTGCTTCAATGTGGCTCATTTTACAAAGGTGCTTATTTCTGAAGTGAACATGCGGTTCTACTCAAGAGTAAGCAACTAAGCGAAATAAAGCCATAGAACGCTTATTTGCCTTCTATCTATGCATTCTGACACTCCAAGAATGTGTTCTGCTTCAATTTGGCTCATTTTACAAAGATGCTTATTTCTGGAGTGAACATGCATTTCTACTCAAGAGTAAGCAATTAAGCGAAATAAAGCCATAGAACGCTTATTTGCCTCATATCTATGCATTCTGACACTCCAACAATGTGTTCTGCTTCAATGTGGCTCATTTTACAAAGATGCTTATTTCTGTAGTGAACATGCGGTTCTACTCAAGAGTAAGCAACTAAGCGAAATAAAGCCATAGAACGCTTATTTGCCTTCTATCTATGCATTCTGACACTCCAAGAATGTGTTCTGCTTCAATTTGGCTTATTTTACATAGATCCTTATTTCTGGAATGAACATGCATTTCTACTCAAGAGTAAGCAATTAAGCGAAATAAAGCCATAGAACACTTATTTGCCTCATATCTATGCATTCTGACACTCCAACAATGTGTTCTGCTTCAATTTGGATCATTTTACAAAGGTTCTGCTTCAATTTGGATCATTTTACAAAGGTGCTGGAGTGAGTATGCAGTTCTACTCAAGAGTAAGCAACTAAGCGAAATAAAGCCATAGAACACTTATTTGCCTTCTATCTATGCATTCTGACACTCCAACAATGTGTTCTGCTTCAATTTGGATCAATTTACAAAGGTGCTTATTCCTGGAGTGAACTTGCAGTTCTACTCAAGAGTAAGTAACTAAGCGAAATAAACCTATAGAACGCTTTTTTGCCTTCTGTCTATGCATTCTGACACTCCAACAATGTGTTCTGCTTCAATTTGGCTCATTTTACAAAGATGCTTATTTCTGGAGTGAACATGCAGTTCTACTCAAGAGTAAGCAACTAAGCGAAATAAAGCCATAGAACGCTTATTTGCCTTCTATCTATGCATTCTGACACTCCAACATTGTGTTCTGCTTCAATGTGGCTCATTTTACAAAGATGCTTATTTCTGTAGTGAACATGCGGTTCTACTCAAGAGTAAGCAACTAAGCGAAATAAAGCCATAGAACGCTTATTTGCCTTCTATCTATGCATTCTGACACTCCAAGAATGTGTTCTGCTTCAATTTGGCTTATTTTACATAGATCCTTATTTCTGGAATGAACATGCATTTCTACTCAAGAGTAAGCAATTAAGCGAAATAAAGCCATAGAACACTTATTTGCCTCATATCTATGCATTCTGACACTCCAACAATGTGTTCTGCTTCAATTTGGATCATTTTACAAAGGTGCTTATTCCTGGAGTGAGTATGCAGTTCTACTCAAGAGTAAGCAACTAAGCGAAATAAAGCCATAGAACACTTATTTGCCTTCTATCTATGCATTCTGACACTCCAGCAATGTGTTCTGCTTCAATTTGGATCATTTTACAAAGGTGCTTATTTCTGGAGTGAACATGCAGTTCTACTCAAGAGTAAGCAACTAAGCAAAATAAACCTATAGAACACTTTTTTGCCTTCTGTCTATGTATTCTGACACTCCAACAATGTGTTCTGCTTCAATTTGGCTCATTTTACAAAGATGCTTATTTCTGAAGTGAACATGCGGTTCTACTCAAGAGTAAGCAACTAAGCGAAATAAAGCCATAGAACGCTTATTTGCCTTCTATCTATGCATTCTGACACTCCAACAATGTGTTCTGCTTCAATTTGGCTCATTTTACAAAGATGCTTATTTCTGAAGTGAACATGCGGTTCTACTCAAGAGTAAGCAACTAAGCGAAATAAAGCCATAGAACACTTATTTGCCTTCTATCTATGCATTCTGACACTCCAACAATGTGTTCTGCTTCAATTTGGATCATTTTACAAAGGTGCTTATTTCTGGAGTGAACATGCAGTTCTACTCAAGAGTAAGCAACTAAGCAAAATAAACCTATAGAACGCTTTTTTGCCTTCTGTCTATGCATTCTGACACTCCAAGAATGTGTTCTGCTTCAATTTGGCTCATTTTACAAAGATGCTTATTTCTGAAGTGAACATGCGGTTCTACTCAAGAGTAAGCAACTAAGCGAAATAAAGCCATAGAACGCTTATTTGCCTTCTATCTATGCATTCTGACACTCCAACAATGTGTTCTGCTTCAATTTGGCTCATTTTACAAAGATGCTTATTTCTGGAGTGAACATGCAGTTCTACTCAAGAGTAAGCAACTAAGCGACATAAAGCCATAGAACGCTTATTTGCCTTCTATCTATGCATTCTGAAACTCCAACAATGTGTTCTGCTTCAATTTGGCTCATTTTACAAAGGTGCTTATTTCTGGAGTGCAGATGCATTTCTACTCAAGAGTAAGCAATTAAGCGAAATAAAGCCATAGAACGCTTTTTTGCCTTCTATCTATGTATTCTGACACTCCAACAATGTGTTCTGCTTCAATTTGGCTCATTTTACAAAGATGCTTATTTCTGAAGTGAACATGCGGTTCTACTCAAGAGTAAGCAACTAAGCGAAATAAAGCCATAGAACGCTTATTTGCCTTCTATCTATGCATTCTGACACTCCAACAATGTGTTCTGCTTCAATTTGGCTCATTTTACAAAGATGCTTATTTCTGAAGTGAACATGCGGTTCTACTCAAGAGTAAGCAACTAAGCGAAATAAAGCCATAGAACACTTATTTGCCTTCTATCTATGCATTCTGACACTCCAACAATGTGTTCTGCTTCAATTTGGATCAATTTACAAAGGTGCTTATTCCTGGAGTGAACTTGCAGTTCTACTCAAGAGTAAGTAACTAAGCGAAATAAACCTATAGAACGCTTTTTTGCCTTCTGTCTATGCATTCTGACACTCCAACAATGTGTTCTGCTTCAATTTGGCTCATTTTACAAAGATGCTTATTTCTGGAGTGAACATGCAGTTCTACTCAAGAGTAAGAAACTAAACGAAATAAAGCCATAGAACGCTTATTTGCCTTCTATCTATGCATTCTGACACTCCAACAATGTGTTCTGCTTCAATGTGGCTCATTTTACAAAGATGCTTATTTCTGTAGTGAACATGCGGTTCTACTCAAGAGTAAGCAACTAAGCGAAATAAAGCCATAGAACGCTTATTTGCCTTCTATCTATGCATTCTGACACTCCAAGAATGTGTTCTGCTTCAATTTGGCTTATTTTACATAGATCCTTATTTCTGGAATGAACATGCATTTCTACTCAAGAGTAAGCAATTAAGCGAAATAAAGCCATAGAACACTTATTTGCCTCATATCTATGCATTCTGACACTCCAACAATGTGTTCTGCTTCAATTTGGATCATTTTACAAAGGTGCTTATTCCTGGAGTGAGTATGCAGTTCTACTCAAGAGTAAGCAACTAAGCGAAATAAAGCCATAGAACACTTATTTGCCTTCTATCTATGCATTCTGACACTCCAGCAATGTGTTCTGCTTCAATTTGGATCATTTTACAAAGGTGCTTATTTCTGGAGTGAACATGCAGTTCTACTCAAGAGTAAGCAACTAAGCAAAATAAACCTATAGAACGCTTTTTTGCCTTCTGTCTATGTATTCTGACACTCCAAGAATGTGTTCTGCTTCAATTTGGCTCATTTTACAAAGATGCTTATTTCTGGAGTGAACATGCAGTTCTACTCAAGAGTAAGCAACTAAGCGACATAAAGCCATAGAACGCTTATTTGCCTTCTATCTATGCATTCTGAAACTCCAACAATGTGTTCTGCTTCAATTTGGCTCATTTTAGAAAGGTGCTTATTTCTGGAGTGCAGATGCATTTCTACTCAAGAGTAAGCAATTAAGCGAAATAAAGCCATAGAACGCTTTTTTGCCTTCTATCTATGTATTCTGACACTCCAACAATGTGTTCTGCTTCAATTTGGCTCATTTTTCAAAGATGCTTATTTCTGAAGTGAACATGCGGTTCTACTCAAGAGTAAGCAACTAAGCGAAATAAAGCCATAGAACGCTTATTTGCCTTCTATCTATGCATTCTGACACTCCAACAATGTGTTCTGCTTCAATTTGGCTCATTTTACAAAGATGCTTATTTCTGAAGTGAACATGCGGTTCTACTCAAGAGTAAGCAACTAAGCGAAATAAAGCCATAGAACGCTTATTTGCCTTCTATCTATGCATTCTGACACTCCAACAATGTGTTCTGCTTCAATTTGGCTCATTTTACAAAGATGCTTATTTCTGAAGTGAACATGCGGTTCTACTCAAGAGTAAGCAACTAAGCGAAATAAAGCCATAGAACGCTTATTTGCCTTCTATCTATGCATTCTGACTCTCCAACAATGTGTTCTGCTTCAATTTGGCTCATTTTACAAAGGTGCTTATTCCTGGAGTGAACATGCAGTTCTACTCAAGAGTAAGTAACTAAGCGAAATAAACCTATAGAACGCTTTTTTGCCTTCTGTCTTCATTCTGACACTCCAAGAATGTGTTCTGCTTCAATTTGTCTCATTTTACAAAGGTGCTTATTTCTGGAGTGAACATGCAGTTCTACTCAAGAGTAAGCAACTAAGCGAAATAAAGCCATAGAACGCTTATTTGCCTTCTATCTATGCATTCTGACACTCCAAGAATGTGTTCTGCTTCAATGTGGCTCATTTTACAAAGGTGCTTATTTCTGAAGTGAACATGCGGTTCTACTCAAGAGTAAGCAACTAAGCGAAATAAAGCCATAGAACGCTTATTTGCCTTCTATCTATGCATTCTGACACTCCAAGAATGTGTTCTGCTTCAATTTGGCTCATTTTACAAAGATGCTTATTTCTGGAGTGAACATGCATTTCTACTCAAGAGTAAGCAATTAAGCGAAATAAAGCCATAGAACGCTTATTTGCCTCATATCTATGCATTCTGACACTCCAACAATGTGTTCTGCTTCAATGTGGCTCATTTTACAAAGATGCTTATTTCTGTAGTGAACATGCGGTTCTACTCAAGAGTAAGCAACTAAGCGAAATAAAGCCATAGAACGCTTATTTGCCTTCTATCTATGCATTCTGACACTCCAAGAATGTGTTCTGCTTCAATTTGGCTTATTTTACATAGATCCTTATTTCTGGAATGAACATGCATTTCTACTCAAGAGTAAGCAATTAAGCGAAATAAAGCCATAGAACACTTATTTGCCTCATATCTATGCATTCTGACACTCCAACAATGTGTTCTGCTTCAATTTGGATCATTTTACAAAGGTTCTGCTTCAATTTGGATCATTTTACAAAGGTGCTGGAGTGAGTATGCAGTTCTACTCAAGAGTAAGCAACTAAGCGAAATAAAGCCATAGAACACTTATTTGCCTTCTATCTATGCATTCTGACACTCCAACAATGTGTTCTGCTTCAATTTGGATCAATTTACAAAGGTGCTTATTCCTGGAGTGAACTTGCAGTTCTACTCAAGAGTAAGTAACTAAGCGAAATAAACCTATAGAACGCTTTTTTGCCTTCTGTCTATGCATTCTGACACTCCAACAATGTGTTCTGCTTCAATTTGGCTCATTTTACAAAGATGCTTATTTCTGGAGTGAACATGCAGTTCTACTCAAGAGTAAGCAACTAAGCGAAATAAAGCCATAGAACGCTTATTTGCCTTCTATCTATGCATTCTGACACTCCAACAATGTGTTCTGCTTCAATGTGGCTCATTTTACAAAGATGCTTATTTCTGTAGTGAACATGCGGTTCTACTCAAGAGTAAGCAACTAAGCGAAATAAAGCCATAGAACGCTTATTTGCCTTCTATCTATGCATTCTGACACTCCAAGAATGTGTTCTGCTTCAATTTGGCTTATTTTACATAGATCCTTATTTCTGGAATGAACATGCATTTCTACTCAAGAGTAAGCAATTAAGCGAAATAAAGCCATAGAACACTTATTTGCCTCATATCTATGCATTCTGACACTCCAACAATGTGTTCTGCTTCAATTTGGATCATTTTACAAAGGTGCTTATTCCTGGAGTGAGTATGCAGTTCTACTCAAGAGTAAGCAACTAAGCGAAATAAAGCCATAGAACACTTATTTGCCTTCTATCTATGCATTCTGACACTCCAGCAATGTGTTCTGCTTCAATTTGGATCATTTTACAAAGGTGCTTATTTCTGGAGTGAACATGCAGTTCTACTCAAGAGTAAGCAACTAAGCAAAATAAACCTATAGAACGCTTTTTTGCCTTCTGTCTATGTATTCTGACACTCCAAGAATGTGTTCTGCTTCAATTTGGCTCATTTTACAAAGATGCTTATTTCTGGAGTGAACATGCAGTTCTACTCAAGAGTAAGCAACTAAGCGACATAAAGCCATAGAACGCTTATTTGCCTTCTATCTATGCATTCTGAAACTCCAACAATGTGTTCTGCTTCAATTTGGCTCATTTTACAAAGGTGCTTATTTCTGGAGTGCAGATGCATTTCTACTCAAGAGTAAGCAATTAAGCGAAATAAAGCCATAGAACGCTTTTTTGCCTTCTATCTATGTATTCTGACACTCCAACAATGTGTTCTGCTTCAATTTGGCTCATTTTACAAAGATGCTTATTTCTGAAGTGAACATGCGGTTCTACTCAAGAGTAAGCAACTAAGCGAAATAAAGCCATAGAACGCTTATTTGCCTTCTATCTATGCATTCTGACACTCCAACAATGTGTTCTGCTTCAATTTGGCTCATTTTACAAAGATGCTTATTTCTGAAGTGAACATGCGGTTCTACTCAAGAGTAAGCAACTAAGCGAAATAAAGCCATAGAACGCTTATTTGCCTTCTATCTATGCATTCTGACACTCCAACAATGTGTTCTGCTTCAATTTGGCTCATTTTACAAAGATGCTTATTTCTGAAGTGAACATGCGGTTCTACTCAAGAGTAAGCAACTAAGCGAAATAAAGCCATAGAACGCTTATTTGCCTTCTATCTATGCATTCTGACTCTCCAACAATGTGTTCTGCTTCAATTTGGCTCATTTTACAAAGGTGCTTATTCCTGGAGTGAACATGCAGTTCTACTCAAGAGTAAGTAACTAAGCGAAATAAACCTATAGAACGCTTTTTTGCCTTCTGTCTTCATTCTGACACTCCAAGAATGTGTTCTGCTTCAATTTGTCTCATTTTACAAAGGTGCTTATTTCTGGAGTGAACATGCAGTTCTACTCAAGAGTAAGCAACTAAGCGAAATAAAGCCATAGAACGCTTATTTGCCTTCTATCTATGCATTCTGACACTCCAAGAATGTGTTCTGCTTCAATGTGGCTCATTTTACAAAGGTGCTTATTTCTGAAGTGAACATGCGGTTCTACTCAAGAGTAAGCAACTAAGCGAAATAAAGCCATAGAACGCTTATTTGCCTTCTATCTATGCATTCTGACACTCCAAGAATGTGTTCTGCTTCAATTTGGCTCATTTTACAAAGATGCTTATTTCTGGAGTGAACATGCATTTCTACTCAAGAGTAAGCAATTAAGCGAAATAAAGCCATAGAACGCTTATTTGCCTCATATCTATGCATTCTGACACTCCAACAATGTGTTCTGCTTCAATTTGGATCATTTTACAAAGGTGCTTATTCCTGGAGTGAGTATGCAGTTCTACTCAAGAGTAAGCAACTAAGCGAAATAAAGCCATAGAACGCTTATTTGCCTTCTATCTATGCATTCTGACACTCCAACAATGTGTTCTGCTTCAATTTGGCTAATTTTCCAAAATGCTTATTTCTGAAGTGAACATGCGGTTCTACTCAAGAGTAAGCAACTAAGCGAAATAAAGCCATAGAACGCTTATTTGCCTTCTATCTATGCATTCTGACTCTCCAACAATGTGTTCTGCTTCAATCTGGCTCATTTTACAAAGGTGCTTATTCCTGGAGTGAACATGCAGTTCTACTCAAGAGTAAGTAACTAAGCGAAATAAACCTATAGAACGCTTTTTTGCCTTCTGTCTATGCATTCTGACACTCCAAGAATGTGTTCTGCTTCAATTTGGCTCATTTTACAAAGATGCTTATTTCTGGAGTGAACATGCAGTTCTACTCAAGAGTAAGCAACTAAGCGAAATAAAGCCATAGAACGCTTATTTGCCTTCTATCTATGCATTCTGACACTCCAACAATGTGTTCTGCTTCAATGTGGCTCATTTTACAAAGGTGCTTATTTCTGAAGTGAACATGCGGTTCTACTCAAGAGTAAGCAACTAAGCGAAATAAAGCCATAGAACGCTTATTTGCCTTCTATCTATGCATTCTGACACTCCAAGAATGTGTTCTGCTTCAATTTGGCTTATTTTACAAAGATGCTTATTTCTGGAATGAACATGCATTTCTACTCAAGAGTAAGCAATTAAGCGAAATAAAGCCATACAACACTTATTTGCCTCATACCTATGCATTCTGACACTCCAACAATGTGTTCTGCTTCAATTTGGATCATTTTACAAAGGTGCTTATTCCTGGAGTGAGTATGCAGTTCTACTCAAGAGTAAGCAACTAAGCGAAATAAAGCCATAGAACACTTATTTGCCTTCTATCTATGCATTCTGACACTCCAACAATGTGTTCTGCTTCAATTTGGATCATTTTACAAAGGTGCTTATTTCTGGAGTGCAGATGCATTTCTACTCAAGAGTAAGCAATTAAGCGAAATAAAGCCATAGAACGCTTTTTTGCCTTCTATCTATGTATTCTGACACTCCAACAATGTGTTCTGCTTCAATTTGGCTCATTTTACAAAGATGCTTATTTCTGAAGTGAACATGCGGTTCTACTCAAGAGTAAGCAACTAAGCGAAATAAAGCCATAGAACGCTTATTTGCCTTCTATCTATGCATTCTGACACTCCAACAATGTGTTCTGCTTCAATTTGGCTCATTTTACAAAGATGCTTATTTCTGAAGTGAACATGCGGTTCTACTCAAGAGTAAGCAACTAAGCGAAATAAAGCCATAGAACGCTTATTTGCCTTCTATCTATGCATTCTGACACTCCAACAATGTGTTCTGCTTCAATTTGGCTCATTTTACAAAGATGCTTATTTCTGAAGTGAACATGCGGTTCTACTCAAGAGTAAGCAACTAAGCGAAATAAAGCCATAGAACGCTTATTTGCCTTCTATCTATGCATTCTGACTCTCCAACAATGTGTTCTGCTTCAATTTGGCTCATTTTACAAAGGTGCTTATTCCTGGAGTGAACATGCAGTTCTACTCAAGAGTAAGTAACTAAGCGAAATAAACCTATAGAACGCTTTTTTGCCTTCTGTCTTCATTCTGACACTCCAAGAATGTGTTCTGCTTCAATTTGTCTCATTTTACAAAGGTGCTTATTTCTGGAGTGAACATGCAGTTCTACTCAAGAGTAAGCAACTAAGCGAAATAAAGCCATAGAACGCTTATTTGCCTTCTATCTATGCATTCTGACACTCCAAGAATGTGTTCTGCTTCAATGTGGCTCATTTTACAAAGGTGCTTATTTCTGAAGTGAACATGCGGTTCTACTCAAGAGTAAGCAACTAAGCGAAATAAAGCCATAGAACGCTTATTTGCCTTCTATCTATGCATTCTGACACTCCAAGAATGTGTTCTGCTTCAATTTGGCTCATTTTACAAAGATGCTTATTTCTGGAGTGAACATGCATTTCTACTCAAGAGTAAGCAATTAAGCGAAATAAAGCCATAGAACGCTTATTTGCCTCATATCTATGCATTCTGACACTCCAACAATGTGTTCTGCTTCAATTTGGATCATTTTACAAAGGTGCTTATTCCTGGAGTGAGTATGCAGTTCTACTCAAGAGTAAGCAACTAAGCGAAATAAAGCCATAGAACGCTTATTTGCCTTCTATCTATGCATTCTGACACTCCAACAATGTGTTCTGCTTCAATTTGGCTAATTTTCCAAAATGCTTATTTCTGAAGTGAACATGCGGTTCTACTCAAGAGTAAGCAACTAAGCGAAATAAAGCCATAGAACGCTTATTTGCCTTCTATCTATGCATTCTGACTCTCCAACAATGTGTTCTGCTTCAATCTGGCTCATTTTACAAAGGTGCTTATTCCTGGAGTGAACATGCAGTTCTACTCAAGAGTAAGTAACTAAGCGAAATAAACCTATAGAACGCTTTTTTGCCTTCTGTCTATGCATTCTGACACTCCAAGAATGTGTTCTGCTTCAATTTGGCTCATTTTACAAAGATGCTTATTTCTGGAGTGAACATGCAGTTCTACTCAAGAGTAAGCAACTAAGCGAAATAAAGCCATAGAACGCTTATTTGCCTTCTATCTATGCATTCTGACACTCCAACAATGTGTTCTGCTTCAATGTGGCTCATTTTACAAAGGTGCTTATTTCTGAAGTGAACATGCGGTTCTACTCAAGAGTAAGCAACTAAGCGAAATAAAGCCATAGAACGCTTATTTGCCTTCTATCTATGCATTCTGACACTCCAAGAATGTGTTCTGCTTCAATTTGGCTTATTTTACAAAGATGCTTATTTCTGGAATGAACATGCATTTCTACTCAAGAGTAAGCAATTAAGCGAAATAAAGCCATACAACACTTATTTGCCTCATACCTATGCATTCTGACACTCCAACAATGTGTTCTGCTTCAATTTGGATCATTTTACAAAGGTGCTTATTCCTGGAGTGAGTATGCAGTTCTACTCAAGAGTAAGCAACTAAGCGAAATAAAGCCATAGAACACTTATTTGCCTTCTATCTATGCATTCTGACACTCCAACAATGTGTTCTGCTTCAATTTGGATCATTTTACAAAGGTGCTTATTTCTGGAGTGAACATGCAGTTCTACTCAAGAGTAAGCAACTAAGCAAAATAAACCTATAGAACGCTTTTTTGCCTTCTGTCTATGCATTCTGACACTCCAAGAATGTGTTCTGCTTCAATTTGGATCATTTTACAAAGATGCTTATTTCTGGAGTGAACATGCAGTTCTACTCAAGAGTAAGCAACTAAGCGACATAAAGCCATAGAACGCTTATTTGCCTTCTATCTATGCATTCTGAAACTCCAACAATGTGTTCTGCTTCAATTTGGCTCATTTTACAAAGGTGCTTATTTCTGGAGTGCAGATGCATTTCTACTCAAGAGTAAGCAATTAAGCGAAATAAAGCCATAGAACGCTTTTTTGCCTTCTATCTATGTATTCTGACACTCCAACAATGTGTTCTGCTTCAATTTGGCTCATTTTACAAAGATGCTTATTTCTGAAGTGAACATGCGGTTCTACTCAAGAGTAAGCAACTAAGCGAAATAAAGCCATAGAACGCTTATTTGCCTTCTATCTATGCATTCTGACACTCCAACAATGTGTTCTGCTTCAATTTGGCTCATTTTACAAAGATGCTTATTTCTGAAGTGAACATGCGGTTCTACTCAAGAGTAAGCAACTAAGCGAAATAAAGCCATAGAACGCTTATTTGCCTTCTATCTATGCATTCTGACACTCCAACAATGTGTTCTGCTTCAATTTGGCTCATTTTACAAAGGTGCTTATTCCTGGAGTGAACATGCAGTTCTACTCAAGAGTAAGTAACTAAGCGAAATAAACCTATAGAACGCTTTTTTGCCTTCTGTCTTCATTCTGACACTCCAAGAATGTGTTCTGCTTCAATTTGTCTCATTTTACAAAGGTGCTTATTTCTGGAGTGAACATGCAGTTCTACTCAAGAGTAAGCAACTAAGCGAAATAAAGCCATAGAACGCTTATTTGCCTTCTATCTATGCATTCTGACACTCCAAGAATGTGTTCTGCTTCAATGTGGCTCATTTTACAAAGGTGCTTATTTCTGAAGTGAAGATGCGGTTCTACTCAAGAGTAAGCAACTAAGCGAAATAAAGCCATAGAACGCTTATTTGCCTTCTATCTATGCATTCTGACACTCCAAGAATGTGTTCTGCTTCAATTTGGCTCATTTTACAAAGATGCTTATTTCTGGAGTGAACATGCATTTCTACTCAAGAGTAAGCAATTAAGCGAAATAAAGCCATAGAACGCTTATTTGCCTCATATCTATGCATTCTGACACTCCAACAATGTGTTCTGCTTCAATTTGGATCATTTTACAAAGGTGCTTATTCCTGGAGTGAGTATGCAGTTCTACTCAAGAGTAAGCAACTAAGCGAAATAAAGCCATAGAACGCTTATTTGCCTTCTATCTATGCATTCTGACACTCCAACAATGTGTTCTGCTTCAATTTGGCTAATTTTCCAAAATGCTTATTTCTGAAGTGAACATGCGGTTCTACTCAAGAGTAAGCAACTAAGCGAAATAAAGCCATAGAACGCTTATTTGCCTTCTATCTATGCATTCTGACTCTCCAACAATGTGTTCTGCTTCAATCTGGCTCATTTTACAAAGGTGCTTATTCCTGGAGTGAACATGCAGTTCTACTCAAGAGTAAGTAACTAAGCGAAATAAACCTATAGAACGCTTTTTTGCCTTCTGTCTATGCATTCTGACACTCCAAGAATGTGTTCTGCTTCAATTTGGCTCATTTTACAAAGATGCTTATTTCTGGAGTGAACATGCAGTTCTACTCAAGAGTAAGCAACTAAGCGAAATAAAGCCATAGAACGCTTATTTGCCTTCTATCTATGCATTCTGACACTCCAACAATGTGTTCTGCTTCAATGTGGCTCATTTTACAAAGGTGCTTATTTCTGAAGTGAACATGCGGTTCTACTCAAGAGTAAGCAACTAAGCGAAATAAAGCCATAGAACGCTTATTTGCCTTCTATCTATGCATTCTGACACTCCAAGAATGTGTTCTGCTTCAATTTGGCTTATTTTACAAAGATGCTTATTTCTGGAATGAACATGCATTTCTACTCAAGAGTAAGCAATTAAGCGAAATAAAGCCATAGAACACTTATTTGCCTCATACCTATGCATTCTGACACTCCAACAATGTGTTCTGCTTCAATTTGGATCATTTTACAAAGGTGCTTATTCCTGGAGTGAGTATGCAGTTCTACTCAAGAGTAAGCAACTAAGCGAAATAAAGCCATAGAACACTTATTTGCCTTCTATCTATGCATTCTGACACTCCAACAATGTGTTCTGCTTCAATTTGGATCATTTTACAAAGGTGCTTATTTCTGGAGTGAACATGCAGTTCTACTCAAGAGTAAGCAACTAAGCAAAATAAACCTATAGAACGCTTTTTTGCCTTCTGTCTATGCATTCTGACACTCCAAGAATGTGTTCTGCTTCAATTTGGATCATTTTACAAAGATGCTTATTTCTGGAGTGAACATGCAGTTCTACTCAAGAGTAAGCAACTAAGCGACATAAAGCCATAGAACGCTTATTTGCCTTCTATCTATGCATTCTGAAACTCCAACAATGTGTTCTGCTTCAATTTGGCTCATTTTACAAAGGTGCTTATTTCTGGAGTGCAGATGCATTTCTACTCAAGAGTAAGCAATTAAGCGAAATAAAGCCATAGAACGCTTTTTTGCCTTCTATCTATGTATTCTGACACTCCAACAATGTGTTCTGCTTCAATTTGGCTCATTTTACAAAGGTGCTTATTTCTGGAGTGCAGATGCATTTCTACTCAAGAGTAAGCAATTAAGCGACATAAAGCCATAGAACGCTTATTTGCCTTCTATCTATGCATTCTGACACTCCAAGAATGTGTTCTGCTTCAATTTGGCTCATTTTACAAAGATGCTTATTTCTGGAGTGAACATGCATTTCTACTCAAGAGTAAGCAATTAAGCGAAATAAAGCCATAGAACGCTTATTTGCCTCATATCTATGCATTCTGACACTCCAACAATGTGTTCTGCTTCAATTTGGATCATTTTACAAAGGTGCTTATTCCTGGAGTGAGTATGCAGTTCTACTCAAGAGTAAGCAACTAAGCGAAATAAAGCCATAGAACGCTTATTTGCCTTCTATCTATGCATTCTGACACTCCAACAATGTGTTCTGCTTCAATTTGGCTAATTTTCCAAAATGCTTATTTCTGAAGTGAACATGCGGTTCTACTCAAGAGTAAGCAACTAAGCGAAATAAAGCCATAGAACGCTTATTTGCCTTCTATCTATGCATTCTGACTCTCCAACAATGTGTTCTGCTTCAATCTGGCTCATTTTACAAAGGTGCTTATTCCTGGAGTGAACATGCAGTTCTACTCAAGAGTAAGTAACTAAGCGAAATAAAGCCATAGAACGCTTATTTGCCTTCTATCTATGCATTCTGACACTCCAACAATGTGTTCTGCTTCAATTTGGCTAATTTTCCAAAATGCTTATTTCTGAAGTGAACATGCGGTTCTACTCAAGAGTAAGCAACTAAGCGAAATAAAGCCATAGAACGCTTATTTGCCTTCTATCTATGCATTCTGACTCTCCAACAATGTGTTCTGCTTCAATCTGGCTCATTTTACAAAGGTGCTTATTCCTGGAGTGAACATGCAGTTCTACTCAAGAGTAAGTAACTAAGCGAAATAAACCTATAGAACGCTTTTTTGCCTTCTGTCTATGCATTCTGACACTCCAAGAATGTGTTCTGCTTCAATTTGGCTCATTTTACAAAGATGCTTATTTCTGGAGTGAACATGCAGTTCTACTCAAGAGTAAGCAACTAAGCGAAATAAAGCCATAGAACGCTTATTTGCCTTCTATCTATGCATTCTGACACTCCAACAATGTGTTCTGCTTCAATGTGGCTCATTTTACAAAGGTGCTTATTTCTGAAGTGAACATGCGGTTCTACTCAAGAGTAAGCAACTAAGCGAAATAAAGCCATAGAACGCTTATTTGCCTTCTATCTATGCATTCTGACACTCCAAGAATGTGTTCTGCTTCAATTTGGCTTATTTTACAAAGATGCTTATTTCTGGAATGAACATGCATTTCTACTCAAGAGTAAGCAATTAAGCGAAATAAAGCCATAGAACACTTATTTGCCTCATACCTATGCATTCTGACACTCCAACAATGTGTTCTGCTTCAATTTGGATCATTTTACAAAGGTGCTTATTCCTGGAGTGAGTATGCAGTTCTACTCAAGAGTAAGCAACTAAGCGAAATAAAGCCATAGAACACTTATTTGCCTTCTATCTATGCATTCTGACACTCCAACAATGTGTTCTGCTTCAATTTGGATCATTTTACAAAGGTGCTTATTTCTGGAGTGAACATGCAGTTCTACTCAAGAGTAAGCAACTAAGCAAAATAAACCTATAGAACGCTTTTTTGCCTTCTGTCTATGCATTCTGACACTCCAAGAATGTGTTCTGCTTCAATTTGGATCATTTTACAAAGATGCTTATTTCTGGAGTGAACATGCAGTTCTACTCAAGAGTAAGCAACTAAGCGACATAAAGCCATAGAACGCTTATTTGCCTTCTATCTATGCATTCTGAAACTCCAACAATGTGTTCTGCTTCAATTTGGCTCATTTTACAAAGGTGCTTATTTCTGGAGTGCAGATGCATTTCTACTCAAGAGTAAGCAATTAAGCGAAATAAAGCCATAGAACGCTTTTTTGCCTTCTATCTATGTATTCTGACACTCCAACAATGTGTTCTGCTTCAATTTGGCTCATTTTACAAAGGTGCTTATTTCTGGAGTGCAGATGCATTTCTACTCAAGAGTAAGCAATTAAGCGACATAAAGCCATAGAACGCTTATTTGCCTTCTATCTATGCATTCTGACACTCCAAGAATGTGTTCTGCTTCAATTTGGCTCATTTTACAAAGATGCTTATTTCTGGAGTGAACATGCATTTCTACTCAAGAGTAAGCAATTAAGCGAAATAAAGCCATAGAACGCTTATTTGCCTCATATCTATGCATTCTGACACTCCAACAATGTGTTCTGCTTCAATTTGGATCATTTTACAAAGGTGCTTATTCCTGGAGTGAGTATGCAGTTCTACTCAAGAGTAAGCAACTAAGCGAAATAAAGCCATAGAACGCTTATTTGCCTTCTATCTATGCATTCTGACACTCCAACAATGTGTTCTGCTTCAATTTGGCTAATTTTCCAAAATGCTTATTTCTGAAGTGAACATGCGGTTCTACTCAAGAGTAAGCAACTAAGCGAAATAAAGCCATAGAACACTTATTTGCCTTCTATCTATGCATTCTGACTCTCCAACAATGTGTTCTGCTTCAATCTGGCTCATTTTACAAAGGTGCTTATTCCTGGAGTGAACATGCAGTTCTACTCAAGAGTAAGTAACTAAGCGAAATAAACCTATAGAACGCTTTTTTGCCTTCTGTCTATGCATTCTGACACTCCAAGAATGTGTTCTGCTTCAATTTGGCTCATTTTACAAAGATGCTTATTCCTGGAGTGAACATGCAGTTCTACTCAAGAGTAAGCAACTAAGCGAAATAAAGCCATAGAACGCTTATTTGCCTTCTATCTATGCATTCTGACACTCCAACAATGTGTGGGTAAATGCCAGGATCTGTCCAGGTCTTCTTAGGCCCCTATGCCTGGGCAGGACGTCTGGAACACCTTCAGCATACACCCGGGAATCATGGACTCATAACTGGGCTTTATAAGCACCAAATCAGCAGTGAACAGCAGAAGCATTTGTAGAGGTTTCAAAACATTCCTCATTTATTTCTATTAACTACTGCATATTTACAGATCTGGCTTTGTGAGTGTTACAGCCTCTCACTTAGCCATCTTGTCTACAGAAGATATTAAACTGCACACAGCACACAGCAGAGAGCAGAGTCAGGAATGAAAAACAACAAAGTAACAATTCCTAACTGTTCCCTCCCAACAGCAGATATCACCAGATTTTCAGAATGGGAGGGGTGAAAATGCTCACAACCTCCCCCTTTTCATTCTGACCATTATGAAAATCTAGCACAAAAGCAATTTCTTTACATATATACCAAGTTGTTCCTTATTAACAGCTTTAGTCAAAGCATCAGCAGGTATTTCTTTCCCTGGCATATATGAGACTTTTACAACTCCTTTCTGAATGCATTCTCTGGCACGGTGCAATTTGATTAGCAAATGTTTTGTTCTTTGCTTGCACCCTTCTGAATGGATTAGTTCTATGCAGGCTTTGTTGTCCTGATAAACTTGAACTGGACAACAAATTTTTACTCTCATATCCTCACATAGTTGCAACAACTACTCTACATTCATGAGGGAAAAATTTAAAGCGTTTAGTTCTGCTTCACATGAACTCATGCTTATTGTTGCCTGTTTCTTACAAGACCAATCAAATAGGCACTGATTGTACAAATAACACACACCTGAGGTGCTCTTGCCATCAGTTGTATCACTACCAAAACTGGCATCGGCATAGATCTCAAGACCTCCAGATTTTTGGCTAGTAAGCTTCAACCTGTAATGCATAGTGCCTTTTAAATACCTAACTATGCGTTTCAGTGCCTTCCAGTCTTGCACTGTAGGTTGATTTACATATCTGCTGAGCAAATTTACGCTAACAGCAATGTCTGGTCTTGTGCACCTTGCTATAAAACTAAGTTTACCCAAAACACTTCTGAACAATGTAGTGTCAGGAAAAACATTAGCATTAGTATCATGTTGGTACCCTGTGACCATGGGGGTGTCTACAGAATTGGCATCTGTCAGATTTAATTTTTCAATCACATCATTGATCTTACGTGATTGATGCAGCAAAACATCACCTTGCTTATTTCTCTCTACTTCCAGTGAGAGATAATTGCTGACTTCCCCTAGGTCTTTCATATCAAAATGCTTTTGCAGTTTTGCAAGAGTGGTTTTGTAAATATTTGCATCCTTCCAGAAAAACAAAATATCATCCACAAAACAAATGCAGTACAATTTGTGCTGGTTAGATTCTTTAACAAAAACACAAGAATCAGCCTTTCCTTGCTGGAAACCTAAGGAAAACAGCACTTCTGTCAGCTTAGTGTGCCAGCATCGAGCACTTTGTTTTAGACCATACAGGGATTTTTTTAATTTACACACCATTCCCTTTTTTATCTGCACTCCGTCTGGCGGTGACATGTAAATACTCTCATTGAGAATTCCGTACAAAAACGCAGTATTTACGTCGTGATGAGATATGGTCATGCCCTCTTCTGCAGCAATTTTCATCAACAGCCTAACTGTCTCAAATTTGACTGTCGGTGAATATGTCTCATGATAGTCCTGATCAGGAACTTGAGAAAAACCACGTGCAACTAATCTGGCTTTATATCTGACCACTTTACCAGTCTGATCAGTCTTGGTTTTGTAAATCCACCTGCTGTCTACAAGTTTCATGCCTGGTTCTACTGGAACCAATTCCCACGTGTCATTTTGCTTTAGGGAATTCAATTCAGCTTTCATGGCATTAAGCCAAGGTTCGGCATCTTTTTCAGGTAAATTTTGAACCTCTTTGTAGTTAGTTGGTTCAAAAACTGAGTTTGGATTGCTAGTGGCAGCCATATCTGAAATAGCAGCTTTAGCAAATTCTTTAGAAAATCGTTTAGGTGCTTGTCCCTTGGTAGTTCTCTCAGATCTACGCAATACTCTGGGATCCTCTGGGTCTGGTTCCTCCTCCTTGGGAGAATGGTGACCTGTATCTGGCAAAGATTCTACCTCTAGATCAGTGTCAGACCCATCTGATTTCTTAAAAGAGGTCTTTTCATTCTGATCATCTGTATCAGTGTCAGAATCTGTGCTACCATCAGCATCAATTACAGGTTTTGCCTCTTTGTTAATTGGTTTCACCACCTCATCATCTGAAATGGGATGACATTGAAAAATGCCAACTTTGTCCCATTTTGGATTACAATCCATGCTTCTGGTCAGCCTAATTGTGTTTGTGTCTGTCATCAGCACACGATAAGAACCTTTTTCATAACCTAGAAAAATGCCATGTTGACCAGATTTGCTCAGTTTGTCACCTTGCAGAGTGTGCACCCAAACTTCAGAACCGAAAATTTTTAAATGTTTTACAAACGGTTTCCTTTTGAACAGCATTTCGTATGGGGTGCAATCAATGGCTGATTGATATCTGCGGTTGTAAATATAGGTGAAACACGATAGAGCTTCAGCCCAAAAGGGGTTGGGTAGGCCTGAATCATGCAACAGAGTTTTAATTCCTTGTTGCAAGGTCTGGTTTACTCTTTCACATAAACCATTCTGCCATGGAGATCTGGGCGTGGCAGTCATGTGCTCTATGCCCTGTTCTGCAGTAAAGTTTTCAAACTGTTCTGAACAAAATTCTCCACCCCTGTCAGTGAAAAGACAACGTACATGCTCATCGTGAACATTCCTGAGCCATGCACAAAATTTTTGAAACTTAGAGAAGGCTTCAGACTTCTTTTGTAACATATAGACCCAAACATATCTAGAATAGGCATCTATCAGAACCAAAAAAATAACATGAGTTTCCTCTAGAGAGCGCTAGAGGTCCAACCAAGTCTGCATGCACAATCTCATAAGGTTTCTTAACCTCCCTCCCAGATTTTGTACCTTTGGGAGCTTGCTTAATTTTGTTCTCTGCACATGAGACACATTTCATATGATAAGGACACTTTTGAACTTTCATGCCCTCAACCATATTTTGCATTTTACCTACTGCCTGGAAATGCAAATGACCAAACAAACGATGATAATCATGAATACAATGGTTATGCAATTTCTCATTCTTATCTACTGATATATTACAGCACGCCTTTTCAGTTTCTTTAGTTGCTCCAGCAGCTGTACCTGTAACAAAAGGCAATACATATAAACCATCAACACACTTAGCATAAAGAATGAGTTTGTTGTCTCGAAGAATTTCACACCGAGAGTTTGCAAACACCACTTTAAATCCTTGAGCGTCTAGCTGAGAAACACTCAAGAGATTATCCTGCAAATGAGGAGCATACATAACATTTTTAACTGTTGCATTAAGGCTCTGCAAAGAAACCGTTCCCTGAGCCAAACTTTTAATAGTCGTTCCATCCGCTTGATGAATTGCTCCTCCCTGTTTCTCAAGATGAAGAAAGAGATTTTTATCATTGGCCACGTGCCTTGTGGCTCCTGAGTCGACAACAAAAACAGAACGTGTGAGTTGATTAGAACTGCGTGAAATCAAAGCCTTTGATGCAGCTGGCCCTTGGGGTTTTCGGCCTCCTCCCCCTTTGCCTTTGAAGTTGCCCTTCTTCTTTGAAGAGTTTTTACACTGATTTTTAAAATGGCCGACCTCTCCGCAAGAAAAACAGCGGCGCATTTTAAGAGCTTTTGCAACACTTTCACTTTCCCCTGTTGAAGGCTTGTAGGCATTTCCAACAGCCTTGTCCCTGCTTTCTCTAGCAGTCTGTCTGCGATCCCACTCATTCAAGAGCACGCTAGACACATAATCTTCTGTTAGACGGTCATTGGGCAAAGACGACAATTGAGCAGCTACAGCATCATAAGATTCATCCAAACTGTTTATGATAAGCATTGCAAAAACAGCTTCTGAAATATTTAAGTCTCGCTGGACAAGATCCTGTCTGAGACGTTTTAATTGGGCTAGATGGCTGGGCAAATCACCATCTTTCTGCAATTCCAGCCTACACAGCTTTTTAAAGAAAAGCACACTGGATCCTGCATTTTGTCTTAGATGCATATCTCGAAGTTTATTCCAAACAGCCCGTGCAGTCTGCTGGTTCTCCAAGTTGACCAACAACTGGTCCTGGACACTCAGAATAATTGTCCCCCTGGCTCTCATGTCTGCCTCATGCCACGCTGGCCATCCATCATCATCCTCATTGGGGGGGTCATCTTCTATAGTATGGTAAAGCTTTTCCCTTTGTAAAAGTGCTTTCATTTTGACCTGCCACGTAGGATAGGTCTCTGGTGTAAGGAGAGGAAAAGATAGAGACATCTGGCCAGAATGTGCAGAAGCCATGCCTGTGTTTAGTTAACAGCAAGACACTTCCCTTCATGCACCCCAAATACTCTTGACTCTTTCAGCAACTTCTCTCCCCACTCAGCACAATTAACAGGCAAACTGGAAAAGCGTCTCTGCTGTCTTCTTGGCAGCCAGCAACATACCTTTCTGTAAATCAAACAGCAGCTTGAAAAACAGCTTCAGCTCAAAGCTCAACTCCGATGTGCAGCATCAGATGGAAATGGATCAGAAACATCCAATTATCCAACCATCAATAGCCATCTGCAACCACCAGTCTGCTACCAGCAACCATCCGCCTGCTACCATATGTGGGTAAATGCCAGGATCTGTCCAGGTCTTCTTAGGCCCCTATGCCTGGGCAGGACGTCTGGAACACCTTCAGCATACACCCGGGAATCATGGACTCATAACTGGGCTTTATAAGCACCAAATCAGCAGTGAACAGCAGAAGCATTTGTAGAGGTTTCAAAACATTCCTCATTTATTTCTATTAACTACTGCATATTTACAGATCTGGCTTTGTGAGTGTTACAGCCTCTCACTTAGCCATCTTGTCTACAGAAGATATTAAACTGCACACAGCACACAGCAGAGAGCAGAGTCAGGAATGAAAAACAACAAAGTAACAATTCCTAACTGTTCCCTCCCAACAGCAGATATCACCAGATTTTCAGAATGGGAGGGGTGAAAATGCTCACACAATGTGTTCTGCTTCAATGTGGCTCATTTTACAAAGGTGCTTATTTCTGAAGTGAACATGCGGTTCTACTCAAGAGTAAGCAACTAAGCGAAATAAAGCCATAGAACGCTTATTTGCCTTCTATCTATGCATTCTGACACTCCAAGAATGTGTTCTGCTTCAATTTGGCTTATTTTACAAAGATGCTTATTTCTGGAATGAACATGCATTTCTACTCAAGAGTAAGCAATTAAGCGAAATAAAGCCATAGAACACTTATTTGCCTCATACCTATGCATTCTGACACTCCAACAATGTGTTCTGCTTCAATTTGGATCATTTTACAAAGGTGCTTATTCCTGGAGTGAGTATGCAGTTCTACTCAAGAGTAAGCAACTAAGCGAAATAAAGCCATAGAACACTTATTTGCCTTCTATCTATGCATTCTGACACTCCAACAATGTGTTCTGCTTCAATTTGGATCATTTTACAAAGGTGCTTATTTCTGGAGTGAACATGCAGTTCTATTCAAGAGTAAGCAACTAAGCAAAATAAACCTATAGAACGCTTTTTTGCCTTCTGTCTATGCATTCTGACACTCCAAGAATGTGTTCTGCTTCAATTTGGATCATTTTACAAAGATGCTTATTTCTGGAGTGAACATGCAGTTCTACTCAAGAGTAAGCAACTAAGCGACATAAAGCCATAGAACGCTTATTTGCCTTCTATCTATGCATTCTGAAACTCCAACAATGTGTTCTGCTTCAATTTGGCTCATTTTACAAAGGTGCTTATTTCTGGAGTGCAGATGCATTTCTACTCAAGAGTAAGCAATTAAGCGAAATAAAGCCATAGAACGCTTTTTTGCCTTCTATCTATGTATTCTGACACTCCAACAATGTGTTCTGCTTCAATTTGGCTCATTTTACAAAGATGCTTATTTCTGAAGTGAACATGCGGTTCTACTCAAGAGTAAGCAACTAAGCGAAATAAAGCCATAGAACGCTTATTTGCCTTCTATCTATGCATTCTGACACTCCAACAATGTGTTCTGCTTCAATTTGGCTCATTTTACAAAGATGCTTATTTCTGAAGTGAACATGCGGTTCTACTCAAGAGTAAGCAACTAAGCGAAATAAAGCCATAGAACGCTTATTTGCCTTCTATCTATGCATTCTGACACTCCAACAATGTGTTCTGCTTCAATTTGGCTCATTTTACAAAGATGCTTATTTCTGAAGTGAACATGCGGTTCTACTCAAGAGTAAGCAACTAAGCGAAATAAAGCCATAGAACGCTTATTTGCCTTCTATCTATGCATTCTGACTCTCCAACAATGTGTTCTGCTTCAATTTGGCTCATTTTACAAAGGTGCTTATTCCTGGAGTGAACATGCAGTTCTACTCAAGAGTAAGTAACTAAGCGAAATAAACCTATAGAACGCTTTTTTGCCTTCTGTCTTCATTCTGACACTCCAAGAATGTGTTCTGCTTCAATTTGTCTCATTTTACAAAGGTGCTTATTTCTGGAGTGAACATGCAGTTCTACTCAAGAGTAAGCAACTAAGCGAAATAAAGCCATAGAACGCTTATTTGCCTTCTATCTATGCATTCTGACACTCCAACAATGTGTTCTGCTTCAATGTGGCTCATTTTACAAAGGTGCTTATTTCTGAAGTGAACATGCGGTTCTACTCAAGAGTAAGCAACTAAGCGAAATAAAGCCATAGAACGCTTATTTGCCTTCTATCTATGCATTCTGACACTCCAAGAATGTGTTCTGCTTCAATTTGGCTCATTTTACAAAGATGCTTATTTCTGGAGTGAACATGCATTTCTTCTCAAGAGTAAGCAATTAAGCGAAATAAAGCCATAGAACGCTTATTTGCCTCATATCTATGCATTCTGACACTCCAACAATGTGTTCTGCTTCAATTTGGATCATTTTACAAAGGTGTTTATTCCTGGAGTGAGTATGCAGTTCTACTCAAGAGTAAGCAACTAAGCGAAATAAAGCCATAGAACGCTTATTTGCCTTCTATCTATGCATTCTGACTCTCCAACAATGTGTTCTGCTTCAATCTGGCTCATTTTACAAAGGTGCTTATTCCTGGAGTGAACATGCAGTTCTACTCAAGAGTAAGTAACTAAGCGAAATAAACCTATAGAACGCTTTTTTGCCTTCTGTCTATGCATTCTGACACTCCAAGAATGTGTTCTGCTTCAATTTGGCTCATTTTACAAAGATGCTTATTTCTGGAGTGAACATGCAGTTCTACTCAAGAGTAAGCAACTAAGCGACATAAAGCCATAGAACGCTTATTTGCCTTCTATCTATGCATTCTGAAACTCCAACAATGTGTTCTGCTTCAATTTGGCTCATTTTACAAAGGTGCTTATTTCTGGAGTGCAGATGCATTTCTACTCAAGAGTAAGCAATTAAGCGAAATAAAGCCATAGAACGCTTTTTTGCCTTCTATCTATGTATTCTGACACTCCAACAATGTGTTCTGCTTCAATTTGGTTCATTTTACAAAGATGCTTATTTCTGAAGTGAACATGCGGTTCTACTCAAGAGTAAGCAACTAAGCGAAATAAAGCCATAGAACGCTTATTTGCCTTCTATCTATGCATTCTGACACTCCAACAATGTGTTCTGCTTCAATTTGGCTCATTTTACAAAGATGCTTATTTCTGAAGTGAACATGCGGTTCTACTCAAGAGTAAGCAACTAAGCGAAATAAAGCCATAGAACGCTTATTTGCCTTCTATCTATGCATTCTGACACTCCAACAATGTGTTCTGCTTCAATTTGGCTCATTTTACAAAGATGCTTATTTCTGAAGTGAACATGCGGTTCTACTCAAGAGTAAGCAACTAAGCGAAATAAAGCCATAGAACGCTTATTTGCCTTCTATCTATGCATTCTGACTCTCCAACAATGTGTTCTGCTTCAATTTGGCTCATTTTACAAAGGTGCTTATTCCTGGAGTGAACATGCAGTTCTACTCAAGAGTAAGTAACTAAGCGAAATAAACCTATAGAACGCTTTTTTGCCTTCTGTCTTCATTCTGACACTCCAAGAATGTGTTCTGCTTCAATTTGTCTCATTTTACAAAGGTGCTTATTTCTGGAGTGAACATGCAGTTCTACTCAAGAGTAAGCAACTAAGCGAAATAAAGCCATAGAACGCTTATTTGCCTTCTATCTATGCATTCTGACACTCCAACAATGTGTTCTGCTTCAATGTGGCTCATTTTACAAAGGTGCTTATTTCTGAAGTGAACATGCGGTTCTACTCAAGAGTAAGCAACTAAGCGAAATAAAGCCATAGAACGCTTATTTGCCTTCTATCTATGCATTCTGACACTCCAACAATGTGTTCTGCTTCAATTTGGCTCATTTTACAAAGATGCTTATTTCTGAAGTGAACATGCGGTTCTACTCAAGAGTAAGCAACTAAGCGAAATAAAGCCATAGAACGCTTATTTGCCTTCTATCTATGCATTCTGACACTCCAACAATGTGTTCTGCTTCAATTTGGCTCATTTTACAAAGATGCTTATTTCTGAAGTGAACATGCGGTTCTACTCAAGAGTAAGCAACTAAGCGAAATAAAGCCATAGAACGCTTATTTGCCTTCTATCTATGCATTCTGACTCTCCAACAATGTGTTCTGCTTCAATTTGGCTCATTTTACAAAGGTGCTTATTCCTGGAGTGAACATGCAGTTCTACTCAAGAGTAAGTAACTAAGCGAAATAAACCTATAGAACGCTTTTTTGCCTTCTGTCTTCATTCTGACACTCCAAGAATGTGTTCTGCTTCAATTTGTCTCATTTTACAAAGGTGCTTATTTCTGGAGTGAACATGCAGTTCTACTCAAGAGTAAGCAACTAAGCGAAATAAAGCCATAGAACGCTTATTTGCCTTCTATCTATGCATTCTGACACTCCAACAATGTGTTCTGCTTCAATGTGGCTCATTTTACAAAGGTGCTTATTTCTGAAGTGAACATGCGGTTCTACTCAAGAGTAAGCAACTAAGCGAAATAAAGCCATAGAACGCTTATTTGCCTTCTATCTATGCATTCTGACACTCCAAGAATGTGTTCTGCTTCAATTTGGCTCATTTTACAAAGATGCTTATTTCTGGAGTGAACATGCATTTCTTCTCAAGAGTAAGCAATTAAGCGAAATAAAGCCATAGAACGCTTATTTGCCTCATATCTATGCATTCTGACACTCCAACAATGTGTTCTGCTTCAATTTGGATCATTTTACAAAGGTGTTTATTCCTGGAGTGAGTATGCAGTTCTACTCAAGAGTAAGCAACTAAGCGAAATAAAGCCATAGAACGCTTATTTGCCTTCTATCTATGCATTCTGACTCTCCAACAATGTGTTCTGCTTCAATCTGGCTCATTTTACAAAGGTGCTTATTCCTGGAGTGAACATGCAGTTCTACTCAAGAGTAAGTAACTAAGCGAAATAAACCTATAGAACGCTTTTTTGCCTTCTGTCTATGCATTCTGACACTCCAAGAATGTGTTCTGCTTCAATTTGGCTCATTTTACAAAGATGCTTATTTCTGGAGTGAACATGCAGTTCTACTCAAGAGTAAGCAACTAAGCGACATAAAGCCATAGAACGCTTATTTGCCTTCTATCTATGCATTCTGAAACTCCAACAATGTGTTCTGCTTCAATTTGGCTCATTTTACAAAGGTGCTTATTTCTGGAGTGCAGATGCATTTCTACTCAAGAGTAAGCAATTAAGCGAAATAAAGCCATAGAACGCTTTTTTGCCTTCTATCTATGTATTCTGACACTCCAACAATGTGTTCTGCTTCAATTTGGTTCATTTTACAAAGATGCTTATTTCTGAAGTGAACATGCGGTTCTACTCAAGAGTAAGCAACTAAGCGAAATAAAGCCATAGAACGCTTATTTGCCTTCTATCTATGCATTCTGACACTCCAACAATGTGTTCTGCTTCAATTTGGCTCATTTTACAAAGATGCTTATTTCTGAAGTGAACATGCGGTTCTACTCAAGAGTAAGCAACTAAGCGAAATAAAGCCATAGAACGCTTATTTGCCTTCTATCTATGCATTCTGACACTCCAACAATGTGTTCTGCTTCAATTTGGCTCATTTTACAAAGATGCTTATTTCTGAAGTGAACATGCGGTTCTACTCAAGAGTAAGCAACTTAGCGAAATAAAGCCATAGAACGCTTATTTGCCTTCTATCTATGCATTCTGACTCTCCAACAATGTGTTCTGCTTCAATTTGGCTCATTTTACAAAGGTGCTTATTCCTGGAGTGAACATGCAGTTCTACTCAAGAGTAAGTAACTAAGCGAAATAAACCTATAGAACGCTTTTTTGCCTTCTGTCTTCATTCTGACACTCCAAGAATGTGTTCTGCTTCAATTTGTCTTATTTTACAAAGGTGCTTATTTCTGGAGTGAACATGCAGTTCTACTCAAGAGTAAGCAACTATGCGAAATAAAGCCATAGAACGCTTATTTGCCTTCTATCTATGCATTCTGACACTCCAACAATGTGTTCTGCTTCAATGTGGCTCATTTTACAAAGGTGCTTATTTCTGAAGTGAACATGCGGTTCTACTCAAGAGTAAGCAACTAAGCGAAATAAAGCCATAGAACGCTTATTTGCCTTCTATCTATGCATTCTGACACTCCAAGAATGTGTTCTGCTTCAATTTGGCTCATTTTACAAAGATGCTTATTTCTGGAGTGAACATGCATTTCTACTCAAGAGTAAGCAATTAAGCGAAATAAAGCCATAGAACGCTTATTTGCCTCATATCTATGCATTCTGACACTCCAACAATGTGTTCTGCTTCAATTTGGCTCATTTTACAAAGATGCTTATTTCTGAAGTGAACATGCGGTTCTACTCAAGAGTAAGCAACTAAGCGAAATAAAGCCATAGAACGCTTATTTGCCTTCTATCTATGCATTCTGACTCTCCAACAATGTGTTCTGCTTCAATTTGGCTCATTTTACAAAGGTGCTTATTCCTGGAGTGAACATGCAGTTCTACTCAAGAGTAAGTAACTAAGCGAAATAAACCTATAGAACGCTTTTTTGCCTTCTGTCTTCATTCTGACACTCCAAGAATGTGTTCTGCTTCAATTTGTCTCATTTTACAAAGGTGCTTATTTCTGGAGTGAACATGCAGTTCTACTCAAGAGTAAGCAACTAAGCGAAATAAAGCCATAGAACGCTTATTTGCCTTCTATCTATGCATTCTGACACTCCAACAATGTGTTCTGCTTCAATGTGGCTCATTTTACAAAGGTGCTTATTTCTGAAGTGAACATGCGGTTCTACTCAAGAGTAAGCAACTAAGCGAAATAAAGCCATAGAACGCTTATTTGCCTTCTATCTATGCATTCTGACACTCCAACAATGTGTTCTGCTTCAATTTGGCTCATTTTACAAAGATGCTTATTTCTGAAGTGAACATGCGGTTCTACTCAAGAGTAAGCAACTAAGCGAAATAAAGCCATAGAACGCTTATTTGCCTTCTATCTATGCATTCTGACACTCCAACAATGTGTTCTGCTTCAATTTGGCTCATTTTACAAAGATGCTTATTTCTGAAGTGAACATGCGGTTCTACTCAAGAGTAAGCAACTAAGCGAAATAAAGCCATAGAACGCTTATTTGCCTTCTATCTATGCATTCTGACTCTCCAACAATGTGTTCTGCTTCAATTTGGCTCATTTTACAAAGGTGCTTATTCCTGGAGTGAACATGCAGTTCTACTCAAGAGTAAGTAACTAAGCGAAATAAACCTATAGAACGCTTTTTTGCCTTCTGTCTTCATTCTGACACTCCAAGAATGTGTTCTGCTTCAATTTGTCTCATTTTACAAAGGTGCTTATTTCTGGAGTGAACATGCAGTTCTACTCAAGAGTAAGCAACTAAGCGAAATAAAGCCATAGAACGCTTATTTGCCTTCTATCTATGCATTCTGACACTCCAACAATGTGTTCTGCTTCAATGTGGCTCATTTTACAAAGGTGCTTATTTCTGAAGTGAACATGCGGTTCTACTCAAGAGTAAGCAACTAAGCGAAATAAAGCCATAGAACGCTTATTTGCCTTCTATCTATGCATTCTGACACTCCAAGAATGTGTTCTGCTTCAATTTGGCTCATTTTACAAAGATGCTTATTTCTGGAGTGAACATGCATTTCTTCTCAAGAGTAAGCAATTAAGCGAAATAAAGCCATAGAACGCTTATTTGCCTCATATCTATGCATTCTGACACTCCAACAATGTGTTCTGCTTCAATTTGGATCATTTTACAAAGGTGTTTATTCCTGGAGTGAGTATGCAGTTCTACTCAAGAGTAAGCAACTAAGCGAAATAAAGCCATAGAACGCTTATTTGCCTTCTATCTATGCATTCTGACTCTCCAACAATGTGTTCTGCTTCAATCTGGCTCATTTTACAAAGGTGCTTATTCCTGGAGTGAACATGCAGTTCTACTCAAGAGTAAGTAACTAAGCGAAATAAACCTATAGAACGCTTTTTTGCCTTCTGTCTATGCATTCTGACACTCCAAGAATGTGTTCTGCTTCAATTTGGCTCATTTTACAAAGATGCTTATTTCTGGAGTGAACATGCAGTTCTACTCAAGAGTAAGCAACTAAGCGACATAAAGCCATAGAACGCTTATTTGCCTTCTATCTATGCATTCTGAAACTCCAACAATGTGTTCTGCTTCAATTTGGCTCATTTTACAAAGGTGCTTATTTCTGGAGTGCAGATGCATTTCTACTCAAGAGTAAGCAATTAAGCGAAATAAAGCCATAGAACGCTTTTTTGCCTTCTATCTATGTATTCTGACACTCCAACAATGTGTTCTGCTTCAATTTGGTTCATTTTACAAAGATGCTTATTTCTGAAGTGAACATGCGGTTCTACTCAAGAGTAAGCAACTAAGCGAAATAAAGCCATAGAACGCTTATTTGCCTTCTATCTATGCATTCTGACACTCCAACAATGTGTTCTGCTTCAATTTGGCTCATTTTACAAAGATGCTTATTTCTGAAGTGAACATGCGGTTCTACTCAAGAGTAAGCAACTAAGCGAAATAAAGCCATAGAACGCTTATTTGCCTTCTATCTATGCATTCTGACACTCCAACAATGTGTTCTGCTTCAATTTGGCTCATTTTACAAAGATGCTTATTTCTGAAGTGAACATGCGGTTCTACTCAAGAGTAAGCAACTTAGCGAAATAAAGCCATAGAACGCTTATTTGCCTTCTATCTATGCATTCTGACTCTCCAACAATGTGTTCTGCTTCAATTTGGCTCATTTTACAAAGGTGCTTATTCCTGGAGTGAACATGCAGTTCTACTCAAGAGTAAGTAACTAAGCGAAATAAACCTATAGAACGCTTTTTTGCCTTCTGTCTTCATTCTGACACTCCAAGAATGTGTTCTGCTTCAATTTGTCTTATTTTACAAAGGTGCTTATTTCTGGAGTGAACATGCAGTTCTACTCAAGAGTAAGCAACTATGCGAAATAAAGCCATAGAACGCTTATTTGCCTTCTATCTATGCATTCTGACACTCCAACAATGTGTTCTGCTTCAATGTGGCTCATTTTACAAAGGTGCTTATTTCTGAAGTGAACATGCGGTTCTACTCAAGAGTAAGCAACTAAGCGAAATAAAGCCATAGAACGCTTATTTGCCTTCTATCTATGCATTCTGACACTCCAAGAATGTGTTCTGCTTCAATTTGGCTCATTTTACAAAGATGCTTATTTCTGGAGTGAACATGCATTTCTACTCAAGAGTAAGCAATTAAGCGAAATAAAGCCATAGAACGCTTATTTGCCTCATATCTATGCATTCTGACACTCCAACAATGTGTTCTGCTTCAATTTGGCTCATTTTACAAAGATGCTTATTTCTGGAGTGAACATGCAGTTCTACTCAAGAGTAAGCAACTAAGCGAAATAAAGCCATAGAACGCTTATTTGCCTTCTATCTATGCATTCTGACACTCCAACAATGTGTTCTGCTTCAATTTGGCTCATTTTACAAAGATGCTTATTTCTGAAGTGAACATGCGGTTCTACTCAAGAGTAAGCAACTAAGCGAAATAAAGCCATAGAACGCTTATTTGCCTTCTATCTATGCATTCTGACTCTCCAACAATGTGTTCTGCTTCAATTTGGCTCATTTTACAAAGGTGCTTATTCCTGGAGTGAACATGCAGTTCTACTCAAGAGTAAGTAACTAAGCGAAATAAACCTATAGAACGCTTTTTTGCCTTCTGTCTTCATTCTGACACTCCAAGAATGTGTTCTGCTTCAATTTGTCTCATTTTACAAAGGTGCTTATTTCTGGAGTGAACATGCAGTTCTACTCAAGAGTAAGCAACTAAGCGAAATAAAGCCATAGAACGCTTATTTGCCTTCTATCTATGCATTCTGACACTCCAACAATGTGTTCTGCTTCAATTTGGCTCATTTTACAAAGATGCTTATTTCTGAAGTGAACATGCGGTTCTACTCAAGAGTAAGCAACTAAGCGAAATAAAGCCATAGAACGCTTATTTGCCTTCTATCTATGCATTCTGACTCTCCAACAATGTGTTCTGCTTCAATGTGGCTCATTTTACAAAGGTGCTTATTTCTGAAGTGAACATGCGGTTCTACTCAAGAGTAAGCAACTAAGCGAAATAAAGCCATAGAACGCTTATTTGCCTTCTATCTATGCATTCTGACACTCCAAGAATGTGTTCTGCTTCAATTTGGCTTATTTTACAAAGATGCTTATTTCTGGAATGAACATGCATTTCTACTCAAGAGTAAGCAATTAAGCGAAATAAAGCCATAGAACACTTATTTGCCTCATACCTATGCATTCTGACACTCCAACAATGTGTTCTGCTTCAATTTGGATCATTTTACAAAGGTGCTTATTCCTGGAGTGAGTATGCAGTTCTACTCAAGAGTAAGCAACTAAGCGAAATAAAGCCATAGAACACTTATTTGCCTTCTATCTATGCATTCTGACACTCCAACAATGTGTTCTGCTTCAATTTGGCTCATTTTACAAAGATGCTTATTTCTGAAGTGAACATGCGGTTCTACTCAAGAGTAAGCAACTAAGCGAAATAAAGCCATAGAACGCTTATTTGCCTTCTATCTATGCATTCTGACACTCCAACAATGTGTTCTGCTTCAATTTGGCTCATTTTACAAAGATGCTTATTTCTGGAGTGAACATGCAGTTCTACTCAAGAGTAAGCAACTAAGCGACATAAAGCCATAGAACGCTTATTTGCCTTCTATCTATGCATTCTGAAACTCCAACAATGTGTTCTGCTTCAATTTGGCTCATTTTACAAAGGTGCTTATTTCTGGAGTGCAGATGCATTTCTACTCAAGAGTAAGCAATTAAGCGAAATAAAGCCATAGAACGCTTTTTTGCCTTCTATCTATGTATTCTGACACTCCAACAATGTGTTCTGCTTCAATTTGGCTCATTTTACAAAGATGCTTATTTCTGAAGTGAACATGCGGTTCTACTCAAGAGTAAGCAACTAAGCGAAATAAAGCCATAGAACGCTTATTTGCCTTCTATCTATGCATTCTGACACTCCAACAATGTGTTCTGCTTCAATTTGGCTCATTTTACAAAGATGCTTATTTCTGAAGTGAACATGCGGTTCTACTCAAGAGTAAGCAACTAAGCGAAATAAAGCCATAGAACGCTTATTTGCCTTCTATCTATGCATTCTGACACTCCAACAATGTGTTCTGCTTCAATTTGGCTCATTTTACAAAGATGCTTATTTCTGAAGTGAACATGCGGTTCTACTCAAGAGTAAGCAACTAAGCGAAATAAAGCCATAGAACGCTTATTTGCCTTCTATCTATGCATTCTGACTCTCCAACAATGTGTTCTGCTTCAATTTGGCTCATTTTACAAAGGTGCTTATTCCTGGAGTGAACATGCAGTTCTACTCAAGAGTAAGTAACTAAGCGAAATAAACCTATAGAACGCTTTTTTGCCTTCTGTCTTCATTCTGACACTCCAAGAATGTGTTCTGCTTCAATTTGTCTCATTTTACAAAGGTGCTTATTTCTGGAGTGAACATGCAGTTCTACTCAAGAGTAAGCAACTAAGCGAAATAAAGCCATAGAACGCTTATTTGCCTTCTATCTATGCATTCTGACACTCCAACAATGTGTTCTGCTTCAATGTGGCTCATTTTACAAAGGTGCTTATTTCTGAAGTGAACATGCGGTTCTACTCAAGAGTAAGCAACTAAGCGAAATAAAGCCATAGAACGCTTATTTGCCTTCTATCTATGCATTCTGACACTCCAAGAATGTGTTCTGCTTCAATTTGGCTCATTTTACAAAGATGCTTATTTCTGGAGTGAACATGCATTTCTTCTCAAGAGTAAGCAATTAAGCGAAATAAAGCCATAGAACGCTTATTTGCCTCATATCTATGCATTCTGACACTCCAACAATGTGTTCTGCTTCAATTTGGATCATTTTACAAAGGTGTTTATTCCTGGAGTGAGTATGCAGTTCTACTCAAGAGTAAGCAACTAAGCGAAATAAAGCCATAGAACGCTTATTTGCCTTCTATCTATGCATTCTGACTCTCCAACAATGTGTTCTGCTTCAATCTGGCTCATTTTACAAAGGTGCTTATTCCTGGAGTGAACATGCAGTTCTACTCAAGAGTAAGTAACTAAGCGAAATAAACCTATAGAACGCTTTTTTGCCTTCTGTCTATGCATTCTGACACTCCAAGAATGTGTTCTGCTTCAATTTGGCTCATTTTACAAAGATGCTTATTTCTGGAGTGAACATGCAGTTCTACTCAAGAGTAAGCAACTAAGCGACATAAAGCCATAGAACGCTTATTTGCCTTCTATCTATGCATTCTGAAACTCCAACAATGTGTTCTGCTTCAATTTGGCTCATTTTACAAAGGTGCTTATTTCTGGAGTGCAGATGCATTCTACTCAAGAGTAAGCAATTAAGCGAAATAAAGCCATAGAACGCTTTTTTGCCTTCTATCTATGTATTCTGACACTCCAACAATGTGTTCTGCTTCAATTTGGTTCATTTTACAAAGATGCTTATTTCTGAAGTGAACATGCGGTTCTACTCAAGAGTAAGCAACTAAGCGAAATAAAGCCATAGAACGCTTATTTGCCTTCTATCTATGCATTCTGACACTCCAACAATGTGTTCTGCTTCAATTTGGCTCATTTTACAAAGATGCTTATTTCTGAAGTGAACATGCGGTTCTACTCAAGAGTAAGCAACTAAGCGAAATAAAGCCATAGAACGCTTATTTGCCTTCTATCTATGCATTCTGACACTCCAACAATGTGTTCTGCTTCAATTTGGCTCATTTTACAAAGATGCTTATTTCTGAAGTGAACATGCGGTTCTACTCAAGAGTAAGCAACTAAGCGAAATAAAGCCATAGAACGCTTATTTGCCTTCTATCTATGCATTCTGACTCTCCAACAATGTGTTCTGCTTCAATTTGGCTCATTTTACAAAGGTGCTTATTCCTGGAGTGAACATGCAGTTCTACTCAAGAGTAAGTAACTAAGCGAAATAAACCTATAGAACGCTTTTTTGCCTTCTGTCTTCATTCTGACACTCCAAGAATGTGTTCTGCTTCAATTTGTCTCATTTTACAAAGGTGCTTATTTCTGGAGTGAACATGCAGTTCTACTCAAGAGTAAGCAACTAAGCGAAATAAAGCCATAGAACGCTTATTTGCCTTCTATCTATGCATTCTGACACTCCAACAATGTGTTCTGCTTCAATGTGGCTCATTTTACAAAGGTGCTTATTTCTGAAGTGAACATGCGGTTCTACTCAAGAGTAAGCAACTAAGCGAAATAAAGCCATAGAACGCTTATTTGCCTTCTATCTATGCATTCTGACACTCCAACAATGTGTTCTGCTTCAATTTGGCTCATTTTACAAAGATGCTTATTTCTGAAGTGAACATGCGGTTCTACTCAAGAGTAAGCAACTAAGCGAAATAAAGCCATAGAACGCTTATTTGCCTTCTATCTATGCATTCTGACACTCCAACAATGTGTTCTGCTTCAATTTGGCTCATTTTACAAAGATGCTTATTTCTGAAGTGAACATGCGGTTCTACTCAAGAGTAAGCAACTAAGCGAAATAAAGCCATAGAACGCTTATTTGCCTTCTATCTATGCATTCTGACTCTCCAACAATGTGTTCTGCTTCAATTTGGCTCATTTTACAAAGGTGCTTATTCCTGGAGTGAACATGCAGTTCTACTCAAGAGTAAGTAACTAAGCGAAATAAACCTATAGAACGCTTTTTTGCCTTCTGTCTTCATTCTGACACTCCAAGAATGTGTTCTGCTTCAATTTGTCTCATTTTACAAAGGTGCTTATTTCTGGAGTGAACATGCAGTTCTACTCAAGAGTAAGCAACTAAGCGAAATAAAGCCATAGAACGCTTATTTGCCTTCTATCTATGCATTCTGACACTCCAACAATGTGTTCTGCTTCAATGTGGCTCATTTTACAAAGGTGCTTATTTCTGAAGTGAACATGCGGTTCTACTCAAAAGTAAGCAACTAAGCGAAATAAAGCCATAGAACGCTTATTTGCCTTCTATCTATGCATTCTGACACTCCAAGAATGTGTTCTGCTTCAATTTGGCTCATTTTACAAAGATGCTTATTTCTGGAGTGAACATGCATTTCTTCTCAAGAGTAAGCAATTAAGCGAAATAAAGCCATAGAACGCTTATTTGCCTCATATCTATGCATTCTGACACTCCAACAATGTGTTCTGCTTCAATTTGGATCATTTTACAAAGGTGTTTATTCCTGGAGTGAGTATGCAGTTCTACTCAAGAGTAAGCAACTAAGCGAAATAAAGCCATAGAACGCTTATTTGCCTTCTATCTATGCATTCTGACTCTCCAACAATGTGTTCTGCTTCAATCTGGCTCATTTTACAAAGGTGCTTATTCCTGGAGTGAACATGCAGTTCTACTCAAGAGTAAGTAACTAAGCGAAATAAACCTATAGAACGCTTTTTTGCCTTCTGTCTATGCATTCTGACACTCCAAGAATGTGTTCTGCTTCAATTTGGCTCATTTTACAAAGATGCTTATTTCTGGAGTGAACATGCAGTTCTACTCAAGAGTAAGCAACTAAGCGACATAAAGCCATAGAACGCTTATTTGCCTTCTATCTATGCATTCTGAAACTCCAACAATGTGTTCTGCTTCAATTTGGCTCATTTTACAAAGGTGCTTATTTCTGGAGTGCAGATGCATTTCTACTCAAGAGTAAGCAATTAAGCGAAATAAAGCCATAGAACGCTTTTTTGCCTTCTATCTATGTATTCTGACACTCCAACAATGTGTTCTGCTTCAATTTGGTTCATTTTACAAAGATGCTTATTTCTGAAGTGAACATGCGGTTCTACTCAAGAGTAAGCAACTAAGCGAAATAAAGCCATAGAACGCTTATTTGCCTTCTATCTATGCATTCTGACACTCCAACAATGTGTTCTGCTTCAATTTGGCTCATTTTACAAAGATGCTTATTTCTGAAGTGAACATGCGGTTCTACTCAAGAGTAAGCAACTAAGCGAAATAAAGCCATAGAACGCTTATTTGCCTTCTATCTATGCATTCTGACACTCCAACAATGTGTTCTGCTTCAATTTGGCTCATTTTACAAAGATGCTTATTTCTGAAGTGAACATGCGGTTCTACTCAAGAGTAAGCAACTAAGCGAAATAAAGCCATAGAACGCTTATTTGCCTTCTATCTATGCATTCTGACTCTCCAACAATGTGTTCTGCTTCAATTTGGCTCATTTTACAAAGGTGCTTATTCCTGGAGTGAACATGCAGTTCTACTCAAGAGTAAGTAACTAAGCGAAATAAACCTATAGAACGCTTTTTTGCCTTCTGTCTTCATTCTGACACTCCAAGAATGTGTTCTGCTTCAATTTGTCTCATTTTACAAAGGTGCTTATTTCTGGAGTGAACATGCAGTTCTACTCAAGAGTAAGCAACTAAGCGAAATAAAGCCATAGAACGCTTATTTGCCTTCTATCTATGCATTCTGACACTCCAACAATGTGTTCTGCTTCAATGTGGCTCATTTTACAAAGGTGCTTATTTCTGAAGTGAACATGCGGTTCTACTCAAGAGTAAGCAACTAAGCGAAATAAAGCCATAGAACGCTTATTTGCCTTCTATCTATGCATTCTGACACTCCAAGAATGTGTTCTGCTTCAATTTGGCTCATTTTACAAAGATGCTTATTTCTGGAGTGAACATGCATTTCTACTCAAGAGTAAGCAACTAAGCGAAATAAAGCCATAGAACGCTTATTTGCCTTTTATCTATGCATTCTGACACTCCAACAATGTGTTCTGCTTCAATTTGGCTCATTTTACAAAGATGCTTATTTCTGAAGTGAACATGCGGTTCTACTCAAGAGTAAGCAACTAAGCGAAATAAAGCCATAGAACGCTTATTTGCCTTCTATCTATGCATTCTGACTCTCCAACAATGTGTTCTGCTTCAATTTGGCTCATTTTACAAAGGTGCTTATTCCTGGAGTGAACATGCAGTTCTACTCAAGAGTAAGTAACTAAGCGAAATAAACCTATAGAACGCTTTTTTGCCTTCTGTCTTCATTCTGACACTCCAAGAATGTGTTCTGCTTCAATTTGTCTCATTTTACAAAGGTGCTTATTTCTGGAGTGAACATGCAGTTCTACTCAAGAGTAAGCAACTAAGCGAAATAAAGCCATAGAACGCTTATTTGCCTTCTATCTATGCATTCTGACACTCCAACAATGTGTTCTGCTTCAATTTGGCTCATTTTACAAAGATGCTTATTTCTGAAGTGAACATGCGGTTCTACTCAAGAGTAAGCAACTAAGCGAAATAAAGCCATAGAACGCTTATTTGCCTTCTATCTATGCATTCTGACTCTCCAACAATGTGTTCTGCTTCAATGTGGCTCATTTTACAAAGGTGCTTATTTCTGAAGTGAACATGCGGTTCTACTCAAGAGTAAGCAACTAAGCGAAATAAAGCCATAGAACGCTTATTTGCCTTCTATCTATGCATTCTGACACTCCAACAATGTGTTCTGCTTCAATTTGGCTTATTTTACAAAGATGCTTATTTCTGGAATGAACATGCATTTCTACTCAAGAGTAAGCAATTAAGCGAAATAAAGCCATAGAACACTTATTTGCCTCATACCTATGCATTCTGACACTCCAACAATGTGTTCTGCTTCAATTTGGATCATTTTACAAAGGTGCTTATTCCTGGAGTGAGTATGCAGTTCTACTCAAGAGTAAGCAACTAAGCGAAATAAAGCCATAGAACACTTATTTGCCTTCTATCTATGCATTCTGACACTCCAACATTGTGTTCTGCTTCAATTTGGATCATTTTACAAAGGTGCTTATTTCTGGAGTGAACATGCAGTTCTACTCAAGAGTAAGCAACTAAGCAAAATAAACCTATAGAACGCTTTTTTGCCTTCTGTCTATGCATTCTGACACTCCAAGAATGTGTTCTGCTTCAATTTGGATCATTTTACAAAGATGCTTATTTCTGGAGTGAACATGCAGTTCTACTCAAGAGTAAGCAACTAAGCGACATAAAGCCATAGAACGCTTATTTGCCTTCTATCTATGCATTCTGAAACTCCAACAATGTGTTCTGCTTCAATTTGGCTCATTTTACAAAGGTGCTTATTTCTGGAGTGCAGATGCATTTCTACTCAAGAGTAAGCAATTAAGCGAAATAAAGCCATAGAACGCTTTTTTGCCTTCTATCTATGTATTCTGACACTCCAACAATGTGTTCTGCTTCAATTTGGCTCATTTTACAAAGATGCTTATTTCTGAAGTGAACATGCGGTTCTACTCAAGAGTAAGCAACTAAGCGAAATAAAGCCATAGAACGCTTATTTGCCTTCTATCTATGCATTCTGACACTCCAACAATGTGTTCTGCTTCAATTTGGCTCATTTTACAAAGATGCTTATTTCTGAAGTGAACATGCGGTTCTACTCAAGAGTAAGCAACTAAGCGAAATAAAGCCATAGAACGCTTATTTGCCTTCTATCTATGCATTCTGACACTCCAACAATGTGTTCTGCTTCAATTTGGCTCATTTTACAAAGATGCTTATTTCTGAAGTGAACATGCGGTTCTACTCAAGAGTAAGCAACTAAGCGAAATAAAGCCATAGAACGCTTATTTGCCTTCTATCTATGCATTCTGACTCTCCAACAATGTGTTCTGCTTCAATTTGGCTCATTTTACAAAGGTGCTTATTCCTGGAGTGAACATGCAGTTCTACTCAAGAGTAAGTAACTAAGCGAAATAAACCTATAGAACGCTTTTTTGCCTTCTGTCTTCATTCTGACACTCCAAGAATGTGTTCTGCTTCAATTTGTCTCATTTTACAAAGGTGCTTATTTCTGGAGTGAACATGCAGTTCTACTCAAGAGTAAGCAACTAAGCGAAATAAAGCCATAGAACGCTTATTTGCCTTCTATCTATGCATTCTGACACTCCAACAATGTGTTCTGCTTCAATGTGGCTCATTTTACAAAGGTGCTTATTTCTGAAGTGAACATGCGGTTCTACTCAAGAGTAAGCAACTAAGCGAAATAAAGCCATAGAACGCTTATTTGCCTTCTATCTATGCATTCTGACACTCCAAGAATGTGTTCTGCTTCAATTTGGCTCATTTTACAAAGATGCTTATTTCTGGAGTGAACATGCATTTCTTCTCAAGAGTAAGCAATTAAGCGAAATAAAGCCATAGAACGCTTATTTGCCTCATATCTATGCATTCTGACACTCCAACAATGTGTTCTGCTTAAATTTGGATCATTTTACAAAGGTGTTTATTCCTGGAGTGAGTATGCAGTTCTACTCAAGAGTAAGCAACTAAGCGAAATAAAGCCATAGAACGCTTATTTGCCTTCTATCTATGCATTCTGACTCTCCAACAATGTGTTCTGCTTCAATCTGGCTCATTTTACAAAGGTGCTTATTCCTGGAGTGAACATGCAGTTCTACTCAAGAGTAAGTAACTAAGCGAAATAAACCTATAGAACGCTTTTTTGCCTTCTGTCTATGCATTCTGACACTCCAAGAATGTGTTCTGCTTCAATTTGGCTCATTTTACAAAGATGCTTATTTCTGGAGTGAACATGCAGTTCTACTCAAGAGTAAGCAACTAAGCGACATAAAGCCATAGAACGCTTATTTGCCTTCTATCTATGCATTCTGAAACTCCAACAATGTGTTCTGCTTCAATTTGGCTCATTTTACAAAGGTGCTTATTTCTGGAGTGCAGATGCATTTCTACTCAAGAGTAAGCAATTAAGCGAAATAAAGCCATAGAACGCTTTTTTGCCTTCTATCTATGTATTCTGACACTCCAACAATGTGTTCTGCTTCAATTTGGTTCATTTTACAAAGATGCTTATTTCTGAAGTGAACATGCGGTTCTACTCAAGAGTAAGCAACTAAGCGAAATAAAGCCATAGAACGCTTATTTGCCTTCTATCTATGCATTCTGACACTCCAACAATGTGTTCTGCTTCAATTTGGCTCATTTTACGAAGATGCTTATTTCTGAAGTGAACATGCGGTTCTACTCAAGAGTAAGCAACTAAGCGAAATAAAGCCATAGAACGCTTATTTGCCTTCTATCTATGCATTCTGACACTCCAACAATGTGTTCTGCTTCAATTTGGCTCATTTTACAAAGATGCTTATTTCTGAAGTGAACATGCGGTTCTACTCAAGAGTAAGCAACTAAGCGAAATAAAGCCATAGAACGCTTATTTGCCTTCTATCTATGCATTCTGACTCTCCAACAATGTGTTCTGCTTCAATTTGGCTCATTTTACAAAGGTGCTTATTCCTGGAGTGAACATGCAGTTCTACTCAAGAGTAAGTAACTAAGCGAAATAAACCTATAGAACGCTTTTTTGCCTTCTGTCTTCATTCTGACACTCCAAGAATGTGTTCTGCTTCAATTTGTCTCATTTTACAAAGGTGCTTATTTCTGGAGTGAACATGCAGTTCTACTCAAGAGTAAGCAACTAAGCGAAATAAAGCCATAGAACGCTTATTTGCCTTCTATCTATGCATTCTGACACTCCAACAATGTGTTCTGCTTCAATGTGGCTCATTTTACAAAGGTGCTTATTTCTGAAGTGAACATGCGGTTCTACTCAAGAGTAAGCAACTAAGCGAAATAAAGCCATAGAACGCTTATTTGCCTTCTATCTATGCATTCTGACACTCCAAGAATGTGTTCTGCTTCAATTTGGCTCATTTTACAAAGATGCTTATTTCTGGAGTGAACATGCATTTCTACTCAAGAGTAAGCAATTAAGCGAAATAAAGCCATAGAACGCTTATTTGCCTCATATCTATGCATTCTGACACTCCAACAATGTGTTCTGCTTCAATTTGGCTCATTTTACAAAGATGCTTATTTCTGGAGTGAACATGCAGTTCTACTCAAGAGTAAGCAACTAAGCGAAATAAAGCCATAGAACGCTTATTTGCCTTCTATCTATGCATTCTGACACTCCAACAATGTGTTCTGCTTCAATTTGGCTCATTTTACAAAGATGCTTATTTCTGAAGTGAACATGCGGTTCTACTCAAGAGTAAGCAACTAAGCGAAATAAAGCCATAGAACGCTTATTTGCCTTCTATCTATGCATTCTGACTCTCCAACAATGTGTTCTGCTTCAATTTGGCTCATTTTACAAAGGTGCTTATTCCTGGAGTGAACATGCAGTTCTACTCAAGAGTAAGTAACTAAGCGAAATAAACCTATAGAACGCTTTTTTGCCTTCTGTCTTCATTCTGACACTCCAAGAATGTGTTCTGCTTCAATTTGTCTCATTTTACAAAGGTGCTTATTTCTGGAGTGAACATGCAGTTCTACTCAAGAGTAAGCAACTAAGCGAAATAAAGCCATAGAACGCTTATTTGCCTTCTATCTATGCATTCTGACACTCCAACAATGTGTTCTGCTTCAATTTGGCTCATTTTACAAAGATGCTTATTTCTGAAGTGAACATGCGGTTCTACTCAAGAGTAAGCAACTAAGCGAAATAAAGCCATAGAACGCTTATTTGCCTTCTATCTATGCATTCTGACTCTCCAACAATGTGTTCTGCTTCAATTTGGCTCATTTTACAAAGGTGCTTATTCCTGGAGTGAACATGCAGTTCTACTCAAGAGTAAGTAACTAAGCGAAATAAACCTATAGAACGCTTTTTTGCCTTCTGTCTTCATTCTGACACTCCAAGAATGTGTTCTGCTTCAATTTGTCTCATTTTACAAAGGTGCTTATTTCTGGAGTGAACATGCAGTTCTACTCAAGAGTAAGCAACTAAGCGAAATAAAGCCATAGAACGCTTATTTGCCTTCTATCTATGCATTCTGACACTCCAACAATGTGTTCTGCTTCAATGTGGCTCATTTTACAAAGGTGCTTATTCCTGGAGTGAACATGCAGTTCTACTCAAGAGTAAGTAACTAAGCGAAATAAACCTATAGAACGCTTTTTTGCCTTCTGTCTTCATTCTGACACTCCAAGAATGTGTTCTGCTTCAATTTGGCTCATTTTACAAAGATGCTTATTTCTGGAGTGAACATGCATTTCTTCTCAAGAGTAAGCAATTAAGCGAAATAAAGCCATAGAACGCTTATTTGCCTCATATCTATGCATTCTGACACTCCAAGAATGTGTTCTGCTTCAATTTGGATCATTTTACAAAGGTGTTTATTCCTGGAGTGAGTATGCAGTTCTACTCAAGAGTAAGCAACTAAGCGAAATAAAGCCATAGAACGCTTATTTGCCTTCTATCTATGCATTCTGACACTCCAACAATGTGTTCTGCTTCAATTTGGCTAATTTTCCAAAATGCTTATTTCTGAAGTGAACATGCGGTTCTACTCAAGAGTAAGCAACTAAGCGAAATAAAGCCATAGAACGCTTATTTGCCTTCTATCTATGCATTCTGACTCTCCAACAATGTGTTCTGCTTCAATCTGGCTCATTTTACAAAGGTGCTTATTCCTGGAGTGAACATGCAGTTCTACTCAAGAGTAAGTAACTAAGCGAAATAAACCTATAGAACGCTTTTTTGCCTTCTGTCTATGCATTCTGACACTCCAAGAATGTGTTCTGCTTCAATTTGGCTCATTTTACAAAGATGCTTATTTCTGGAGTGAACATGCAGTTCTACTCAAGAGTAAGCAACTAAGCGAAATAAAGCCATAGAACGCTTTTTTGCCTTCTATCTATGTATTCTGACACTCCAACAATGTGTTCTGCTTCAATTTGGTTCATTTTACAAAGATGCTTATTTCTGAAGTGAACATGCGGTTCTACTCAAGAGTAAGCAACTAAGCGAAATAAAGCCATAGAACGCTTATTTGCCTTCTATCTATGCATTCTGACACTCCAACAATGTGTTCTGCTTCAATTTGGCTCATTTTACAAAGATGCTTATTTCTGAAGTGAACATGCGGTTCTACTCAAGAGTAAGCAACTAAGCGAAATAAAGCCATAGAACGCTTATTTGCCTTCTATCTATGCATTCTGACACTCCAACAATGTGTTCTGCTTCAATTTGGCTCATTTTACAAAGATGCTTATTTCTGAAGTGAACATGCGGTTCTACTCAAGAGTAAGCAACTAAGCGAAATAAAGCCATAGAACGCTTATTTGCCTTCTATCTATGCATTCTGACTCTCCAACAATGTGTTCTGCTTCAATCTGGCTCATTTTACAAAGGTGCTTATTTCTGGAAGGAACATGCATTTCTACTCAAGAGTAAGCAATTAAGCGAAATAAAGCCATAGAACACTTATTTGCCTCATATCTATGCATTCTGACACTCCAACAATGTGTTCTGCTTCAATTTGGATCATTTTACAAAGGTGCTTATTCCTGGAGTGAGTATGCAGTTCTACTCAAGAGTAAGCAACTAAGCGAAATAAAGCCATAGAACACTTATTTGCCTTCTATCTATGCATTCTGACACTCCAACAATGTGTTCTGCTTCAATTTGGATCATTTTACAAAGGTGCTTATTTCTGGAGTGAACATGCAGTTCTACTCAAGAGTAAGCAACTAAGCAAAATAAACCTATAGAACGCTTTTTTGCCTTCTGTCTATGCATTCTGACACTCCAAGAATGTGTTCTGCTTCAATTTGGCTCATTTTACAAAGATGCTTATTTCTGAAGTGAACATGCGGTTCTACTCAAGAGTAAGCAACTAAGCGAAATAAAGCCATAGAACGCTTATTTGCCTTCTATCTATGCATTCTGACACTCCAACAATGTGTTCTGCTTCAATTTGGCTCATTTTACAAAGATGCTTATTTCTGAAGTGAACATGCGGTTCTACTCAAGAGTAAGCAACTAAGCGAAATAAAGCCATAGAACGCTTATTTGCCTTCTATCTATGCATTCTGACTCTCCAACAATGTGTTCTGCTTCAATCTGGCTCATTTTACAAAGGTGCTTATTTCTGGAATGAACATGCATTTCTACTCAAGAGTAAGCAATTAAGCGAAATAAAGCCATAGAACACTTATTTGCCTCATATCTATGCATTCTGACACTCCAACAATGTGTTCTGCTTCAATTTGGATCATTTTACAAAGGTGCTTATTCCTGGAGTGAGTATGCAGTTCTACTCAAGAGTAAGCAACTAAGCGAAATAAAGCCATAGAACACTTATTTGCCTTCTATCTATGCATTCTGACACTCCAACAATGTGTTCTGCTTCAATTTGGATCATTTTACAAAGGTGCTTATTTCTGGAGTGAACATGCAGTTCTACTCAAGAGTAAGCAACTAAGCAAAATAAACCTATAGAACGCTTTTTTGCCTTCTGTCTATGCATTCTGACACTCCAAGAATGTGTTCTGCTTCAATTTGGCTCATTTTACAAAGATGCTTATATCTGAAGTGAACATGCGGTTCTACTCAAGAGTAAGCAACTAAGCGAAATAAAGCCATAGAACGCTTATTTGCCTTCTATCTATGCATTCTGACTCTCCAACAATGTGTTCTGCTTCAATTTGGCTCATTTTACAAAGGTGCTTATTCCTGGAGTGAACATGCAGTTCTACTCAAGAGTAAGTAACTAAGCGAAATAAACCTATAGAACGCTTTTTTGCCTTCTGTCTTCATTCTGACACTCCAAGAATGTGTTCTGCTTCAATTTGTCTCATTTTACAAAGGTGCTTATTCCTGGAGTGAACATGCAGTTCTACTCAAGAGTAAGCAACTAAGCGAAATAAAGCCATAGAACGCTTATTTGCCTTCTATCTATACATTCTGACACTCCAACAATGTGTTCTGCTTCAATGTGGCTCATTTTACAAAGGTGCTTATTTCTGAAGTGAACATGCGGTTCTACTCAAGAGTAAGCAACTAAGCGAAATAAAGCCATAGAACGCTTATTTGCCTTCTATCTATGCATTCTGACACTCCAAGAATGTGTTCTGCTTCAATTTGGCTCATTTTACAAAGATGCTTATTTCTGGAGTGAACATGCATTTCTACTCAAGAGTAAGCAATTAAGCGAAATAAAGCCATAGAACGCTTATTTGCCTCATATCTATGCATTCTGACACTCCAACAATGTGTTCTGCTTCAATTTGGATCATTTTACAAAGGTGCTTATTCCTGGAGTGAGTATGCAGTTCTACTCAAGAGTAAGCAACTAAGCGAAATAAATCCATAGAACGCTTATTTGCCTTCTATCTATGCATTCTGACACTCCAACAATGTGTTCTGCTTCAATTTTGCTAATTTTCCAAAATGCTTATTTCTGAAGTGAACATGCGGTTCTACTCAAGAGTAAGCAACTAAGCGAAATAAAGCCATAGAACGCTTATTTGCCTTCTATCTATGCATTCTGACTCTCCAACAATGTGTTCTGCTTCAATCTGGCTCATTTTACAAAGGTGCTTATTCCTGGAGTGAACATGCAGTTCTACTCAAGAGTAAGTAACTAAGCGAAATAAACCTATAAAACGCTTTTTTGCCTTCTGTCTATGCATTCTGACACTCCAAGAATGTGTTCTGCTTCAATTTGGCTCATTTTACAAAGATGCTTATTTCTGGAGTGAACATGCAGTTCTACTCAAGAGTAAGCAACTAAGCGAAATAAAGCCATAGAACGCTTATTTGCCTTCTATCTATGCATTCTGACACTCCAACAATGTGTTCTGCTTCAATGTGGCTCATTTTACAAAGGTGCTTATTTCTGATGTGAACATGCGGTTCTACTCAAGAGTAAGCAACTAAGCGAAATAAAGCCATAGAACGCTTATTTGCCTTCTATCTATGCATTCTGACACTCCAAGAATGTGTTCTGCTTCAATTTGGCTTATTTTACAAAGATGCTTATTTCTGGAATGAACATGCATTTCTACTCAAGAGTAAGCAATTAAGCGAAATAAAGCCATAGAACACTTATTTGCCTCATATCTATGCATTCTGACACTCCAACAATGTGTTCTGCTTCAATTTGGATCATTTTACAAAGGTGCTTATTCCTGGAGTGAGTATGCAGTTCTACTCAAGAGTAAGCAACTAAGCGAAATAAAGCCATAGAACACTTATTTGCCTTCTATCTATGCATTCTGACACTCCAACAATGTGTTCTGCTTCAATTTGGATCATTTTACAAAGGTTCTTATTTCTGGAGTGAACATGCGGTTCTACTCAAGAGTAAGCAACTAAGCAAAATAAACCTATAGAACGCTTTTTTGCCTTCTGTCTATGCAGTCTGACACTCCAAGAATGTGTTCTGCTTCAATTTGGCTCATTTTACAAAGATGCTTATTTCTGGAGTGAACATGCAGTTCTACTCAAGAGTAAGCAACTAAGCGACATAAAGCCATAGAATGCTTATTTGCCTTCTATCTATGCATTCTGAAACTCCAACAATGTGTTCTGCTTCAATTTGGCTCATTTTACAAAGGTGCTTATTTCTGGAGTGCAGATGCATTTCTACTCAAGAGTAAGCAATTAAGCGAAATAAAGCCATAGAACGCTTTTTTGCCTTCTATCTATGTATTCTGACACTCCAACAATGTGTTCTGCTTCAATTTGGCTCATTTTACAAAGATGCTTATTTCTGAAGTGAACATGCGGTTCTACTCAAGAGTAAGCAACTAAGCGAAATAAAGCCATAGAACGCTTATTTGCCTTCTATCTATGCATTCTGACACTCCAACAATGTGTTCTGCTTCAATTTGGCTCATTTTACAAAGATGCTTATTTCTGAAGTGAACATGCGGTTCTACTCAAGAGTAAGCAACTAAGCGAAATAAAGCCATAGAACGCTTATTTGCCTTCTATCTATGCATTCTGACACTCCAACAATGTGTTCTGCTTCAATTTGGCTCATTTTACAAAGATGCTTATTTCTGAAGTGAACATGCGGTTCTACTCAAGAGTAAGCAACTAAGCGAAATAAAGCCATAGAACGCTTATTTGCCTTCTATCTATGCATTCTGACTCTCCAACAATGTGTTCTGCTTCAATTTGGCTCATTTTACAAAGGTGCTTATTCCTGGAGTGAACATGCAGTTCTACTCAAGAGTAAGTAACTAAGCGAAATAAACCTATAGAACGCTTTTTTGCCTTCTGTCTTCATTCTGACACTCCAAGAATGTGTTCTGCTTCAATTTGTCTCATTTTACAAAGGTGCTTATTTCTGGAGTGAACATGCAGTTCTACTCAAGAGTAAGCAACTAAGCGAAATAAAGCCATAGAACGCTTATTTGCCTTCTATCTATGCATTCTGACACTCCAACAATGTGTTCTGCTTCAATGTGGCTCATTTTACAAAGGTGCTTATTTCTGAAGTGAACATGCGGTTCTACTCAAGAGTAAGCAACTAAGCGAAATAAAGCCATAGAACGCTTATTTGCCTTCTATCTATGCATTCTGACACTCCAAGAATGTGTTCTGCTTCAATTTGGCTCATTTTACAAAGATGCTTATTTCTGGAGTGAACATGCATTTCTACTCAAGAGTAAGCAATTAAGCGAAATAAAGCCATAGAACGCTTATTTGCCTCATATCTATGCATTCTGACACTCCAACAATGTGTACTGCTTCAATTTGGATCATTTTACAAAGGTGCTTATTCCTGGAGTGAGTATGCAGTTCTACTCAAGAGTAAGCAACTAAGCGAAATAAAGCCATAGAACGCTTATTTGCCTTCTATCTATGCATTCTGACACTCCAACAATGTGTTCTGCTTCAATTTGGCTAATTTTCCAAAATGCTTATTTCTGAAGTGAACATGCGGTTCTACTCAAGAGTAAGCAACTAAGCGAAATAAAGCCATAGAACGCTTATTTGCCTTCTATCTATGCATTCTGACTCTCCAACAATGTGTTCTGCTTCAATCTGGCTCATTTTACAAAGGTGCTTATTCCTGGAGTGAACATGCAGTTCTACTCAAGAGTAAGTAACTAAGCGAAATAAAGCCATAGAACGCTTATTTGCCTTCTATCTATGCATTCTGACACTCCAACAATGTGTTCTGCTTCAATTTGGCTTATTTTACAAAGATGCTTATTTCTGGAATGAACATGCATTTCTACTCAAGAGTAAGCAATTAAGCGAAATAAAGCCATAGAACGCTTATTTGCCTCATATCTATGCATTCTGACACTCCAACAATGAGTTCTGCTTCAATTTGGATCATTTTACAAAGGTGCTTATTCCTGGAGTGAGTATGCAGTTCTACTCAAGAGTAAGCAACTAAGCGAAATAAAGCCATAGAACACTTATTTGCTTTCTATCTATGCATTCTGACACTCCAACAATGTGTTCTGCTTCAATTTGGATCATTTTACAAAGGTGCTTATTTCTGGAGTGAACATGCAGTTCTACTCAAGAGTAAGCAACTAAGCAAAATAAACCTATAGAACGCTTTTTTGCCTTCTGTCTATGCATTCTGACACTCCAAGAATGTGTTCTGCTTCAATTTGGCTCATTTTACAAAGATGCTTATTTCTGGAGTGAACATGCAGTTCTACTCAAGAGTAAGCAACTAAGCGAAATAAAGCCATAGAACGCTTATTTGCCTTCTATCTATGCATTCTGAAACTCCAACAATGTGTTCTGCTTCAATTTGGCTCATTTTACAAAGGTGCTAATTTCTGGAGTGCAGATGCATTTCTACTCAAGAGTAAGCAATTAAGCGAAATAAAGCCATAGAACGCTTTTTTGCCTTCTATCTATGCATTCTGACACTCCAACAATGTGTTCTGCTTCAATTTGGCTCATTTTACAAAGATGCTTATTTCTGGAGTGCAGATGCATTTCTACTCAAGAGTAAGCAATTAAGCGAAATAAAGCCATAGAACGCTTTTTTGCCTTCTATCTATGCATTCTGACACTCCAACAATGTGTTCTGCTTCAATGTGGCTCATTTTACAAAGCTGCTTATTTCTGAAGTGAACATGCGGTTCTACTCAAGAGTAAGCAACTAAGCGAAATAAAGCCATAGAACGCTTATTTGCCTTCTATCTATGCATTCTGACACTCCAACAATGTGTTCTGCTTCAATTTGGCTCATTTTACGAAGATGCTTATTTCTGGAGTGAACATGCAGTTCTACTCAAGAGTAAGCAACTAAGCGAAATAAAGCCATAGAACGCTTATTTGCCTTCTATCTATGCATTCTGAAACTCCAACAATGTGTTCTGCTTCAATTTGGCTCATTTTACAAAGGTGCTAATTTCTGGAGTGCAGATGCATTTCTACTCAAGAGTAAGCAATTAAGCGAAATAAAGCCATAGAACGCTTTTTTGCCTTCTATCTATGTATTCTGACACTCCAACAATGTGTTCTGCTTCAATTTGGCTCATTTTACAAAGATGCTTATTTCTGGAGTGCAGATGCATTTCTACTCAAGAGTAAGCAATTAAGCGAAATAAAGCCATAGAACGCTTTTTTCCCTTCTATCTATGCATTCTGACACTCCAACAATGTGTTCTGCTTCAATGTGGCTCATTTTACAAAGCTGCTTATTTCTGGAGTGAACATGCAGTTCTACTCAAGAGTAAGCAACTAAGCAAAATAAAGCCATAGAACGCTTATTTGCCTTCTATCTATGCATTCTGACACTCCAACAATGTGTTCTGCTTCAATGTGGCTCATTTTACAAAGGTGCTTATTTCTGAAGTGAACATGCGGTTCTACTCAAGAGTAAGTAACTAAGCGAAATAAACCTATAGAACGCTTTTTTGCCTTCTGTCTTCATTCTGACACTCCAAGAATGTGTTCTGCTTCAATTTGTCTCATTTTACAAAGGTGCTTATTTCTGGAGTGAACATGCAGTTCTACTCAAGAGTAAGCAACTAAGCGAAATAAAGCCATAGAACGCTTATTTGCCTTCTGTCTATGCATTCTGACACTCCAAGAATGTGTTCTGCTTCAATTTGGCTCATTTTACAAAGATGCTTATTTCTGGAGTGAACATGCGGTTCTACTCAAGAGTAAGCAACTAAGCGAAATAAAGCCATAGAACGCTTATTTGCCTTCTATCTATGCATTCTGACTCTCCAACAATGTGTTCTGCTTCAATTTGGCTCATTTTACAAAGGTGCTTATTCCTGGAGTGAACATGCAGTTCTACTCAAGAGTAAGTAACTAAGCGAAATAAACCTATAGAACGCTTTTTTGCCTTCTGTCTTCATTCTGACACTCCAAGAATGTGTTCTGCTTCAATTTGTCTCATTTTACAAAGGTGCTTATTTCTGGAGTGAACATGCAGTTCTACTCAAGAGTAAGCAACTAAGCGAAATAAAGCCATAGAACGCTTATTTGCCTTCTATCTATGCATTCTGACACTCCAACAATGTGTTCTGCTTCAATGTGGCTCATTTTACAAAGGTGCTTATTTCTGAAGTGAACATGCGGTTCTACTCAAGAGTAAGCAACTAAGCGAAATAAAGCCATAGAACGCTTATTTGCCTTCTATCTATGCATTCTGACACTCCAAGAATGTGTTCTGCTTCAATTTGGCTCATTTTACAAAGATGCTTATTTCTGGAGTGAACATGCATTTCTACTCAAGAGTAAGCAATTAAGCGAAATAAAGCCATAGAACGCTTATTTGCCTCATATCTATGCATTCTGACACTCCAACAATGTGTACTGCTTCAATTTGGATCATTTTACAAAGGTGCTTATTCCTGGAGTGAGTATGCAGTTCTACTCAAGAGTAAGCAACTAAGCGAAATAAAGCCATAGAACGCTTATTTGCCTTCTATCTATGCATTCTGACACTCCAACAATGTGTTCTGCTTCAATTTGGCTAATTTTCCAAAATGCTTATTTCTGAAGTGAACATGCGGTTCTACTCAAGAGTAAGCAACTAAGCGAAATAAAGCCATAGAACGCTTATTTGCCTTCTATCTATGCATTCTGACTCTCCAACAATGTGTTCTGCTTCAATCTGGCTCATTTTACAAAGGTGCTTATTCCTGGAGTGAACATGCAGTTCTACTCAAGAGTAAGTAACTAAGCGAAATAAAGCCATAGAACGCTTATTTGCCTTCTATCTATGCATTCTGACACTCCAACAATGTGTTCTGCTTCAATTTGGCTTATTTTACAAAGATGCTTATTTCTGGAATGAACATGCATTTCTACTCAAGAGTAAGCAATTAAGCGAAATAAAGCCATAGAACGCTTATTTGCCTTCTATCTATGCATTCTGACACTCCAACAATGTGTTCTGCTTCAATTTGGCTCATTTTACAAAGATGCTTATTTCTGGAGTGCAGATGCATTTCTACTCAAGAGTAAGCAATTAAGCGAAATAAAGCCATAGAACGCTTTTTTGCCTTCTATCTATGCATTCTGACACTCCAACAATGTGTTCTGCTTCAATGTGGCTCATTTTACAAAGCTGCTTATTTCTGAAGTGAACATGCGGTTCTACTCAAGAGTAAGCAACTAAGCGAAATAAAGCCATAGAACGCTTATTTGCCTTCTATCTATGCATTCTGACACTCCAACAATGTGTTCTGCTTCAATGTGGCTCATTTTACAAAGGTGCTTATTTCTGAAGTGAACATGCGGTTCTACTCAAGAGTAAGCAACTAAGCGAAATAAAGCCATAGAACGCTTATTTGCCTTCTATCTATGCATTCTGACACTCCAAGAATGTGTTCTGCTTCAATTTGGCTCATTTTACAAAGATGCTTATTTCTGGAGTGAACATGCATTTCTACTCAAGAGTAAGCAATTAAGCGAAATAAAGCCATAGAACGCTTATTTGCCTCATATCTATGCATTCTGACACTCCAACAATGTGTACTGCTTCAATTTGGATCATTTTACAAAGGTGCTTATTCCTGGAGTGAGTATGCAGTTCTACTCAAGAGTAAGCAACTAAGCGAAATAAAGCCATAGAACGCTTATTTGCCTTCTATCTATGCATTCTGACACTCCAACAATGTGTTCTGCTTCAATTTGGCTAATTTTCCAAAATGCTTATTTCTGAAGTGAACATGCGGTTCTACTCAAGAGTAAGCAACTAAGCGAAATAAAGCCATAGAACGCTTATTTGCCTTCTATCTATGCATTCTGACTCTCCAACAATGTGTTCTGCTTCAATCTGGCTCATTTTACAAAGGTGCTTATTCCTGGAGTGAACATGCAGTTCTACTCAAGAGTAAGTAACTAAGCGAAATAAAGCCATAGAACGCTTATTTGCCTTCTATCTATGCATTCTGACACTCCAACAATGTGTTCTGCTTCAATTTGGCTTATTTTACAAAGATGCTTATTTCTGGAATGAACATGCATTTCTACTCAAGAGTAAGCAATTAAGCGAAATAAAGCCATAGAACGCTTATTTGCCTCATATCTATGCATTCTGACACTCCAACAATGAGTTCTGCTTCAATTTGGATCATTTTACAAAGGTGCTTATTCCTGGAGTGAGTATGCAGTTCTACTCAAGAGTAAGCAACTAAGCGAAATAAAGCCATAGAACACTTATTTGCTTTCTATCTATGCATTCTGACACTCCAACAATGTGTTCTGCTTCAATTTGGATCATTTTACAAAGGTGCTTATTTCTGGAGTGAACATGCAGTTCTACTCAAGAGTAAGCAACTAAGCAAAATAAACCTATAGAACGCTTTTTTGCCTTCTGTCTATGCATTCTGACACTCCAAGAATGTGTTCTGCTTCAATTTGGCTCATTTTACAAAGATGCTTATTTCTGGAGTGAACATGCAGTTCTACTCAAGAGTAAGCAACTAAGCGAAATAAAGCCATAGAACGCTTATTTGCCTTCTATCTATGCATTCTGAAACTCCAACAATGTGTTCTGCTTCAATTTGGCTCATTTTACAAAGGTGCTAATTTCTGGAGTGCAGATGCATTTCTACTCAAGAGTAAGCAATTAAGCGAAATAAAGCCATAGAACGCTTTTTTGCCTTCTATCTATGTATTCTGACACTCCAACAATGTGTTCTGCTTCAATTTGGCTCATTTTACAAAGATGCTTATTTCTGGAGTGCAGATGCATTTCTACTCAAGAGTAAGCAATTAAGCGAAATAAAGCCATAGAACGCTTTTTTGCCTTCTATCTATGCATTCTGACACTCCAACAATGTGTTCTGCTTCAATGTGGCTCATTTTACAAAGCTGCTTATTTCTGAAGTGAACATGCGGTTCTACTCAAGAGTAAGCAACTAAGCGAAATAAAGCCATAGAACGCTTATTTGCCTTCTATCTATGCATTCTGACACTCCAACAATGTGTTCTGCTTCAATTTGGCTCATTTTACGAAGATGCTTATTTCTGGAGTGAACATGCAGTTCTACTCAAGAGTAAGCAACTAAGCGAAATAAAGCCATAGAACGCTTATTTGCCTTCTATCTATGCATTCTGAAACTCCAACAATGTGTTCTGCTTCAATTTGGCTCATTTTACAAAGGTGCTAATTTCTGGAGTGCAGATGCATTTCTACTCAAGAGTAAGCAATTAAGCGAAATAAAGCCATAGAACGCTTTTTTGCCTTCTATCTATGTATTCTGACACTCCAACAATGTGTTCTGCTTCAATTTGGCTCATTTTACAAAGATGCTTATTTCTGGAGTGCAGATGCATTTCTACTCAAGAGTAAGCAATTAAGCGAAATAAAGCCATAGAACGCTTTTTTCCCTTCTATCTATGCATTCTGACACTCCAACAATGTGTTCTGCTTCAATGTGGCTCATTTTACAAAGCTGCTTATTTCTGGAGTGAACATGCAGTTCTACTCAAGAGTAAGCAACTAAGCAAAATAAAGCCATAGAACGCTTATTTGCCTTCTATCTATGCATTCTGACACTCCAACAATGTGTTCTGCTTCAATGTGGCTCATTTTACAAAGGTGCTTATTTCTGAAGTGAACATGCGGTTCTACTCAAGAGTAAGCAACTAAGCGAAATAAAGCCATAGAACGCTTATTTGCCTTCTATCTATGCATTCTGACACTCCAACAATGTGTTCTGCTTCAATTTGGCTTATTTTACAAAGATGCTTATTTCTGGAATGAACATGCATTTCTACTCAAGAGTAAGCAATTAAGCGAAATAAAGCCATAGAACGCTTATTTGCCTCATATCTATGCATTCTGACACTCCAACAATGAGTTCTGCTTCAATTTGGATCATTTTACAAAGGTGTTTATTTCTGGAGTGAACATGCAGTTCTACTCAAGAGTAAGCAACTAAGCAAAATAAACCTATACAACGCTTTTTTGCCTTCTGTCTAGGCATTCTGACACTCCAACAATGTGTTCTGCTTCAATTTGGCTCATTTTACAAAGGTGCTTATTTCTGAAGGGAACATGCGGTTCTACTCAAGAGTAAGCAACTAAGCGAAATAAAGCCATAGAACGCTTATTTGCCTTCTATCTATGCATTCTGACACTCCAACAATGTGTTCTGCTTCAATGTGGCTCATTTTACAAAGGTTCTTATTTCTGAAGTGAACATGCAGTTCTACTCAAGAGTAAGCAACTAAGCGAAATAAAGCCATAGAACGCTTATTTGCCTTCTATCTATGCATTCTGACACTCCAAGAATGTGTTCTGCTTCAATTTGGCTCATTTTCCAAAGATGCTTATTTCTGGAGTGAACATGCATTTCTACTCAAGAGTAAGCAATTAAGCGAAATAAAGCCATAGAACGCTTATTTGCCTCATATCTATGCATTCTGACACTCCAACAATGTGTTCTGCTTCAATTTGGATCATTTTACAAAGGTGCTTATTCCTGGAGTGAGTATGCAGTTCTACTCAAGAGTAAGCAACTAAGCGAAATAAAGCCATAGAACGCTTATTTGCCTTCTATCTATGCATTCTGACACTCCAACAATGTGTTCTGCTTCAATTTGGCTAATTTTCCAAAATTCTTATTTCTGAAGTGAACATGCGGTTCTACTCAAGAGTAAGCAACTAAGCGAAATAAAGCCATAGAACGCTTATTTGCCTTCTATCTATGCATTCTGACTCTCCAACAATGTGTTCTGCTTCAATCTGGCTCATTTTACAAAGGTGCTTATTCCTGGAGTGAACATGCAGTTCTACTCAAGAGTAAGTAACTAAGCGAAATAAACCTATAGAACGCTTTTTTGCCTTCTGTCTATGCATTCTGACACTCCAAGAATGTGTTCTGCTTCAATTTGGCTCATTTTACAAAGATGCTTATTTCTGGAGTGAACATGCAGTTCTACTCAAGAGTAAGCAACTAAGCGAAATAAAGCCATAGAACGCTTATTTGCCTTCTATCTATGCATTCTGACAATCCAAGAATGTGTTCTGCTTCAATTTGGCTCATTTTACAAAGATGCTTATTTCTGGAGTGGACATGCAGTTCTACTCAAGAGTAAGCAACTAAGCGAAATAAAGCCATAGAACGCTTATTTGCCTTCTATCTATGCATTCTGAAACTCCAACAATGTGTTCTGCTTCAATTTGGATCATTTTACAAAGGTTCTTATTTCTGAAGTGAACATGCAGTTCTACTCAAGAGTAAGCAACTAAGCGAAATAAAGCCATAGAACGCTTATTTGCCTTCTATCTATGCATTCTGACACTCCAAGAATGTGTTCTGCTTCAATTTGGCTCATTTTCCAAAGATGCTTATTTCTGGAGTGAACATGCATTTCTACTCAAGAGTAAGCAATTAAGCGAAATAAAGCCATAAAACGCTTATTTGCCTCATATCTATGCATTCTGACACTCCAACAATGTGTTCTGCTTCAATTTGGATCATTTTACAAAGGTGCTTATTCCTGGAGTGAGTATGCAGTTCTACTCAAGAGTAAGCAACTAAGCGAAATAAAGCCATAGAACGCTTATTTGCCTTCTATCTATGCATTCTGACACTCCAACAATGTGTTCTGCTTCAATTTGGCTAATTTTCCAAAATTCTTATTTCTGAAGTGAACATGCGGTTCTACTCAAGAGTAAGCAACTAAGCGAAATAAAGCCATAGAACGCTTATTTGCCTTCTATCTATGCATTCTGACACTCCAACAATGTGTTCTGCTTCAATTTGGCTAATTTTCCAAAATGCTTATTTCTGAAGTGAACATGCGGTTCTACTCAAGAGTAAGCAACTAAGCGAAATAAAGCCATAGAACGCTTATTTGCCTTCTATCTATGCATTCTGACTCTCCAACAATGTGTTCTGCTTCAATCTGGCTCATTTTACAAAGGTGCTTATTCCTGGAGTGAACATGCAGTTCTACTCAAGAGTAAGTAACTAAGCGAAATAAACCTATAGAACGCTTTTTTGCCTTCTGTCTATGCATTCTGACACTCCAAGAATGTGTTCTGCTTCAATTTGGCTCATTTTACAAAGATGCTTATTTCTGGAGTGAACATGCAGTTCTACTCAAGAGTAAGCAACTAAGCGAAATAAAGCCATAGAACGCTTATTTGCCTTCTATCTATGCATTCTGACAATCCAAGAATGTGTTCTGCTTCAATTTGGCTCATTTTACAAAGATGCTTATTTCTGGAGTGGACATGCAGTTCTACTCAAGAGTAAGCAACTAAGCGAAATAAAGCCATAGAACGCTTATTTGCCTTCTATCTATGCATTCTGAAACTCCAACAATGTGTTCTGCTTCAATTTGGATCATTTTACAAAGGTGCTTATTTCTGGAGTGAACATGCAGTTCTACTCAAGAGTAAGCAACTTAGCAAAATAAACCTATAGAACGCTTTTTTGCCTTCTATCTATGTATTCTGACACTCCAACAATGTGTTCTGCTTCAATTTGGCTCATTTTACAAAGATGCTTATTTCTTGAGTGCAGATGCATTTCTACTCAAGAGTAAGCAATTAAGAGAAATAAAGCCATAGAACGCTTTTTTGCCTTCTATCTATGCATTCTGAAACTCCAACAATGTGTTCTGCTTCAATGTGGCTCATTTTACAAAGCTGCTTATTTCTGAAGTGAACATGCGGTTCTACTCAAGAGTAAGCAACTAAGCGAAATAAAGCCATATAACGCTTATTTGCCTTCTATCTATGCATTCTGACACTCCAACAATGTGTTCTGCTTCAATTTGGCTCATTTTACAAAGGTGTTTATTTCTGGAGTGAACATGCAGTTCTACTCAAGAGTAAGCAACTAAGCAAAATAAACCTATAGAACGCTTTTTTGCCTTCTGTCTAGGCATTCTGACACTCCAACAATGTGTTCTGCTTCAATTTGGCTCATTTTACAAAGGTGCTTATTTCTGAAGGGAACATGCGGTTCTACTCAAGAGTAAGCAACTAAGCGAAATAAAGCCATAGAACGCTTATTTGCCTTCTATCTATGCATTCTGACACTCCAACAATGTGTTCTGCTTCAATGTGGCTCATTTTACAAAGGTTCTTATTTCTGAAGTGAACATGCAGTTCTACTCAAGAGTAAGCAACTAAGCGAAATAAAGCCATAGAACGCTTATTTGCCTTCTATCTATGCATTCTGACACTCCAAGAATGTGTTCTGCTTCAATTTGGCTCATTTTCCAAAGATGCTTATTTCTGGAGTGAACATGCATTTCTACTCAAGAGTAAGCAATTAAGCGAAATAAAGCCATAAAACGCTTATTTGCCTTATATCTATGCATTCTGACACTCCAACAATGTGTTCTGCTTCAATTTGGATCATTTTACAAAGGTGCTTATTCCTGGAGTGAGTATGCAGTTCTACTCAAGAGTAAGCAACTAAGCGAAATAAAGCCATAGAACGCTTATTTGCCTTCTATCTATGCATTCTGACACTCCAACAATGTGTTCTGCTTCAATTTGGCTAATTTTCCAAAATTCTTATTTCTGAAGTGAACATGCGGTTCTACTCAAGAGTAAGCAACTAAGCGAAATAAAGCCATAGAACGCTTATTTGCCTTCTATCTATGCATTCTGACACTCCAACAATGTGTTCTGCTTCAATTTGGCTAATTTTCCAAAATGCTTATTTCTGAAGTGAACATGCGGTTCTACTCAAGAGTAAGCAACTAAGCGAAATAAAGCCATAGAACGCTTATTTGCCTTCTATCTATGCATTCTGACTCTCCAACAATGTGTTCTGCTTCAATCTGGCTCATTTTACAAAGGTGCTTATTCCTGGAGTGAACATGCAGTTCTACTCAAGAGTAAGTAACTAAGCGAAATAAACCTATAGAACGCTTTTTTGCCTTCTGTCTATGCATTCTGACACTCCAAGAATGTGTTCTGCTTCAATTTGGCTCATTTTACAAAGATGCTTATTTCTGGAGTGAACATGCAGTTCTACTCAAGAGTAAGCAACTAAGCGAAATAAAGCCATAGAACGCTTATTTGCCTTCTATCTATGCATTCTGACAATCCAAGAATGTGTTCTGCTTCAATTTGGCTCATTTTACAAAGATGCTTATTTCTGGAGTGAACATGCAGTTCTACTCAAGAGTAAGCAACTAAGCGAAATAAAGCCATAGAACGCTTATTTGCCTTCTATCTATGCATTCTGAAACTCCAACAATGTGTTCTGCTTCAATTTGGCTCATTTTACAAAGGCGCTTATTTCTGGAGTGCAGATGCATTTCTACTCAAGAGTAAGCAATTAAGCGAAATAAAGCCATAGAACGCTTATTTGCCTCATATCTATGCATTCTGACACTCCAACAATGAGTTCTGCTTCAATTTGGATCATTTTACAAAGGTGCTTATTCCTGGAGTGAGTATGCAGTTCTACTCAAGAGTAAGCAACTAAGCGAAATAAAGCCATAGAACACTTATTTGCCTTCTATCTATGCATTCTGACACTCCAACAATGTGTTCTGCTTCAATTTGGCTCATTTTACAAAGGTGCTTATTTCTGAAGTGAACATGCGGTTCAACTCAAGAGTAAGCAACTAAGCGAAATAAAGCCATAGAACGCTTATTTGCCTACTATCTATGCATTCTGACACTCCAACAATGTGTTCTGCTTCAATGTGGCTCATTTTACAAAGGTGCTTATTTCTGAAGTGAACACGCAGTTCTACTCAAGAGTAAGCAACTAAGCGAAATAAAGCCATAGAACGCTTATTTGCCTTCTATCTATGCATTCTGACACTCCAAGAATGTGTTCTGCTTCAATTTGGCTCATTTTCCAAAGATGCTTATTTCTGGAGTGAACATGCATTTCTACTCAAGAGTAAGCAATTAAGCGAAATAAAGCCATAGAACGCTTATTTGCCTCATATCTATGCATTCTGACACTCCAACAATGTGTTCTGCTTCAATTTGGATCATTTTACAAAGGTGCTTATTCCTGGAGTGAGTATGCAGTTCTACTCAAGAGTAAGCAACTAAGCGAAATAAAGCCATAGAACGCTTATTTGCCTTCTATCTATGCATTCTGACACTCCAACAATGTGTTCTGCTTCAATTTGGCTAATTTTCCAAAATGCTTATTTCTGAAGTGAACATGCGGTTCTACTCAAGAGTAAGCAACTAAGCGAAATAAAGCCACAGAACGCTTATTTGCCTCATATCTATGCATTCTGACACTCCAACAATGTGTTCTGCTTCAATTTGGATCATTTTACAAAGGTGCTTATTCCTGGAGTGAGTATGCAGTTCTACTCAAGAGTAAGCAACTAAGCGAAATAAAGCCATAGAACGCTTATTTGCCTTCTATCTATGCATTCTGACACTCCAACAATGTGTTCTGCTTCAATTTGGCTAATTTTCCAAAATTCTTATTTCTGAAGTGAACATGCGGTTCTACTCAAGAGTAAGCAACTAAGCGAAATAAAGCCATAGAACGCTTATTCGCCTTCTATCTATGCATTCTGACACTCCAACAATGTGTTCTGCTTCAATTTGGCTAATTTTCCAAAATGCTTATTTCTGAAGTGAACATGCGGTTCTACTCAAGAGTAAGCAACTAAGCGAAATAAAGCCATAGAACGCTTATTTGCCTTCTATCTATGCATTCTGACTCTCCAACAATGTGTTCTGCTTCAATCTGGCTCATTTTACAAAGGTGCTTATTCCTGGAGTGAACATGCAGTTCTACTCAAGAGTAAGTAACTAAGCGAAATAAACCTATAGAACGCTTTTTTGCCTTCTGTCTATGCATTCTGACACTCCAAGAATGTGTTCTGCTTCAATTTGGCTCATTTTACAAAGATGCTTATTTCTGGAGTGAACATGCAGTTCTACTCAAGAGTAAGCAACTAAGCGAAATAAAGCCATAGAACGCTTATTTGCCTTCTATCTATGCATTCTGACAATCCAAGAATGTGTTCTGCTTCAATTTGGCTCATTTTACAAAGATGCTTATTTCTGGAGTGAACATGCAGTTCTACTCAAGAGTAAGCAACTAAGCGAAATAAAGCCATAGAACGCTTATTTGCCTTCTATCTATGCATTCTGAAACTCCAACAATGTGTTCTGCTTCAATTTGGCTCATTTTACAAAGGCGCTTATTTCTGGAGTGCAGATGCATTTCTACTCAAGAGTAAGCAATTAAGCGAAATAAAGCCATAGAACGCTTATTTGCCTCATATCTATGCATTCTGACACTCCAACAATGAGTTCTGCTTCAATTTGGATCATTTTACAAAGGTGCTTATTCCTGGAGTGAGTATGCAGTTCTACTCAAGAGTAAGCAACTAAGCGAAATAAAGCCATAGAACACTTATTTGCCTTCTATCTATGCATTCTGACACTCCAACAATGTGTTCTGCTTCAATTTGGCTCATTTTACAAAGGTGCTTATTTCTGAAGTGAACATGCGGTTCAACTCAAGAGTAAGCAACTAAGCGAAATAAAGCCATAGAACGCTTATTTGCCTACTATCTATGCATTCTGACACTCCAACAATGTGTTCTGCTTCAATGTGGCTCATTTTACAAAGGTGCTTATTTCTGAAGTGAACACGCAGTTCTACTCAAGAGTAAGCAACTAAGCGAAATAAAGCCATAGAACGCTTATTTGCCTTCTATCTATGCATTCTGACACTCCAAGAATGTGTTCTGCTTCAATTTGGCTCATTTTCCAAAGATGCTTATTTCTGGAGTGAACATGCATTTCTACTAAAGAGTAAGCAATTAAGCGAAATAAAGCCATAGAACGCTTATTTGCCTCATATCTATGCATTCTGACACTCCAACAATGTGTTCTGCTTCAATTTGGATCATTTTACAAAGGTGCTTATTCCTGGAGTGAGTATGCAGTTCTACTCAAGAGTAAGCAACTAAGCGAAATAAAGCCATAGAACGCTTATTTGCCTTCTATCTATGCATTCTGACACTCCAACAATGTGTTCTGCTTCAATTTGGCTAATTTTCCAAAATGCTTATTTCTGAAGTGAACATGCGGTTCTACTCAAAAGTAAGCAACTAAGTGAAATAAAGCCACAGAACGCTTATTTGCCTTCTATCTATAGATTCTGAAACTCCAACAATGTGTTCTGCTTCAATTTGGCTCATTTTACAAAGGTGCTTATTTCTGGAGTGCAGATGCATTTCTACTCAAGAGTAAGCAATTAAGCGAAATAAAGCCATAGAACGCTTTTTTGCCTTCTATCTATGTATTCTGACACTCCAACAATGTGTTCTGCTTCAATTTGGCTCATTTTACAAAGATGCTTATTTCTGAAGGGAACATGCGGTTCTACTCAAGAGTAAGCAACTAAGCGAAATAAAGCCATAGAACGCTTATTTGCCTTCTATCTATGCATTCTGACACTCCAAGAATGTGTTCTGCTTCAATTTGGCTCATTTTCCAAAGATGCTTATTTCTGGAGTGAACATGCATTTCTACTCAAGAGTAAGCAATTAAGCGAAATAAAGCCATAGAACGCTTATTTGCCTCATATCTATGCATTCTGACACTCCAACAATATGTTCTGCTTCAATTTGGATCATTTTACAAAGGTGCTTATTCCTGGAGTGAGTATGCAGTTCTACTCAAGAGTAAGCAACTAAGCGAAATAAAGCCATAGAACGCTTATTTGCCTTCTATCTATGCATTGTGACACTCCAACAATGTGTTCTGCTTCAATTTGGATCATTTTACAAAGGTGCTTATTTCTGGAGTGAACATGCAGTTCTACTCAAGAGTAAGCAACTAAGCGAAATAAAGCCATAGAACGCTTATTTGCCTTCTATCTATGCATTCTGACACTCCAACAATGTGTTCTGCTTCAATTTGGCTAATTTTCCAAAATGCTTATTTCTGAAGTGAACATGCGGTTCTACTCAAGAGTAAGCAACTAAGCGAAATAAAGCCATAGAACGCTTATTTGCCTTCTATCTATGCATTCTGACTCTCCAACAATGTGTTCTGCTTCAATCTGGCTCATTTTACAAAGGTGCTTATTCCTGGAGTGAACATGCAGTTCTACTCAAGATTAAGTAACTAAGCGAAATAAACCTATAGAACGCTTTTTTGCCTTCTGTCTATGCATTCTGACACTCCAAGAATGTGTTCTGCTTCAATTTGGCTCATTTTACAAAGATGCTTATTTCTGGAGTGAACATGCAGTTCTACTCAAGAGTAAGCAACTAAGCGAAATAAAGCCATAGAACGCTTATTTGCCTTCTATCTATGCATTCTGACAATCCAAGAATGTGTTCTGCTTCAATTTGGCTCATTTTACAAAGATGCTTATTTCTGGAGTGAACATGCAGTTCTACTCAAGAGTAAGCAACTAAGCGAAATAAAGCCATAGAACGCTTATTTGCCTTCTATCTATGCATTCTGAAACTCCAACAATGTGTTCTGCTTCAATTTGGCTCATTTTACAAAGGTGCTTATTTCTGGAGTGCAGATGCATTTCTACTCAAGAGTAAGCAATTAAGCGAAATAAAGCCATAGAACGCTTTTTTGCCTTCTATCTATGTATTCTGACACTCCAACAATGTGTTCTGCTTCAATTTGGCTCATTTTACAAAGATGCTTATTTCTGAAGGGAACATGCGGTTCTACTCAAGAGTAAGCAACTAAGCGAAATAAAGCCATAGAACGCTTATTTGCCTTCTATCTATGCATTCTGACACTCCAACAATGTGTTCTGCTTCAATTTGGCTCATTTTACAAAGGTGCTTATTTCTGGAGTGAACATGCAGTTCTACTCAAGAGTAAGCAACTAAGCAAAATAAACCTATAGAAAGCTTTTTTGCCTTCTGTCTAGGCATTCTGACACTCCAACAATGTGTTCTGCTTCAATTTGGCTCATTTTACAAAGGTGCTTATTTCTGAAGTGAACATGCAGTTGTACTCAAGAGTAAGCAACTAAGCGAAATAAAGCCATAGAACGCTTATTTGCCTTATATCTATGCATTCTGACACTCCAACAATGTGTTCTGCTTCAATTTGGCTAATTTTCCAAAATGCTTATTTCTGAAGTGAACATGCGGTTCTACTCAAGAGTAAGCAACTAAGCGAAATAAAGCCACAGAACGCTTATTTGCCTTCTATCTATAGATTCTGAAACTCCAACAATGTGTTCTGCTTCAATTTGGCTCATTTTACAAAGGTGCTTATTTCTGGAGTGCAGATGCATTTCTACTCAAGAGTAAGCAATTAAGCGAAATAAAGCCATAGAACGCTTTTTTGCCTTCTATCTATGTATTCTGACACTCCAACAATGTGTTCTGCTTCAATTTGGCTCATTTTACAAAGATGCTTATTTCTGAAGGGAACATGCGGTTCTACTCAAGAGTAAGCAACTAAGCGAAATAAAGCCATAGAACGCTTATTTGCCTTCTATCTATGCATTCTGACACTCCAAGAATGTGTTCTGCTTCAATTTGGCTCATTTTCCAAACATGCTTGTTTCTGGAGTGAACATGCATTTCTACTCAAGAGTAAGCAATTAAGCGAAATAAAGCCATAGAACGCTTATTTGCCTCATATCTATGCATTCTGACACTCCAACAATATGTTCTGCTTCAATTTGGATCATTTTACAAAGGTGCTTATTCCTGGAGTGAGTATGCAGTTCTACTCAAGAGTAAGCAACTAAGCGAAATAAAGCCATAGAACGCTTATTTGCCTTCTATCTATGCATTGTGACACTCCAACAATGTGTTCTGCTTCAATTTGGATCATTTTACAAAGGTGCTTATTTCTGGAGTGAACATGCAGTTCTACTCAAGAGTAAGCAACTAAGCGAAATAAAGCCATAGAACGCTTATTTGCCTTCTATCTATGCATTCTGACACTCCAACAATGTGTTCTGCTTCAATTTGGCTAATTTTCCAAAATGCTTATTTCTGAAGTGAACATGCGGTTCTACTCAAGAGTAAGCAACTAAGCGAAATAAAGCCATAGAACGCTTATTTTGTGGGATGGAACACTGGGGCAGACAAGTCACAACAGTTCCTAGAGTGTCCACTAACAGGAACTCACCTGGAGGCACACCTGACTACAGGTCAGTTCCTGTTCCCTCAGACATGCAAATGAGTTGGATTAGATAAGCCCTAGCCTGCAATCACTCTCTCTCTTAGCTACTTCCTCCTTCGATGGGAACACATCTTCAGAGAATCTCTAGTCAGCATGGTTCTCACTCTAGGCCTGCAGCCAAGAGTGAGACCAAATGGAGTCTTACTTTGCTAAGTAGTCTCTAGATATATATATACTTGTAACTTTTCTAAGCAAGCCTGCCTTTCTGAGATTATGCTGTAACTCAGGATGAAACTGTAAGTAAACTCTATCTTATTTTATAAACACTGTGTTGTGTATTTCTTTTAAGAGGGACAAAGGGGACCTTTGCCAGGAAGTGTAATATTGAACTATAAAGTGTAATATTGTTATAGAGATTCTAGCGAATCTAACGCACATGCTTTGCTGCGCACAAAAGGGGAATGTCACTCTGCTAATATTGGAAGCTTGCTAACACAAGCTTGGATAGGATCTATCTAATAATATATCCTAATCCACATCCCTAACATTCCCATAAAGGGTTATTACGGCCCAGGACTGCGTATTTTTGTGTATTTTTGAAGGATTGCTTTGGATTGTGATTTTGAACTGAGTAAGATTTTTTCAGTTAGAACTTCCTGGTAAGCACATGGTCTATTGTTATCCAGTGTGCCTAGGGGATTAGCTACCCCTCCCCTCCCTCAGAGTTTACAGCACTGAGAACTCAGAGGCAGTGAAGATTATTTTGCATTTTGAGATATTTTTAGAGATTTTGATTTTGGAATTTTTGGCAAATTTTAGAATTTTGAGATTCCAAGATGGCTTTTGCAGATTTTGATAGTGGAGTTAAGCCAGGATTCATGGCTCTAGATGATGACAATTATGTATTTTGGAAACAACGCCTGATAGCATTTTTAGATGCAAGGAATGTTTTGGATGCCATTGAAAAACCTATGCCTACTGGCACAAAAGCAGAGGATTTAGCCAAGATAGCAAATTGGAAACGCATGAACAGCGAGGCCAGATACATAATTTTGAGTGGACTTCGCAACAGGCATCTAACATCAGTTAATAGCAAAGATGATGCAGCTAAAATCTTAAAAGATATTGAGCGCAGGTATGGAGCATCTACTAAGAACTCCTACAGGAATTTGATGAGCAAATTAACTGCGCTGAGGATGAATTCAAGAGAAGAATTCACTGACCATATCAGCAAATTTAGTGAAATTGTTCAGAGGATTGATCTTACTCCTAAAGCCCTTGATGAAGAAACAAAGGTTTCATTTTTGATAGCATCTCTAGGACCAAGCTTCAGTTCATTCAAGAGTTGCATGGACCACAAAAAGGACCTGACTTTTGAAGAACTGATTGATCATTTGAGAGAGGAATGCAGAGATTACCTTGATTCTTCAGAAAGGAATACAGGGAGAAAGGACACTAATTATGCTTCCAAGCATTTTCAAAGGTCCAGACAAACGCCAAAGGAAATAATTTGCTTTAACTGCAATTTAAAAGGGCACATGGCGAAGGAATGCCGGGCACCTAGGAATAAATCCCGCCCCTTTCCACCAAAAGGCGAAAAGAAGGGGGGTCGTGGGCGTGCAATGATATTGCAAGAAAGAAATGTAGCTTTCCAGAGCTGTGAAGGAAAGCGCAATAAGTGGCTTCTGGACAGTGCAGCAAGCAGCCACTTCTGTTATAAAAGGGAATATTTCAATGAAATAGACAATAATAAACAGTCTGAGATCGAAATTGCTGATGGAAATGTTATAAAGTCAATAGGTGCAGGATCTTTGAACTTGAATTTCAAAGTGAACAATGAGTCTTTTGATACTACAGTGAGTAATGTTAAGTATGCACCAAAGCTGAACTGTAATCTAATAAGTGTGTCTAGCTTGGACAAGAAAGGTTTTGAAATTATATTTAAAAATGGACAATGCAATGTGATAAAAGATGGTGAAGTGTTTATTCAAGCCAAACTAATCAATGATGTGTATGAGATTGATATTTCAGAGAATGAGTCTGCAAGGGTTGCACAACCCAGCAGAAAGGATCAACCAGATCTGGAACTCTGGCACAAAAGGCTTGGACACAGGGATACCAACCTTATCCTGAAAATGCAGAAGGAAAATCTGGTAAAAGGTCTACAGGTAAAGAATTGCAGTACACCAATGCCAAACTGTACAACTTGCATAACTGAAAAGGCAGTCAAGCCTTCCTTCCCACGTTGTACAGAGAAGAGAAGCACAAAAGTCATGGACACTGTTCATACTGACCTATGTGGTCCGCTGAATGTACCTTCCCTAGGAAACAATAAGTACATTCTGATATTTATAGATGACTTCTCAAGATATTGTGTTGGATATTTTCTAGAAGAAAAGAGTCAGACACCGGAATTGTTCAAACTGTACTTAAACATGGTGAAGAACAAATTCCAGAGAGCTCCTTCCACCTTAATTTCGGATAATGGTGGAGAGTTTTGCTCACGGCAGATGAAGGCCATCATGGCACAAGAAGGCATAGCACATGTAACTACAGTTGCTTACACGCCTCAACAGAACTCCATTGCTGAGAGAAAGTTTAGGTCTATTATGGAGATGACAAGGTGCATGTTAAAAGAGGCCAACTTGTCACAGAAGCTATGGGGTGAAGCGGCGAATACGGCGATTTATTTGCAAAACAGATTGCCTACAAAGGGTGCAGAACGCACACCATTTGAACTTTGGCACGGGAGAGTCCCAAGTCTGCAGCACATACGTGTGTTTGGAAGTGTCTGTTATTACCACGTGCCCAAAGAGCGCAGACACAAGCTTGACTCCAGAGCAAAAGCAGGTATCCTGGTTGGATATGCTCCTGGAGGAAAGGGATATAGAGTTCTAGATCCAAAGAGTGGCAGAGTAGACCCATACCATGTGGTTCATTTTGATGAACTAGGAAAGTTTGATACAAAGAACACTGTTATTGACTGTTCTAGAGAGTCACCAGATGAAGAGTTTATAAGTTTTCCTTTAGCACAAGGAACTAATATACCTTCTAGTGTCACAACACCCCCTACAGGCGACACCCCAGAAGACGCAGAGGTCCAGACCCCTGGCGGCACCAGAGACGAAGAGGAGGAGCTGTACGTGGACATGCCAGCGTTGGAGGAGGATGAGGATGCTGATGCGGTTGCACAACCAGAGGTCAGATGCTCATCCAGAACCAACAAGGGCGTTCCGCCACTACGACTGTCCTACTTTGCAGGGTCGGTGTCTCCACCAGAACCTTCCACTTGGGAAGAGGTAGAGCAGATGCCAGCCACCGAAGCCAGTCTCTGGAGGAAAGCCGCGCAGGAGGAGATTGACGCACTGCACAAGAACAAGACCTGGACACTCACAGAATTACCTGCTGGTAAGAAAGCAATTGGGAGCAAATGGGTGTTCAAGGTTAAAAGGGGTTCAGAAGGGGAGGTGCAACGTTACAAAGCAAGACTAGTGGCACAAGGTTTTTCACAGCAATATGGCCACGACTATGACCAAGTCTTTGCACCGACAGTGAGATACAGTAGCGTAAGATTACTTTTAAGCATCGCAGCATCTAAAGGGATGGAGGTGAAACACATCGATATAGCTACTGCGTTTTTGCATGGGGAAATTTCTGAAGAAATTTACATGAAGCAGCCTAAAGGTTTTATAAAGCCAAATGAGGCACATTTGGTTTGCAAGCTTCAAAAGGGACTGTATGGTTTAAAACAAGCAGCCAGAGCCTGGAACTTGAAATTGCATGGAATGCTGGTGAAACTTGGGTACAAGCAAGGTGAAGCTGACAAGTGTTTGTACACTAAGCAGAGTAATGGACAATTTTCTTATATTCTTGCTGTGAGGGACAGGGGATATCGCGAAGTCCCTCCCCTCCTGAGTTCAAGCCCGTCCCCGAGCAAAGGGGAAAGCAGGGAGAGTTCCGATTCCAGTGGGGAAGCAGGAAGTCGTGTCCGAGGCTCAGGCAAGGTAGAGGAGCCAGGGTCCCAGGTGGGACAGGAAGGGGCAAGCAAGGGGGGAAGACCCATCCCTCCAACTCCAGAATTACGCAGGAAGAGGAGGGGCAAGAGGATGGGTCTGCCAAAGCTTTTGTGTTGGAGAAAGACGCGCCAAAAGCCATTAGGAGGTTCTGAAACCGACTGACAACATCGCTCCGTGTAAATAGCAATGACTTGAGCACTGTAAATACGCAGCACCAATAAAAGAATAAAATGCAGAGCTGCGTAGCGTCGTTACTCTGAAGTAGTCCACTCCGGCCACTGTGACAGCAACCTCCTAATCATTTTTGGGCTACTTCGGAGTTGCCGGGATGAGCGTGTCCGAGGCGGAGAAGTGGCGGCAGATCGCTGAGCAAGCCCAGCTAGAACTGCAACAGCTGTCGCTGCAGGCGCAGGGAGAATTGAAGGCAGCTAAAGAGGAGACTAAGAAGGTCCAGGACGACCGGCTACAACTTGCGGAACAGGTGAGAGAGCTCCAGGAAAAAGAGCAGCATTTAAGGGCGGTGGCGGTAGACCTCCAAAACAAGCTGGATGCAGAGAAAAACAAGGCGGGAGGGGCTCCCCAAGTCCAAGTGCTGCCAGGAAGGAGAGCAGGGACCCTTGTAAGCAAGTTCAATGGAGACCCGAAGGAGTTTCAGGGCTTTGAGACTGAGATCGTGTATGCTCTTGAGCTGCACCAGAATGAGTTCCCCGATGATGAGCACAGAGTAGCGTTTATTGTGGAACATCTCACCGGAGCAGCCAGGGAGTGGCTAAGACCATTAATCGCAACCAAGAATCCTTGCATGAAAAATGTCCAACAATTTCTAGAAGGTTTGAGGACGATGTATTCGTCCGATAGTCATTTGGACCAGACTAAGGAGGAACTGCATAATTTACGCCAAGGAAATATGACAGTTCGCGCATATTGGGCGAAATTCACCATGCTGGTGCACAGACTGGGGTGGGTTTTGGATTCGCCTCCCATGCAAGCTGCGTTTTACTTGGGTTTGAGCGAAGAGGTGAAGGATGAACTCTCGAGAGGTCCAAAGCCCAGTACTATGGATCAGCTGAGCAAAGCAGCTCTGGCGGTGGGGGTGAGGCAGGAATCCCGGTGGCACGACAAGCAAGCGACGCGCGCAAAGCGGGCTTGGTTCCCACGGTCGCAGGAGAAGCCACTCCCTCAACAACCCTTTCAGGCCACGCCTGGAGCCAGCCAGGACCAGGAGCCCATGCAGATTGATAGCGCGCGCGCGCGGGCTTTTCAAACCCCAGCGGCGCCAAGACGCAAGGAGGGAAGGGGCGGGAATTGCTTTCTCTGCAACTCACCCCAGCATCTCGTCAGAGACTGCCCACATCGCAGGGAGTGGCAAGGAAAGGCGGGAACGGTGGTGCCCTCCCCCACTGACGCAGCACCACAGCAGGGAAACGGGAAAGCCTGGCTGCAGGAGACAAGGGGCAGCAGCCAGGCACAGTCAGCAGACAACAGCCCCAGCCCGCCCACCCGCACAGAGAGGTGCAGAGCCAGCCCACCCCTCCCAGAGCAGGAGTGGTTCTAGAAGTGACGCTAACGCTCCCAAATGGCTATCCCCTGACGGTCCTCGCCTTAATTGACAGTGGGGCGTCCGCCAACTTCTTCTCGAGAAGCTTTGCAGAAGAGCACCAAATCCAGCTTTTGCAGTTGGATTTTCCTCTGCACGTAGCAACCATTGACGGCAGGGAGCTGCTGGGAGGGGCCATCACACATCAAACCCCCCCCATGAGAATGACGGTGGGAAGGCACTCAGAGACACTGGCGTTCAACGTCACCACCATCTCAGACCCCCCCATCGTCTTGGGCATGAGCTGGCTGGCGCGCCACGACCCCTCCATCAGTTGGCACCAGAGGTGCATCACGTTTGGGTCAGACTTTTGTCTGGAACATTGCATGCAGCACCAACCAGGGGAGGGGCCTCCGATAGCCACGGTGGCCACCATGCATATCAAAGGGGGTGAGGCAATACCCAAGCAGTACTGGGACCTGCAGGAGGTCTTCAGCGAAGCGGAGTCCGACCACCTACCCCCGCACAGGCCTTTTGACTGCCAGATCAACCTGGTGCCAGGGGCGACGATACCCCCAGCCAAGCTGTACGCCATGTCAGACCAGGAGCTGGAGGATCTGCGCGCTTTCATCGACAAGAACCTCAAGCGGGGGTTCATAAGGGAAAGCAAGGCAGCAGGGGGCAGCCCGGTCTTCTGGGTGGACAAGAAAGACACGCAACAGCGCCGTCTTGTGGTGGACTTTAGACGGCTGAATTCGGTGACAGAGCCCGTGGCTTTCCCCATGCCCAGAGTGGATGATCTCCTGACAGCGGCACGCAGGGGCAAGATTTTCACCAAGCTGGACCTAAGGGGGGCGTACAACTTGATCAGGATCCGGGAAGGAGATGAATGGAAAACCACGATGTTCACGCCTCTGGGCTCTTTTGAATATCTGGTGATGCCCTTCGGTTTGCAAGGGGGCTCAGCATGCTTCCAGGCCTTCATGCACCACGTCCTGGGGTCCCTCCTCTTCAGGAAATGCTTGGTCTTCCTAGATGACATCCTTATCTACTCGAATGACCCAGTGCAGCATGTGAAAGATGTCAGAGAGGTGTTGCAACGCCTGAAGGAGCACCACCTGTATGTGAAGCTGGAGAAGTGCAAGTTTCACACCAAAGAGGTGGACTTCCTGGGCTACAAGCTGTCAGACAAGGGGCTGGCGATGGACAAGGACAAGGTGCAGGCCATCCTGGACTGGCACAGCCCCAGGACGCGCAAAGATGCCCAACGCCTACTAGGCTTCGCTAACTTCTACAGGAAGTTCATCAAGAACTTCTCTCGCGTTACGGCTCCCATCACGGACTGCCTGAGAGGCAAGCAGAAGTTCAAGTGGACACCAGAGGCGCAAGCAGCGTTCGAAAGCCTCAAGAGAGTGTTCGCCTCAGACCAAAACCTGTTCCATGTGGTGCAGGACGCGCCCCTACGCATTGAGACAGATGCTTCTGAAAAAGCTGTGGGCGCAATTTTGTTGCAACTGGACGCCAACAGGGAGTGGAGACCCTGTGCCTTCTTCTCCAGGAAGCTGACACAGCCTGAACGCAACTACACAGTGTTTGATAGGGAACTTCTTGCGATCTACGCTGCGTTCCAGCACTGGCGACACTTCCTGGTGGGCGCGAAGCACCCCATCCAGGTGTGCACAGACCACAAGAACCTGGAGTTCTGGAGAACTGCCAGGGTGCTCAACCAGCGGCAGATACGGTGGGCAGAGTTCTTCTCGAACTTCAACTTCTCCATCCACTACATCCCGGGGGAGCAGAATGTCAGGGCGGATGCCCTCTCCCGCAAGCCAGAGTACATGGAGGAGGAGGCGCCACCAGCCCCAAGGCACATTTTCCCCCCGTCGGCATGGTCCTGCGGAGCAGCTGTGGTGAGCGAGGCAGACCTCACAGCACTGACGGCAGCGGATGAATTTGCCAACCGCATCTTCAGAGAACTGAGAGGGGGGAGGGAGCAGGCAAAAGACTTTGCAGAACGCAGAGGGCTGCTTTTCTACAAGGGTGCGCTGTACCTACCCACCACCCAGCTTCGACGTACGGTCCTCAAGCAGATGCACGACAACCCTACAGCGGGGCATTTTGGAAGGGACAAAACCGCTCACCTAGTCATGAGACACTTCTGGTGGCCAGGGGTGCGGGAAGATGTTCGAGACTATGTAAGGGGCTGTACCACCTGCCAGCGGGCGAAGGTGGTCAGAGCAGCGCCACCAGGGTTGCTGGAGCCCTTAGCCACACCACACAGGCCGTGGGAAGTGGTGTCCATGGACTTCATCACAGATCTGCCTTCGTCCAGGGGTAAGACTGCAGTGTTGGTGGTGGTGGACCTTATGTCCAAAATGTGTCACTTTATACCGTGTGCCAGGGCAGTCTCGGCAGAAGAGACAGCCAAACTGTTTGTTGATCACATTTTCAGACTGCATGGATTACCTTTAAGGGTTATTTCGGATCGTGGCCGCCAATTTGTTTCCAGGTTCTGGCGGCGGCTCATGAACCTCCTGCAGGTGGAGGTCAGCTTGTCGACGGCTAGACACCCGCAGACCAACGGACAAGCGGAGAGGGTCAACGCCATTCTGCAGCAGTACCTGAGATGCTACGTCAGCCAGCGGCAAACGGACTGGGTGGATCGCTTGCCACTAGCAGAATTTGCCTACAACAATGCAGTGCACGTCTCCACAGGGGTGTCGCCCTTTAAGGCCAATTACGGGCGCGACCTCAGATCTTTCCCAGAGAGGGAGAGGGAGGAGGAGGAGGAGGAGGGCCCACAGGCTGAGGATTGGGCAGAGGAACTGGAGACGGTGCACCAGCAGCTCAGAGAACACTTGGAGAGGGCCAAGGAAGCGTACAAAAAGGGGGCAGATCGCCACAGGCGACAAGGGGAGGTCATCAGGGTGGGGGACAAGGTGTGGTTGTCCTCGGAGGGCCTTCCCACCAGAGGGAGGTGCAAAAAGCTGGCACCCAAAAGGCTGGGCCCCTTCACGGTCACGCAACAGGTAAACCCGGTGGCATACAGGCTGGCACTGCCAGAGGACATGAGGGTGCATCCAGTGTTTCATAGATCGCTGCTGTCGCCGTACAGGGAAAGCAGCAGGCTCCGAGACAGCGAACAAACCCCCGAGGGAGGGGGGGAGAGGGAAGGCAGGGAGCAACTCAATGAGGCCACGGCCATCCTGGATTCAAGGTGGGGGGTGGGGGGACTGGAGTACCTCATGGCATGGGAGGATGCTCCACCGTCCCAGAATGAATGGGTCCCAGCCACTCAGATACAGGAGGAATTCTTGGTGGAAGAATTTCACGCCCTCTTTCCCCACAGACCCAAGCCCTGGCACATGGAAAGGGAGGGGGAGGAGGAGGAGGCACGGGAGAGCAGCTCACCATGGCGCTGGGAAGCGGAGTTTGAGGAACCAGAGGATGAGGTATGGGTGTCACCGAGATCCACCCAGTCAGAGGAAGGAGCAGATTGGCAGAACGTTTTTACCCCCACCAGCTCTGACGCCACGGACTTTTTGGGATTCCCGTCCGCCCAGGCGGAAGGGGGGGGCTCGCAGGACTGGGGGGAGGTATTCACACCAACGGGCTCGGAGAGCACTGAGTTCTTAGGCTTCCAGTCGTCACCGACACATGGGGGGGGCCTGGGGAGGGGTGAAGGAGAGCTTGGGAGGGGGGTGGATGTGAGGGACAGGGGATATCGCGAAGTCCCTCCCCTCCTGAGTTCAAGCCCGTCCCCGAGCAAAGGGGAAAGCAGGGAGAGTTCCGATTCCAGTGGGGAAGCAGGAAGTCGTGTCCGAGGCTCAGGCAAGGTAGAGGAGCCAGGGTCCCAGGTGGGACAGGAAGGGGCAAGCAAGGGGGGAAGACCCATCCCTCCAACTCCAGAATTACGCAGGAAGAGGAGGGGCAAGAGGATGGGTCTGCCAAAGCTTTTGTGTTGGAGAAAGACGCGCCAAAAGCCATTAGGAGGTTCTGAAACCGACTGACAACATCGCTCCGTGTAAATAGCAATGACTTGAGCACTGTAAATACGCAGCACCAATAAAAGAATAAAATGCAGAGCTGCGTAGCGTCGTTACTCTGAAGTAGTCCACTCCGGCCACTGTGACACTTGCCTTCGTTGACGACCTTTTAATCGCAACGTCAAATGACAGGGATTATAAAAATGTAGTCCAGCACCTCAACAAGGAAGTGCAAGTGAAGGAATTAGGACCAGTTGAGTATTACCTTGGGATTCAAGTGGAAAGAGAACAGGATGGTTCATTTCTACTTAATCAGAAGCAAAAGATAATTGAACTGTTGGAGAGTATGCAATTGCAGGATGCAAAACCCGTCGACACCCCGATGGCTACAGACTTCTTAAAGAACCAAGAGGATTCGAAGCTGCTGCCAAACAACACAGAGTATCGTTCAGCAATTGGTAAACTTTTGTATTTAGTTACCACATGCAGACCTGATCTAGCCAATGCAGTAGGGATTCTCAGCAGGAAAGTGAGTAGTCCCACTGAGCATGATTGGGTTGGTGTGAAGAGGGTGGTTCGATATCTTAAAGGTACAATGGATTGTAAATTAAAGTTACCAGCTGTCAGTGACCCTAAGCTCATTGGGTACACTGATGCTGACTGGGCGGGTGATAATTCTGATTATAAATCCACAAGCGGGCATGTCTTTATGTATGGGGGCGGAGCTATCACATGGGGCAGTTATAAACAGAAATGTATAGCTTTATCGTCTACAGAATCGGAATATGTTGCGGCTACAGAAGCGTGCAGAGAGATTTCCTGGCTGGACCAACTCCTAACAGACTTTGGCGTGGAGAGAAAGGAACCTATAAGCCTGCTGGAGGACAACCAAAGCTGTCTAAAGCTGGCGCAGAATGAGAAGTTCCTAGCACGCTCAAAACACATTGGGGTCAGGTACCACTACGTTCGCCAGATGATACAAGATGGACTTGTCGAACTGTCGTACTGCTGCACATCGGAGATGACAGCAGACATCCTAACAAAACCCCTGCCAAGACAGAGTTTCCAGAACCTGCGTGTCAAGCTGGGACTCTTGGGTGGTTGAATAAAGTTGCTTATGTTTTGTTTTGTATGTAATGAATGTTGTGAATTGCCTGAGAAGGGGTTTGTGGGATGGAACACTGGGGCAGACAAGTCACAACAGTTCCTAGAGTGTCCACTAACAGGAACTCACCTGGAGGCACACCTGACTACAGGTCAGTTCCTGTTCCCTCAGACATGCAAATGAGTTGGATTAGATAAGCCCTAGCCTGCAATCACTCTCTCTCTTAGCTACTTCCTCCTTCGATGGGAACACATCTTCAGAGAATCTCTAGTCAGCATGGTTCTCACTCTAGGCCTGCAGCCAAGAGTGAGACCAAATGGAGTCTTACTTTACTAAGTAGTCTCTAGATATATATATACTTGTAACTTTTCTAAGCAAGCCTGCCTTTCTGAGATTATGCTGTAACTCAGGATGAAACTGTAAGTAAACTCTATCTTATTTTATAAACACTGTGTTGTGTATTTCTTTTAAGAGGGACAAAGGGGACCTTTGCCAGGAAGTGTAATATTGAACTATAAAGTGTAATATTGTTATAGAGATTCTAGCGAATCTAACGCACATGCTTTGCTGCGCACAAAAGGGGAATGTCACTCTGCTAATATTGGAAGCTTGCTAACACAAGCTTGGATAGGATCTATCTAATAATATATCCTAATCCACATCCCTAACATTCCCATATATTTGCCTTCTATCTATGCATTCTGACTCTCCAACAATGTGTTCTGCTTCAATCTGGCTCATTTTACAAAGGTGCTTATTCCTGGAGTGAACATGCAGTTCTACTCAAGAGTAAGTAACTAAGCGAAATAAACCTATAGAACGCTTTTTTGCCTTCTGTCTATGCATTCTGACACTCCAAGAATGTGTTCTGCTTCAATTTGGCTCATTTTACAAAGGTGCTTATTTCTGGAGTGAACATGCAGTTCTACTCAAGAGTAAGCAACTAAGCGAAATAAAGCCATAGAACGCTTATTTGCCTTCTATCTATGCATTCTGACTCTCCAACAATGTGTTCTGCTTCAATCTGGCTCATTTTACAAAGGTGCTTATTCCTGGAGTGAACATGCAGTTCTACTCAAGATTAAGTAACTAAGCGAAATAAACCTATAGAACGCTTTTTTGCCTTCTGTCTATGCATTCTGACACTCCAAGAATGTGTTCTGCTTCAATTTGGCTCATTTTACAAAGATGCTTATTTCTGGAGTGAACATGCAGTTCTACTCAAGAGTAAGCAACTAAGCGAAATAAAGCCATAGAACGCTTATTTGCCTTCTATCTATGCATTCTGACAATCCAAGAATGTGTTCTGCTTCAATTTGGCTCATTTTACAAAGATGCTTATTTCTGGAGTGAACATGCAGTTCTACTCAAGAGTAAGCAACTAAGCGAAATAAAGCCATAGAACGCTTATTTGCCTTCTATCTATGCATTCTGAAACTCCAACAATGTGTTCTGCTTCAATTTGGCTCATTTTACAAAGGTGCTTATTTCTGGAGTGCAGATGCATTTCTACTCAAGAGTAAGCAATTAAGCGAAATAAAGCCATAGAACGCTTTTTTGCCTTCTATCTATGTATTCTGACACTCCAACAATGTGTTCTGCTTCAATTTGGCTCATTTTACAAAGATGCTTATTTCTGAAGGGAACATGCGGTTCTACTCAAGAGTAAGCAACTAAGCGAAATAAAGCCATAGAACGCTTATTTGCCTTCTATCTATGCATTCTGACACTCCAACAATGTGTTCTGCTTCAATTTGGCTCATTTTACAAAGGTGCTTATTTCTGGAGTGAACATGCAGTTCTACTCAAGAGTAAGCAACTAAGCGAAATAAAGCCATAGAACGCTTATTTGCCTTCTATCTATGAATTCTGACACTCCAAGAATGTGTTCTGCTTCAATTTGGCTCATTTTCCAAAGATGCTTATTTCTGGAGTGAACATGCATTTCTACTCAAGAGTAAGCAATTAAGCGAAATAAAGCCATAGAACGCTTATTTGCCTCATATCTATGCATTCTGACACTCCAACAATGTGTTCTGCTTCAATTTGGATCATTTTACAAAGGTGCTTATTCCTGGAGTGAGTATGCAGTTCTACTCAAGAGTAAGCAACTAAGCGAAATAAAGCCATAGAACGCTTATTTGCCTTCTATCTATGCATTGTGACACTCCAACAATGTGTTCTGCTTCAATTTGGATCATTTTACAAAGGTGCTTATTTCTGGAGTGAACATGCAGTTCTACTCAAGAGTAAGCAACTAAGCGAAATAAAGCCATAGAACGCTTATTTGCCTTCTATCTATGCATTCTGACACTCCAACAATGTGTTCTGCTTCAATTTGGCTAATTTTCCAAAATGCTTATTTCTGAAGTGAACATGCGGTTCTACTCAAGAGTAAGCAACTAAGCGAAATAAAGCCATAGAACGCTTATTTGCCTTCTATCTATGCATTCTGACTCTCCAACAATGTGTTCTGCTTCAATCTGGCTCATTTTACAAAGGTGCTTATTCCTGGAGTGAACATGCAGTTCTACTCAAGATTAAGTAACTAAGCGAAATAAACCTATAGAACGCTTTTTTGCCTTCTGTCTATGCATTCTGACACTCCAAGAATGTGTTCTGCTTCAATTTGGCTCATTTTACAAAGATGCTTATTTCTGGAGTGAACACGCAGTTCTACTCAAGAGTAAGCAACTAAGCGAAATAAAGCCATAGAACGCTTATTTGCCTTCTATCTATGCATTCTGACAATCCAAGAATGTGTTCTGCTTCAATTTGGCTCATTTTACAAAGATGCTTATTTCTGGAGTGAACATGCAGTTCTACTCAAGAGTAAGCAACTAAGCGAAATAAAGCCATAGAATGCTTATTTGCCTTCTATCTATGCATTCTGAAACTCCAACAATGTGTTCTGCTTCAATTTGGCTCATTTTACAAAGGTGCTTATTTCTGGAGTGCAGATGCATTTCTACTCAAGAGTAAGCAATTAAGCGAAATAAAGCCATAGAACGCTTTTTTGCCTTCTATCTATGTATTCTGACACTCCAACAATGTGTTCTGCTTCAATTTGGCTCATTTTACAAAGATGCTTATTTCTGAAGGGAACATGCGGTTCTACTCAAGAGTAAGCAACTAAGCGAAATAAAGCCATAGAACGCTTATTTGCCTTCTATCTATGCATTCTGACACTCCAACAATGTGTTCTGCTTCAATTTGGCTCATTTTACAAAGATGCTTATTTCTGGAGTGAACATGCAGTTCTACTCAAGAGTAAGCAACTAAGCAAAATAAACCTATAGAAAGCTTTTTTGCCTTCTGTCTAGGCATTCTGACACTCCAACAATGTGTTCTGCTTCAATTTGGCTCATTTTACAAAGGTGCTTATTTCTGAAGTGAACATGCGGTTGTACTCAAGAGTAAGCAACTAAGCGAAATAAAGCCATAGAACGCTTATTTGCCTTCTATCTATGCATTCTGACACTCCAACAATGTGTTCTGCTTCAATGTGGCTCATTTTACAAAGGTGCTTATTTCTGAAGTGAACATGTGGTTCTACTCAAGAGTAAGCAACTAAGCGAAATAAAGCCACAGAACGCTTATTTGCCTTCTATCTATAGATTCTGACTCTCCAACAATGTGTTCTGCTTCAATCTGGCTCATTTTACAAAGATGCTTATTTCTGGAGTGAACATGCAGTTCTACTCAAGAGTAAGCAACTAAGCGAAATAAAGCCATAGAACGCTTATTTGCCTTCTATCTATGCATTCTGACTCTCCAACAATGTGTTCTGCTTCAATCTGGCTCATTTTACAAAGGTGCTTATTCCTGGAGTGAACATGCAGTTCTACTCAAGATTAAGTAACTAAGCGAAATAAACCTATAGAACGCTTTTTTGCCTTCTGTCTATGCATTCTGACACTCCAAGAATGTGTTCTGCTTCAATTTGGCTCATTTTACAAAGATGCTTATTTCTGGAGTGAACATGCAGTTCTACTCAAGAGTAAGCAACTAAGCGAAATAAAGCCATAGAACGCTTATTTGCCTTCTATCTATGCATTCTGACAATCCAAGAATGTGTTCTGCTTCAATTTGGCTCATTTTACAAAGATGCTTATTTCTGGAGTGAACATGCAGTTCTACTCAAGAGTAAGCAACTAAGCGAAATAAAGCCATAGAACGCTTATTTGCCTTCTATCTATGCATTCTGAAACTCCAACAATGTGTTCTGCTTCAATTTGGCTCATTTTACAAAGGTGCTTATTTCTGGAGTGCAGATGCATTTCTACTCAAGAGTAAGCAATTAAGCGAAATAAAGCCATAGAACGCTTTTTTGCCTTCTATCTATGTATTCTGACACTCCAACAATGTGTTCTGCTTCAATTTGGCTCATTTTACAAAGATGCTTATTTCTGAAGGGAACATGCGGTTCTACTCAAGAGTAAGCAACTAAGCGAAATAAAGCCATAGAACGCTTATTTGCCTTCTATCTATGCATTCTGACACTCCAACAATGTGTTCTGCTTCAATTTGGCTCATTTTACAAAGGTGCTTATTTCTGGAGTGAACATGCAGTTCTACTCAAGAGTAAGCAACTAAGCGAAATAAAGCCATAGAACGCTTATTTGCCTTATATCTATGAATTCTGACACTCCAAGAATGTGTTCTGCTTCAATTTGGCTCATTTTCCAAAGATGCTTATTTCTGGAGTGAACATGCATTTCTACTCAAGAGTAAGCAATTAAGCGAAATAAAGCCATAGAACGCTTATTTGCCTCATATCTATGCATTCTGACACTCCAACAATGTGTTCTGCTTCAATTTGGGTCATTTTACAAAGGTGCTTATTCCTGGAGTGAGTATGCAGTTCTACTCAAGAGTAAGCAACTAAGCGAAATAAAGCCATAGAACGCTTATTTGCCTTCTATCTATGCATTGTGACACTCCAACAATGTGTTCTGCTTCAATTTGGATCATTTTACAAAGGTGCTTATTTCTGGAGTGAACATGCAGTTCTACTCAAGAGTAAGCAACTAAGCGAAATAAAGCCATAGAACGCTTATTTGCCTTCTATCTATGCATTCTGACACTCCAACAATGTGTTCTGCTTCAATTTGGCTAATTTTCCAAAATGCTTATTTCTGAAGTGAACATGCGGTTCTACTCAAGAGTAAGCAACTAAGCGAAATAAAGCCATAGAACGCTTATTTGCCTTCTATCTATGCATTCTGACTCTCCAACAATGTGTTCTGCTTCAATCTGGCTCATTTTACAAGGGTGCTTATTCCTGGAGTGAACATGCAGTTCTACTCAAGATTAAGTAACTAAGCGAAATAAACCTATAGAACGCTTTTTTGCCTTCTGTCTATGCATTCTGACACTCCAAGAATGTGTTCTGCTTCAATTTGGCTCATTTTACAAAGATGCTTATTTCTGGAGTGAACATGCAGTTCTACTCAAGAGTAAGCAACTAAGCGAAATAAAGCCATAGAACGCTTATTTGCCTTCTATCTATGCATTCTGACAATCCAAGAATGTGTTCTGCTTCAATTTGGCTCATTTTACAAAGATGCTTATTTCTGGAGTGAACATGCAGTTCTACTCAAGAGTAAGCAACTAAGCGAAATAAAGCCATAGAATGCTTATTTGCCTTCTATCTATGCATTCTGAAACTCCAACAATGTGTTCTGCTTCAATTTGGCTCATTTTACAAAGGTGCTTATTTCTGGAGTGCAGATGCATTTCTACTCAAGAGTAAGCAATTAAGCGAAATAAAGCCATAGAACGCTTTTTTGCCTTCTATCTATGTATTCTGACACTCCAACAATGTGTTCTGCTTCAATTTGGCTCATTTTACAAAGATGCTTATTTCTGAAGGGAACATGCGGTTCTACTCAAGAGTAAGCAACTAAGCGAAATAAAGCCATAGAACGCTTATTTGCCTCCTATCTATGCATTCTGACACTCCAACAATGTGTTCTGCTTCAATTTGGCTCATTTTACAAAGATGCTTATTTCTGGAGTGAACATGCAGTTCTACTCAAGAGTAAGCAACTAAGCAAAATAAACCTATAGAAAGCTTTTTTGCCTTCTGTCTAGGCATTCTGACACTCCAACAATGTGTTCTGCTTCAATTTGGCTCATTTTACAAAGGTGCTTATTTCTGAAGTGAACATGCGGTTGTACTCAAGAGTAAGCAACTAAGCGAAATAAAGCCATAGAACGCTTATTTGCCTTCTATCTATGCATTCTGACACTCCAACAATGTGTTCTGCTTCAATGTGGCTCATTTTACCAAGGTGCTTATTTCTGAAGTGAACATGCGGTTCTACTCAAGAGTAAGCAACTAAGCGAAATAAAGCCACAGAACGCTTATTTGCCTTCTATCTATAGATTCTGACTCTCCAACAATGTGTTCTGCTTCAATCTGGCTCATTTTACAAAGGTGCTTATTCCTGGAGTGAACATGCAGTTCTACTCAAGAGTAAGTAACTAAGCGAAATAAACCTATAGAACGCTTTTTTGCCTTCTGTCTATGCATTCTGACACTCCAAGAATGTGTTCTGCTTCAATTTGGCTCATTTTACAAAGATGCTTATTTCTGGAGTGAACATGCAGTTCTACTCAAGAGTAAGCAACTAAGCGAAATAAAGCCATAGAACGCTTATTTGCCTTCTATCTATGCATTCTGACTCTCCAACAATGTGTTCTGCTTCAATCTGGCTCATTTTACAAAGGTGCTTATTCCTGGAGTGAACATGCAGTTCTACTCAAGATTAAGTAACTAAGCGAAATAAACCTATAGAACGCTTTTTTGCCTTCTGTCTATGCATTCTGACACTCCAAGAATGTGTTCTGCTTCAATTTGGCTCATTTTACAAAGATGCTTATTTCTGGAGTGAACATGCAGTTCTACTCAAGAGTAAGCAACTAAGCGAAATAAAGCCATAGAACGCTTATTTGCCTTCTATCTATGCATTCTGACAATCCAAGAATGTGTTCTGCTTCAATTTGGCTCATTTTACAAAGATGCTTATTTCTGGAGTGAACATGCAGTTCTACTCAAGAGTAAGCAACTAAGCGAAATAAAGCCATAGAACGCTTATTTGCCTTCTATCTATGCATTCTGAAACTCCAACAATGTGTTCTGCTTCAATTTGGCTCATTTTACAAAGGTGCTTATTTCTGGAGTGCAGATGCATTTCTACTCAAGAGTAAGCAATTAAGCGAAATAAAGCCATAGAACGCTTTTTTGCCTTCTATCTATGTATTCTGACACTCCAACAATGTGTTCTGCTTCAATTTGGCTCATTTTACAAAGATGATTATTTCTGAAGGGAACATGCGGTTCTACTCAAGAGTAAGCAACTAAGCGAAATAAAGCCATAGAACGCTTATTTGCCTTCTATCTATGCATTCTGACACTCCAACAATGTGTTCTGCTTCAATTTGGCTCATTTTACAAAGGTGCTTATTTCTGGAGTGAACATGCAGTTCTACTCAAGAGTAAGCAACTAAGCGAAATAAAGCCATAGAACGCTTATTTGCCTTCTATCTATGAATTCTGACACTCCAAGAATGTGTTCTGCTTCAATTTGGCTCATTTTCCAAAGATGCTTATTTCTGGAGTGAACATGCATTTCTACTCAAGAGTAAGCAATTAAGCGAAATAAAGCCATAGAACGCTTATTTGCCTCATATCTATGCATTCTGACACTCCAACAATGTGTTCTGCTTCCATTTGGATCATTTTACAAAGGTGCTTATTCCTGGAGTGAGTATGCAGTTCTACTCAAGAGTAAGCAACTAAGCGAAATAAAGCCATAGAAC